>NW_017731718.1:692843-774622 GCF_001890085.2 Hipposideros armiger
GTGTGTGTGTGTGTGTGTATGTGTGTGTTTACAAAGAAAGAAAAACGAGTAAGAGAAGAGGGAGAGGGGAAGGAGGAAGAGAAGACAAAAAAGGAGAAGGAAAAGTAGTCATCACATGGAGGTAGAAGACTCTAACCTCACACAGTGAAAAGAGAACCTGGAACTGTTTTTTGAACACTTACTCCCAGAAGTACTGGGAAATAAGAACATGCAATTGGTCTATATTCCATATAAAAAGTTAATCTGGGGAACATAAAATAATTAGTGGATTATGGTTCTACATAAATAATCATGTTAGCGTCTACCTACAGCAGACTTGGTCACACATTTGTTGGTTAAGTAACTTAATTTTTTTTTAAAGGACAGGTTCTAAGAATTTGTCCAGAAATATTCAGATAAATGCAGCAGAATACTGGTGTGTGTGGATTGCTAGATATATATTAACAAGCATCTTAATAATGGGCTATCTGTAGTTTGAAAGTTGTCTGTTTCAAATATTTAATTTTTCTTATAATGAAATTATGATCTGGGTGCCGAAACAAAACTATCCAAAGTTGAGATAAATTTTGTTGTACTAAAATATAACATTTCTGATATTGGTTTCTGCTTTTGAAAGAATACCAATAATATTCTCACCACTCTAAACATAATTTTAAAGGAGAAATTATTCCAATTTTTCTTAAGTAATGTTTCAAAGGCTCCAAATGTGATCGTGAATATTGGTACTTCCATAATGCTAACACTATTTTTAATAAAGACATGCATATAATAGTGGGTCAGGACATATTAACAATGACGTTTCAAATGAATATTATGGTGTTTCATCACTCATAGTAAGAGAACTGTATGGAATTAATTGGCTTTTTGGGGTTTTTTTAACCTGCTTTATCACGTAAAGGAAAGGGTTAATTTGGGTAATTATCTGAACTGTGTGGTCTTTCAAAGGAAAAAAGACTCAATGTTTCTTAATTTAATTAAAAAGATAAAAGCATTAAATTGAAATATCTCAATTCTTTAATATTTTTCAAAAGTATTTTCTTCAAGTTATTGCATTATAATTGTCCTTAAAATATCTCATTAATTTTTTAGTGTAAAATTCACTTAATGTTTCTTTTTTTTCTTTTTTCTTTTTTTTTAAGATTTTATTGGGGAATTGGGGGAGGGGAACAGCATTGGGGAATCGAGGAAGGGGAACAAACAGGTTGCTGTCCTTTTGTTCTTCAGTCTAGTTATGGAGGACGTTGCTTCACTGGCCCATGTTGGCATTATCATTGCGCTTTTCCCGGGTGAGGCAGTTGCTTGCCGGCCATTGGATGGCTGCTCAGGGCGGCTCATGGCAGCTCACGCTGGCTGCCAGCCAGCCTCACTGCAGTCTACGCCATCACTGGCAACTCACGAGAGCCCAGCTCCAGGTCGAGCTGTTGTTCACCATCTTAGCTATAGAGGATGCAGTGTCACTGGCCCTCATGTGGGATCCAAACCGGCGCCCTGCTGCTCAGAGCTGGCGTCCCAAACCAGCTCTTAAACAACGCACCACTCAGCCAGCCCCACTTAATGTTTCTTTACTCAGAGGCTTTCAAAGATGTCAAAAATATACTTAAGAAAAATAACTACTTAGAAAACTAATTTCTTTAAATATGTGCAAGTAAAACAATATATCATAAGTTTAAAATCTAGAGATAAAATCACAAGGAAAATGTATTAAGTAATAGATATTTTTGTAAATTTTTATTCTTAAATATAATTGTTATTTAATATTATTCTTATCTATATAATTAAATGTAAATGTTTATATATAATTGTGATATTAATATAGTTTATTAAATATAATTTTTATCTATAAATTAAGGTAATTTTAACTGGATATCTTAATGGCTTAAATTGTTTATCTTTTATACATACATAAATTTGTAAAAACTCTATATTTCCCCATTATATGCTTATGTATTACATATGTATACACACACACTTACACATACATATCACAAATTCAGCAAGTTTTTATTTCCATAGCTTGATATTCCAAAAGAAAGGGAATTTATTGGAACTGTTTATGTATCAAAGAACCAACTATATAGGCACAATGATACTATGATATCAAAATATTGAAAATACTAACAATAAGCCTCTAGTAAATTTCTAAATATTGATTTTCTCTGCATTTGTCTCTGGAGTTACTTGCTATTTAGGGATTATGTGAGGATCTAACACATGAAATAAATTGAAAAAAATCATTGTGCTTATTTTTTTTGAAAACCAAGAGATCAGTCCTAAAATAGGGATTCCAGAATTCTAGCTCTAGGTGCAATGGTGATGTGTTAGTCTTCATTCCTAAGCACAGACCTTGTTATTTTCCTATTTAAGAAGCCAGAAATGTGTTGCAGTTCCTAACTGCACAGCAATCCAGAAATATGTAAGGAGTCTTTGAAGCTGAAAGATCATAGATCAGGGGGCACTTGGGAAATCACAAATAACATATTTGGCAATTCCCTGTATAAGCAAATTAAATTGATAGCATTATTGATTTATTTTTACCTGTTAAATTAGGGGTCAGCAAACCTTTTCCATAAAGGGCCATATAGTAAATATTTTGGGCTTTATGGGTTATACACTCTTCATCACAACTACTCAACTCTGCAGTTGTATGTGAAAGCCACTATAGCCGATACCTAAGTGAATGTATGTGGCTGTGTTCCAAATTAGCAGGAGATAGGCTGGATGTGTGGGCCTAACCTCTGTATTAAACATTTAAATCAAATCATGTTCTTTATAGAAGAAATAGCTAATAATTTTCTGTAAATTATATCATAATGTTATTCTAAATATGGGGCTAAATATCTTTCTCTTATTAGCAATACCAAGCACCAAAGTATGGTAAGTTCTCCACATGAATCTATAGTACTTATGACAATGCAAGTGTACCGGGGGTGCCAAAAAAATGTATACATGTGACTTGTATTTATCTTTTGTTATCAGTATATATTGAGTATTACAATTTCAATACAGGTTTTTCCTTTCTTAAAATGTGTACACAATTTTTGGCACCCTCCGCATATAATGTAGTGTTTGAAGTAATAGTTTCTAATGTAAAATTAATATAAAAAGACCCACATGAAATATACCTTGATCATTTCTTCTGATTTACGAATTTTTAAATAAAAATATCTGACAAAACGTAACTATCATTCTCATATGTAGCAAAAGTAAATGTAAATTGGTAAACAGAAACTACCTATAAAAGAATTGTTTTAAAAATACTCATAAACCTTAATCTCATAATTCCACTTCTAGCAGTCTGTCTTAAAGAAGTATTCTATAATGCTGGTAGTTCAATTTTCAGGCACATTTATTCCTGTGTTTATTTTTTTTATTTTGTTTATCAAACATACATTGCTTGAAGACTAAAGACCTGGCACTGTTCTATGCATCAGGGGTATAGCAGTAAACAAAACAGAAAATCCGTCCTCATGGAATTCCATTCTAGTTGGGGGTGAGTAAGACATACACACATAAATACATACGAGTCTCCTATATATGTGAGACATCCTGATAGATGGTAACAGACACTACAGAGAAAAAATAAAAGAAAATAAATAAACTAGGGAGGGGAACAGAGATATTCTGTGAGTGAGAGTGGATTGAAATTTTAGTGTTGACAGGAAAAAAGAATGAGAAGTTAAAGTTCAAGTGAAGGCCTAAGGAAGTGAGGAAACCAACCATGAAGCTTTCCTGGGAGGAAATTCCTGGCAAACGGATGCTGGCCAGAGAGACTGGCATGTTCAACAACCAGGGAAGAGGCCAGTATGGACAGAGCAGAATAAAGAGCGGCAGAGTTGTAAGAGATGAACTCTGCGAGGTGCTTGAACACCAGATCATATAGTGCCTTGTGAGCCATCATTAGGACAAGACTTATAATTACAAATATGATTATAATAAACTCTTCAAATGAAATAAACAGTATATTAAGAATATTTTTTCAGGATGATGGACTATAATACAGACATTAAAATGTGTGTATGAATATTTCCTAGAGACATCGGAAAACCTTGTGATAGAATGTTAAGTGAATGGCACTGCACACAACATTGTAAAAATAGACTGACTTCAAATATCTCTAAAAAGTCTAGAGGAAATCATGGAAGCAAATGTGTTCACAAATAATATAGCAAGTAGTAAGATTATGGATGTTTTGTTTTCATTAGTTGACTTTCCCCCCAAATTTCCTTCAATGGGCATATAAAACTTTATAACCAGAAAATAATTACAGTTAACTTTTTTAAATTAGATGAACATAAAAAAGTTTTGAAACTCAGCTCTACACAGTCGTATCTTGAGGAAAGCTGTAACTGTGTAGCCCCAGTTTTAGCAGCTCTGACTTCACTCCTCTTGTAGAATATGAGTTGTCACACTTTTCCTAGTCATCATCTCAGCTACTGTTTTGAGTATGTGGAAAAATATCTTGAGAAAAAATTTGGAACCAGGATCTTGCCAAAGACTAGCTGTTCCGTGCTGGAGACAAACATATGCTCAATTGTGAGGCTGGATCTGACGTAACTTTCCTCAGTTTTTGAGAATGCAAGACTCCTGGCATAGAGCTGCTTATTTTTCTAAATTGAATACATTTTTTTTTTGAGAGACAGTATAGAATTTGTTGAAGACCCAAGAAGTAGGCTTCAAACAAGGTCTTTACCTACTGATTTGCTAGAAGCACTTGTATAATATGTCTAATCTCTTTCTGCTTGAGCATTTCTTCATCTCTGAAATGAGATAGGAGAGGAAAAGAACAGTAGAAGGGAGAGCATTAAGCAATCTACATGCGGATGTTGGTCAAATCCGGGTTATGTTCGTATCACCTGAAGTTCTTTTTAATAATAGATTTTGTAGGCAACCCTTCTCAAAGGGTAGGAAGGAGTGGGGTTAAAGAAAAGTGCAAGTCGGGCCAGCCAAGTGGCGCGGTGGATAAGAGCTGGCTTGGGACGACAGAGGGCCCCGGTTCGGATCCCACATATGAGGGCCAGTGACACTGCCCTCTACAGCTAAGATGCTGAACAACAGCTCAACCTGGAGCTGGGCTGCTGTGAGTCGCCGACGACAGCTTAGGCTGCAGCCCCTGCTGCAGTGGGTTGCCATGGGCTACCGTGTGTAGCCAGCAGCTGCCAGTGAGCAGCCGACCAGAAGCCGGCAACTGATCTGCCTCACCCAGGAAGAGCGCAATGATGGTGCCAACTTGGGCCAGTGAAGCAACGTCCTCCACGACTACACTGAAGAACAAAAGGACAGCAACTTGTCTGTTCCTCTTTCCCCAGTTCCCCAATAAAAATCTTAAAAAAAAGAAAAGGGTAAGTATCTTTTCAAAAAAGAACAAGGTTTAATGAAGGCTAATGAGGAAAAAAATAATAAACCTACTATATGGAGACAGATTTGAATGATGTAACATCAGCATCATGTACATTAGGATGGATGTAGTGATCCAAGGAGGATTTTCACTAAGCAGAAATTGGTCAGGGATACAACATGATGGCAGTTCCCCCATTCTTTGTGTCTTTCCAGAGAAACATACACACACAAAAAAATTATAATAAATTTAATTCTCTACTTCACCTCATATGAATCAATGTCATTTTAAAATGCGTTGATCTTCCATTTTCCTGGCAGCCACAAATTCAGATCTGCAGTAAATGCAAGATTCCAGGACAGGCAGAATTCAAGCAGGCAGAGGGAATTCCTGTTCTAAAATACACAGAATTAGTGCTCACTTACAGGACTAAAGGAAATAAATGAGTTCCTAACATACTTTCAGTAAGTCTAATCATCCAATTTGCAAGGTAATAAGTGAACTTCCACAAATGCAAAGAGGCGATGTCTTCATATGTCTCTTTAGAAGAGAAGCACTTCCTTCTTTGTGCAACAGTGAATGAACTAGCAGTCAGTTGAAACACACACACACACACACACACACACACACACAAACTCTTTTCTCAGCCATCAACATAGTCAAAATACCAGTAACGCCTATGAAGACTGAGTGATGCCCAATTATAAACTGAGTTGTAACACAGGATTGAGGGAGGGTAAATAGATAGGTGTCTTTCTTTTCCAGCCCTGGACAAAGCTGAAGATAATAGATGATAGAAAGACAGATAGATAAATGATAGATGGATTCATACATACATATAAATTCGTACATACATCCATACATTAATTAATGGACTATTTCCGTTGTAGCAAACTAGTGACCTTAAATCTTTTGTGGCCAGCGTTAAGTTCTTTCAGCTGAGGAAAGGACCAACTTGCAAGTTCCTCCAAGCTGTTGGCAGCGTGTTCCTGTAAGACTCATGGGAGCTTGCTTCATCAAAGCCAGTGACAGGAAGAGAAAGAAACTCCAGTAAGACTGGTGATACGCCATATTCAGGTAACCCTGTATACCCATCATCTTTGCTGCTTTCCACTGGTTAGAAATAGGTCTCAGGTCTTGCCCACATGAAAGCTGAGGGCATTAAACAAAGACATGAAAACCAGAAGGTGGAGATCATGGGATGGGAGAGACGTACCTTAAATTCTGTCATTGCTGTCTGCCCCGTGACCCCCAACGCTTCAAAGCTCTCCCATATTAAAAAAAAATTAAAAATAAAACATAGCCACCCCTTTCCAAGATATACAAGAATCTTATCCTATTATAAATTCAGCGCAATGTCCAAAATCTTATCTAAATCGAATCAAGTTACAGGTGAAACTCCTGGTATAATTTTTAAGTACAGCTTTTGGGGCACAATTTCTCTCCATTTTTAGACCTGTGAAACCTACCAGACAAGTTTCTGCCCTCAACATATGTGAAATATAATGGTGTGACAGGCATAGGGTAACAGCAAAACGGGGGAAATAAAGGGAAAAGGGCTCATTGATCCCTAG
Organism: Hipposideros armiger; assembly: GCF_001890085.2. NCBI lineage: Eukaryota > Metazoa > Chordata > Mammalia > Chiroptera > Hipposideridae > Hipposideros > Hipposideros armiger. The sequence goes on from NW_017731718.1 coordinate 699,753, forward strand.
CAGTTCTGAAGTCCAGCTGGGCAGATGGCAGGAGTTTTTTATTGTGTTTCGAGGCCTAGAAATCAATTTAGTATGAAATACTCTCTCTTTCTCTCTGTCTTTGTCATCATTTATATTTTGTGTGTAATGTAATAAGATTCCAGTCTCTGAGATCTCAGTTCCCCTTCTTTTCAAGAAAAGTAACGTGTGTCTACAGCTGAGTAGTTGTATCAGCGTGCTTCCTGCTGTAGAATTTTGGGGATCCGACTGCTGGCTTTCATGTTGCACTCTCTGTCCATTTCAGTCCAAGTTGGCAGTGTTCTATTGAAATAATTTCCTCAAGAACTTTGTAGATCTCCTGTGGATTTCAATGGGGTTCATTTGCTTAGAGAAAAGCTACACCCACAGATCTTGATGAGATAAACCCTTAGCGCCCTGCTCAGATGGCTGAGGGACAACACTCTTAAGCTTCCTAGGGCCCCCTTGGTTTGAGTGAGAGAATCTGTGAGGCACATCCTTAATCTCTTGAAAGGGCCCTTTCTGTGACTATATACTCTGCTTTTGATATGTCTGAGTTTTAGCAAAAGGTTGTTATATCACACCCTCGGCCTTTTTTCTCTAAAGGATGCTTTCCTGTTACTGCTGGGAAGCCTTATCTTAATTTAGTAATTTGCCATGGGGGAGGCTGAGAATTTTCAAGATTGTCAAGTCCTATTTCCTTTGTTTCACAGTTCTTCCCTCAATTTATCTCTTTCCTCTCACCTTTAACTATAAACGGAAAGAATAAACCAGGTGGTCCCCTCAATGCTTTGCTTGAAAATGTCCTTATCTCTATAACCAAGCTCATCACTTACAAGTTTTGTTTTGCACATAACCTCAAGAGACAATTTCTCTAAAGTTTCTGGCAGCACATATCAAGGATCCCCCTTCCTCCAGCTTCCAACATGTTCTTCATTTTCTTCTGAGCCTACACTGAGTAGTGTCATAAAATCCAAATTTTTACTAACCATCTATTCAGGGAAATTTAGGTTTTCTCTATCATGCTTTTCAAAATTTGTCCAGTCTCTACCCACTTTTTGGTACATTTCAGTTACTTATACAGTAAACTTCCATTTCCAGATACCAATTACATCAAACCTATTGATCTACATACAAAAATTGGAAATGCATAATCCATTTTACAACATGTGAAATTAAAGCTAGTGTTCTGTGTTGCCAAAGCAAAAGCAAACTCCTCAATTCATTAAAGTAGTGTGATTACAAAAGAGTTCACATGTTATCTCCTAAAAGTAATTAAAAATAAGAATTAAATCACAAAAAAATAATTTATATTTTAAATAAAAATATATTTACTAATCACTTCAAGGACTATTGTGCAGGCCAATAACTTGCTCATCAATGCACTAATGGAAAAAGCATATTGAAATCATAACAAAAATAAATTAATGTGGATGATTTAGTGAAAAATGTATGATCACTTGCTATCATAGATTCTAGTAAAATGGAATCTCCCAAAAGCATGCTAAAGCTTGTACAGATATAGCACAAATTCTGAAGGATATAGTGATCAGAGAATGGGAGCCAAAAATTATAAATCAAATGTTGGAGTGTTTCTTCCAGTATGAAATCACATTCCATATCATGCAAAAATGTAGCCAAGTATCACTAAGGCAATGACTGTTAATGTTGATAATGTATCATTGGCAATCAATCCATTGTTACTTTGACCAAACTTTTATCTCTCCTCTGAAATGATTATCTATTAGATATTTCAGGGCAAAAATATCCAACCCCTTTGTCATTAATTAAGCCATATTCAGGACCTGGATTATCATGAGACAGATAGTGCTTACCTGCACTACAGCTATATACTATTTAAGTCCTTACCAAAAGTCATCTATTTCTGAGGAATTAATACTAGTTTTTTAATTAACAATAGGCTGAATTTCTAGCAGACTTACAACTCCTAGGCTAAGCACAGTAACCCCATAATGCACTTCTGTTTCAATTGAAGTAATAAATACTATAATAATTATATTCCAAAATATATCCTTCTGAGTACAATTAAGACAGTAGTTTACATCTACCAAGTCATCAGTGTTGTCACACCTGCCTTCCAAAATGTGCCAATTAAACCATCATTAATTGGGTCCAAAACTATCCTATTGCCCCTAAAGTGGTGTCATCATAAAACACTTCTAACAAATCATCAACAACTGAAAATAAAACATGAGGGTGATATTGAGTTTGACAGTGCTGATAATGATCACAGCTTAGTCTTGATGTTGTAAAATGTATATTCGGTCTTGAATTCAAGGTGCTGAAATTAAGCATTTATGCTGAATCATTTCAAGCTGTGTTTTAGAAGACTTAGAGTTCAATGAGTAAGTGGATGATGAAGTTGCCGTGCTTTTTAAGTTATATTTTGGATTTTCTTTAATAAGAACAGTAAAAGCTTTTTTATTATCATTTCAAGTATAAGAAATAAAGTTGCCCTCCATTAATTTAAATATATATATATATATATATATATCATTATATCATTATATGTAACATAATTGATTGTACGAAGCACTATCATATACACTAAGGAAAAAAATGCTTCCAATTAAACTATGACACAATGCTTCTTTTGTATTTATTGGGATAACACTGGTTAACAACATTATATAAATTTCCAGTGTACAATTTTATAATATGATATTTTATAATATGATAATAATACTTTATTGTGTGCTAACCACCAGAAGCCTTGTCTTCTTCCATTACTGTATATATATATATATATATATATATATTTGATCCCTTTTACCCTGTGTGTCCTCTCCCTACCCACAATGCTTTTTTATCCCTTGAAATATTTTATACTTATTGGAAATGCTCTTTTAGGTTTCTTTATATGCAGGTTTTTATTGTATATCATTTTTGTGTATGTATAAAAAGGAATGTATCAGCAGGATACATCAGTAAAGGTATTTCCAAACTACTTTGCATTCAAAGGCTGTTCTTCTAAATCACATTTTGATTGAACCTCATTGATATCTATGACTTTCTACATAAGATCCTTTGTGAAATCAAGGATAGTGTCATGCACATGCCTTAAAAGAGCACTTCACCTTTGTGTCAAGAATTTTCTTCCATGATACTGACACTTATACTATAAATTCTCACGCTGACTTTCTGTATTTTACCATAAAACTCCAAGAAAGGGGTCCAAGAAAGGGGTTTCAGACCAATATCAAGTAAGTAATTGCAACTGTTTCATGACTGTAACAATCTGCAAGATGTCGTCCATCATTAGAAGAATGCTGACCTCACAAATGTTAAAATGTTAAAAAAAAAGAAAGAAAGAAAGAAAAGAAAAAATCAAAGAAAACTGTATCTTAGAATTGATGAAATATGGAAAATACATTTTCTTATTTGGTACAATCACCACATTTAGGAAACACATCAAGATTGGTCCCAAAGTGATTTTTTATAGCTACTTAATAAATGCTTAAAAATAAAGTGATATAATGGAAATATTGAAAGTTATGTCATAAATATAATTTTCTGCCTGAAGGATTTCCAAGTTTTTCAGTTCATAAAAAGTTTCATGTTTCAATTGAGACATATTTCAAATGTCAAGTAATAATGGCACACTCACATGACTGCAAGCATTACAAATAAAAGAACACATTTGCTCACAACATATGTTGCCAATAACCATTTTGTCCCAGAAGTAAAACAGATAAAAAGTTAGGTGTGTCTACATCCTGTGAAAAACACATTTGATTTCAAGGGTTTATATTGGATTTGAATTTCAATCAGTACTACATTCATTCTTAAAAAATTGTGTAACACCATAAAATAAACAGTGAATCTGCAAGCAATTTTCAATAATGGAAATAGTTTAATTGTGGTTATGTTTTACCCAAGAAATACTATTTTAAATGTGTATTTATTATATGTAATAGCCAGTCTTCTGATCAAGCTATTTCTATAACTCTACTCTTAGGTCACTGAAAAAAATATAGCTAAATACTAGTTATGCATAGGATTTATCTAATATTTCACTTTACACTTCTCTTAGGCATATATTGTATATATAAGTCAGTACTACTGCCTCCACCCTGTTTTTGTAAATCAAGTTGTATTGGAACATGGCCACACCCATTAATTTACATATTGCCAATGGCTGCTTTTCCACTTCAAGAGCAGGTTGTCTAACTGAAGCTAAGACTCAAGCCCCAAGAAGCCAAAAATATTCCTTATGCAATCATTTACAGAAAACATTTGCTGATCTCTGCTCTGGAGCAAGGCACCTATTTCAAGTTCCCTTCTCACTCTGCATGCTACAGTTCACCTCAGAAACTTTTTTTCCACTTCTCTGATGAGAAAAATTAGACTTTCATTTAATAGTAATGAACTGTTTTGTAATACTTAGGAAAAAAAAAAAAAAACCTCAAGTGTTCCTTAAAGTAGAAAAGGAACTTAACCTCAATGCAATTATGAAATTTCCTTGTGCTCATAAGTCAGACCAAAGACTATAAACACCATTTCCCTTGCAGTTGACTGCCCCACTCCACCCCAGCCAATGTTACAACTAAAATCTACTTGGTATATTTCTATATGGTATATTCATTTCTACTATATCTTTAGGGGAGAATCTCAACTCATGGCATTCCCAAATATCAAACACTCTTTTCAAGTAAATAAATTTAGAATCAGAGACAGCAATTTCTGTCTCTGTAAAAAAAATTTATTTTTGGCCGCTCAGCCTTCCTTCCCTTCTGGATACGACACTCATCCCCTTGGCCTCAGGTTCAGGAATGGATTCATCACTTAGCCTGGACCTCTGGTAATGCCTCATCCCAATGTCTATAGTGACTGATCTAAGAGGAGGAAAATACCCCAGCCAGGCAAATCAATACTTTCCAGGGTAATCTGAAGTTTGAGAAGAAAGTGGTTTTTTCAACTCTTTGATATCAGAACTGTAATTAAGGTAGAAAATTTCATTATCCATTGTTAAATTAACTAAAGAAGGAGGCCATTAGGCTGGGATGGCTCTAATGTTGTAAGCAAACCCAAATCTAAGCCTGTATATAACTTAGGGTTATGAAACTGAAACCTAAGGGCAACCAACCACAAATAGCCAACTAGGTTTTAAGCTATAGCCAGTCAATAATTTTCCTTTGTTTCTGCCTTTTCTCTATAAAAGTCTCTCCCCAAGCTCCCATCAGGGGAGCGTACCTAACTATTTCCAGTTTGGCGCTGCCCAATTAGCATGGATTTTTGCTCAAATAAACTGTTAAAAATTTTAATATGCCTCAGTTCATTTTTTAACACTATATTCCTACCTGAGGCTTGGGGGGTGGGGCGGGGGAGGTCAAGCCAAAGGAGAAGCAGAGATGAGAAATGAGAGGGGGGTGGAGAAGGAGAATCCTGCCAAGGCCCTACATCCCAGATTCAGCCACCCCTAAAGACAGCTCCACTCCTGTTCTTCCTATAGATGAGATAGAGCAACCAAAGAATTTGTTCCTGTTTCCCTCCAAGTAGCTCAAGCTGTATCACTTGCAGCCTAGACTCCTGACTGACAGATAGGCCCAAATGATTTTCAAGGAAAGCAGCCAATGCCATTTTTGTAGATGTTGACACCACTGCATCTAAAAGGCAGCAACAGCAAGAAAACCTGAAATTGTATTCCTGCTTTCTTATAGAAGCTTTCCCTCCCTTCCCTTCTAGTGGTTTAGGAAACAACAAAAACAGGTTTGAAAAAAAAGAAGGAACAATATTAACACAACAACAATTCTTAGCCCAGTTTACCAGACAGTAATTTAATTGGCTATGTACTCTTTGAAGCAGGTTAACTCTAATCATACAATTTATTTTCCATTTATTTTCTCTATCTTTCTGTCTCTGCTTCACTTCTCGTAAAATTTTTATGTCTGAAAGTTTAAAAAGTAACTTAAGTAAAATCTGCTATAAGCATTTAGCTTGAGTATCAAATTCATTGTGTGGTGTTAAATATAATAAAGAGTAAAACCTTCTTTGGTCATGAGTAAGGCAAACCTGTAAAGAGAGGTAAAGGTAATACGCAGAAGAACCAAACTTTTTTTTTTTTTAACTTGGCTGATCCTCCCTGCTGTGTGCATCTAGTGCTTTGCCTCTGAGAATAGAACTTATTAGCAACCCTAGAGTAAAAAAAAGACAGGATATTTTTCAACAAGGGCCTCCACTTTGCCAAACATCCCAGAGTTTGTCTCCAAGGACTTGAAAAGAAAGGAAAGAATGAAGAACGGAAACCATAAAGCATGCGGTACAGCTATCATCTAATTACTGAATGAATGGCACAGTTGTTTTGTCTGATTGCACTAGGCTAGTTATCCGCTGCTAGCTTCATTGACAAAAAGGGAATCTACACAAATTATAGGGAAATTCAAGCACTAAAGGAATGTTTTGGTTCAGAGGTTTGCAATGACTATTGGCTTCGGTTTTTGGCAGCCTGTCTTTGCCGTATGAACTCGGCTGTGCTGGGTCAGCCTGAAGCTTTCCCAAAAGCCTAGAAGAGGACAGACTTCCTTGTCATCTGTATCCCATCAATAAATTAAAGTGATGTTCTCCAGCTCATGTTTGTTTCTTGGCAGGCTAATCTACAATCAGAAAAAGAAAAGCCTTTCATTTGTGGACTCCGGCTAGAGGAAGGAAGCTTTTGTATGCGGATTCACCGGAGACCAAAATATTAAAAAGTGAAAGAGGAAAACCATATGTTGAAGTTCGCCTAAGCAAGCAGCTCAAAGTCCTGGTTAAAGACACGCTTGAGTTCATTTACAGAAAAGTAAATATTTTACTATGAGAAGGTATACTAATAACAATATTGATACCTCTGAATACTACAAACATTGACATTTTAAGTAGTGTTCCATTTTCTACTGTTTTTATATCAGAAAAACTTAAAAATTAGATACTTCAAAGAAACCTGAACTGATGATACATGTTAGCATAATGCTTTAAGATTTGCACTTCATTTAAGAAGTGAGGAATCCAATGAAATAGAAATAGAGTTAAGTTTCTTAAGCTCATGGTCCCCTCTCTTAACAATAGTCATAGCAAAGCTAGTTGATAACTTTATAGTAGCAGCCATCGAATCCAGATTAAAGTAGACGTGGGGAAAAAAAATCACTGTACTGATTATCTGAACCCTAATGCATAGTCTACTAAATAACATGGCATTAAGAACTCTTCTTAATCTCTCTTGGTTCTCCAGGGGTTAACCTCATATCATTTGTGAAGAAGTACCTTGATAAGAATAGAGCTGGTGGAGTCCAGTCCTTCAATGGCTGGTCTGGCCAGTAGAGAGAAAGCATAGGGATTTTCCGATCCCTTGTTGCTTGACCACATGTGTGTTTGTTTATCTCTTTGAAACGGCCAAGCAAGACATACTACTTTAACACCTGTATCCTTTAAAGAAGATGGCTTCGGCACAAATTGTCCATACTTTATGACTTCATGTACTAGTGGTTCAGCTCCTTACAGAAGGGAATTGGTTTTGTTTTTCTTTCGTGATGGAGTCACTTATAAAGAAAGACCAGCAGCAGATCAAGTGTAAGGGGTATGATTGCTAAGAATGCTTGATGGAAACTTGACAGAGGAGGTTCACTGGACAGAACTGTGGATCTGGCTTTGGTTACTCAGCAGGTAACTGAATGTGCACTTACCTAGTTTATGAAAAGAGGACTAAATCATAAGTCAGGAGATTTTGTTCCTAGTTTGGGCCTTACTGATTGTGGAACAATACTGTGTCCAGAGGCTGGATTTAATTCCTGGCTCTGCCACTTCCCAGCTGTGTGACTTGGGCTAGTTACTTAACCTCTCTGAGCCTCCAGCTTCCTCGTAAAATCAGGATAAAAATAATACTCACCTAGGGTTGTAATATATCTGGCACATAATAAACATTATATAAGTGTTTGTTCAATAAAATAAACTATTCTGCTGCTGACAACAAAGATCAGATCCTAGCTTTACAAGCTCAGTTTCTTTGTTTGTAAACAGAGATAATAACCGGTGCTTCTTACATCATAGAGGCCTCCAATGAATAAATTATCTTATCTTTGCCTCATCCTGCTTCCAGATACAGGAAATACAGGCACGAAGCAATGACACTCATCATGGAATTTAAAGTGGTTGTAACAAAATTCTAACAGGAACTGCTTCAGACTGTGGACAATTGAGTACTATTTTCCACTGAGGAGAGGTTTGTACCTGACTAAAAAAAAGAATTCATTAGGGGACCAATGAAGCTTTCTCTCTAAATGCCCAGAAGATACATCATTAACCTTTTCTCTGTGGCAAATCAAACAGTAGCGGATGACGATGAGCATTTCAGAGAGAGTCCCTTATAAGGACTAACATCAGACCAAGTATGAGGGGCTTGACTTGTAACTTTAGGCAGATTACTTCTTTTTAAAAGAAAAGTGCTTTCTAGTAAAAGAAATCATTAGGTTTTCAAAAATTACTTTTCATCACAATTCTCTGCTATTAGTCATATGGACATCAATGAAAAGTTTATTCTTCTTGGGAAATGTTCCATCAATAAGAAATAAACATATTTAATATTTACCCTAAATTCATAATTTTCCTGAACCTCAAGTTTGAAAGATTTAAGACATCGTGCAATTCAACCCATTTGAAACAGTAACTATAACAGGGAGGGTGCCCAGTATATGGTGCCCCATGTAGAAACAGCAAACCACTTCATTTCTAGAAAGCTGCAATTATTATAAAAAATTCTTCATAGCATTAATAGTTAAAAATTTGGCCAAAAAAATGTAGAGATATACATCACAGTTGCACAAAAATATTTTTTATTGGATCAGAGTACATTGCCTTTTATAAATCCAACAAAATCATAGAAAACTAAAAGATAAATTAACATTTATTAGGTCTATGGAGAGGTGATAACTTTTTAAGGTTAAAATACAACAAAAACAACAAAATAAAATATTAACAGATTTAACTACACAAAAACTTAAATTTTGGGGGAACAACCAAAAGTAAATGATAACGAATGCAGTTAATTGACAAGAATATGAATGAGCAATTAACATAAAAGGAAACACAATGAGTAAATATATAAACTATTAAAGGCCTTGCCAGTAGCAAAAAAATGTGCAATATTTTAAAACAAAGATATCACTTTATGTCTAATAATAATGACTGTCTTTAAAATTATATAGGGGCCGGCCAAGTGGCTCAGTTGGTTAAGAGTTGGCTTAAAAGCACGAGCTCTGAGTAACAGGGCTGCTGGTTCGATTCCCACATGGGCCAGTGATGCTGCACCCAAGCTGAGCTGTTGCTGAGCTGCCAACAGGTGGCAGGATGTCTCAGCTGGTGTAACAACAAGATTGCCTGTTCAATGGTGAGCTATGCCCACCTGCAACTAAGACTGAACTCAGCACCTTGAACTGAGCTGCCGCCCGGATGGCTCAGTGGATAGAGTATGCATGCTTAAAACAAGTCTGCTGGTTCAAGTCCCACATGGGATGGTGGCTACGCCCACCAGCAACTAAGATTGAACACAACACCTTGAGCTTGGAGGCCATGAGTTGCCATCAGGCAGCCAGATGGTGACTGGCGGCCTCCAAAACGAAGACTGAAGAACAACAACTTGGCTGGTCCCTTTCCCCAATTTCCCAACACTGTTCTCCTCCCCCAATTCCCCAGTTAAATCTTAAAAATAAAATAAAATAATTTGAATATCAACAATTTTTAAAAATAAATAAATAAATAAATAAAATTATGTAATAGTTTTGCCTATTTAATGGCAACAATTATTATTATTGTTAATTGGCAATTATTATTAATAATAATTGTTGCCTTATAAACTAGGTCATACAGGGGCCGGCCGAGTGGTGCATTGGTTAAGAGCTGGCTTGGGACACCAGAAGGCCCCAGTTCAGATCCCACATATGAGGGCCAGTGACACTGCCCTCTACAGCTAAGATGCTGAACAACAGCTCATCCTGGAGCTGGGCTGCCATGAGTTGCCGGTGACAGCGTAGGCTGCAGCCCCTGCTGCAGTGGGTTGCTATGGGCTACTGTGTGTAGCCAGAAGCCAGCGTGAGTGGCCAGCAGCCACCGTGAGCAGCCGTCCAGAAGCTGGCGACTGATCTGCCTTGCCCGGGAAGAGCGCAGTGATGGTGCCAACTTGGGCCAGTGAAGCAACATCTTCCACAACTAGACTGAAGAACAAAACGACAGCAACTTGTCTCCTCCCCTTCCCCCAATTCCCCAGTGCTGTTCCCATCCCCCAATTCCCCAATAAAAAATCTTTAAAAAAAATAAAAATTAAAAAAAAATAAAATAAAACTAGGTCATACAATGCTGACACAATATACACACACAATGTTGCTGGTAATATAAATTACACAGTCTTTTGGAGAACAATTTGCCAATACACAGTAAAAAATATATATTAATATTTCTACCAAATAACCTCTCCTTGTGTGAATTTTATTCTATGTAAAAATCCAAGACAAAAAATCTATCTATATTTGTATACTCATAACCGCATTATTTAAAATGGGAGAATATTAAAAACCACTTAGTATCCAAATATATATCTCCTCAAAAGAATATTTAAAGCCATTTTTAAAAGGTAAGAATGGGGACTATGTAGCAATATTTTTAAAAATACTTACGTTACTGATGAAATGAAAAACAGCTAATTTAAAATTATAGCCACATAAAAATATAAATTTACAAAAAAATCATAAGAAGGAATTGTGCAAAACTTTACAATAACTGCATTAAAGTCATAGGATTGATTTTTCTGATCAAGATGGCAGAGTAGGTAAAGCGTGTGCTCACCTCCTCTTAGTACCATATCGAATACAATTAAGCCACAGAACAACCATTACTGAGAATCACCTGAAGTCTTGCTGAACAGAAGCCCTACAACTACGGACATACAGAAGAAGCCACCTCAGGACTGGTAGGAGGGGCAGAGACATGGAACAGGCTGGTCCCACACCCACATGTGACCACTAAATATTGGAAGGGATAATTTGGCTCCAGAGGTTACCCCCTGAAGAGCAAGGGCTCCCAGCCCCTCCTCAGCCCAGGGTTTCAGTGCCAGAGAGAGAAGTCCCCATACCTTCTGTCTGTGCAAACCAGCAGAGATTGTGGCTGAGTGAGATGGAGGGCAGCTGCAGTCCCAGGTGCTGCTATTAAAGGGCCCAAGCACAGACTTACCCATTGATGGACTCACTTGCTCTGAGCTCCAGCTCTGAGACAGCATCTCAAAAGGTTTCAGGAACATATGGGGAAGTATCGAGTTGTCTAGCTTCAGGGTGAGGGCTGGAGGAGCAGCTTTCCCCAGAGGGAGGAAATGGTGGAAGGCACTATTTCTGTGTAGAGCCTCCCCCTCCTTAGGTGCAGATGCAGGCCTGCAGACGTCATACCTGAGTCTCCATCCAATTGACTATCACCTTTCGCCCACCCACCCTGGTTCCGTCAGACCACCCCACCCAACTTTTGAGCACACCCTAAGCTGCTTCTAGTAACTTTTCCATATAAATGGCCTACCTTGGCTTATGCTGCAAACTTTGCTATATGAAATCTCTCAAAGATTCACAAAACACCAACAACCAGCATCTGGCTTCAATGTGTCCCAAACCTTTGGCTGAGCAGCCCTAAGACCAGCACTAGCGGCAGCCGGCTTTGGTTCACGGCTTGGCTTTTCAAGGCACCTCCAAGGACAGTGTCAGCAGCAGCCATCTCTGGATTGCTTTATGGCTCATACCCCAGGCAGGGAACAGGCTGCAGTGAACTTGGCCTGCAGTGAGTCCCCTCCCAGGAGGACCCAGGACTGGCAGGCCCAATGGCCAGGTTCAGACTGGGCCAGAGCTTCACCCAGCCATCTCCAAGGATGACATCCCCAAAGAGCAGACTGGGCAGGCACCAGAGCCCCACTAAAGCAAACCCTGCTCTGTAGGGCCAGCCCCTGCACAGCAGCTTCTCCACTGTAGTCACAGCCAGTCCTCACAACCAATCAGCCTGAGGGTCATTCCCTCCAGTTGACATGCAAATAGAAATCAAGTCTCAACTACAATAGGTGGCATATGCAACCCACATAAGGGACACACCTGGAGCACCTGGCACTGGTGACCAGGAAGAGTGCACCATGGGTCCCAGAGGACACCTACATAAGGCCACTCTACTAAGACATAGAAACAAACACAGGGAAGGAGGCATCTAAAATGGGGAGACAAAGAAACATGTCCAAATAACAGAACAAAATTCCAGAAAGAAAACAAAATAGAGACAAGAAATCTGCCAGATGCAGAGTTCCAAACACTGGTTATAAGGATGCTCAATGATCTCAGGGAGAACGTCAACAAAGAGATAGGAAACATAAAAATAAAGATAGAAAACAAAAAACAACCAATCAGAAATAAAGACTATAATAACTGAAGTGAAGAATACATTAGAGGGAAGCAACAGCAGATTAGATGAAGCAGAGGATCAAATCAGTAAGTTAGAAGATAAGGTAGCAGAAAACACCCAGTCAAAACAGTAAAAAGAAAAAACAATCCCCAAAAATGAGGAGAGTTTAAGGGGCCTCTGGGACAATATCAAATGTACCAACGTTTGCATCATAGGGGTACCAGAAGGAGAAGAGAGAAAGTAAGGGATTGAGAACCTATTTGAAGAAATAATGACTGAAAAACTTTCCTAACCTGGTGAAGGAAATAGATACACAAGCCCAGGAAGTGCAGAGAGTCCCAAACAAGATGAACCCAAACAGGCCCACACCAAGACACATCATAATTAAAATGCCAAAAATTAAAGACAAAGAGAATCTTAAAAGCAGCAAGAGAAAAGCAGTTAGTTACCTACAAGGAAGCTCCCATAAGACTGTCAGCTGATTTCTCAACAGAAACTTTCTTTTCCCTTTAAATTATCTTTAAGATTGTTACATGATTATATATATATATATATAAAATATTGAGTAGAAAGTCATCCCTCTAGCTGGTGGCAACCAGGTTCTCTACCTCATCGAGATGGACTCGATATGGTAAGATGTGGAGGAGAGAGACAGAGAACTACCCTTCATTCTAACCATTCCTAAAGACAGTCTCAATACTACTCTACCCATGGTTTATATGTGCGCACCAGTAAATTGTTAATTTTTCCTTAAGCTACTTTCTGTGCCTTGCCCTCAAGCAATTGATATCCATAAATACCACCACCCTAAATGCCAGGTGTGTGATTCTCTGTTTATAATGTCTCTTGCCTCAGTCCTTTCCTCCCATTGCTACCCTTTTTCTAGGTCCCTATCTCCTTCACTCCGAATTATTATAGTTACCTCTACACCTGTCTTCATGTCTTCAATCATTTCCCATCTTTAGTCTGCTCTGCACATTGCTCTACAATCAATTAAATTGTTCAAAAGCACTTTTTTCATTATTACCCTCCTGCTAAAACACTTTAAAATGTCTACAGTTGATCCATTAAATTAGGTCTGAACTCCTCCTGCCAAATCTTTCCATTGAAGACAAACATTCCGTAATACCTTTTATTATTTTCCAACCACGCCCATGAAACCTTTCTCTAGTTAGGCTTATCTTCTTACTGCACTCTATTTCAATTCTTGGTGATATTTCTCTCTCTCTCCCTCTACACACACACACACACACACACACACACACACACACACACACACACACACTCCGTTCTCACTCTGTCCTTTTTAATTATCCCTGCCTGAAATGCCCTCTTCTCTCTTCTCCATTTGCCTTCATCTTATTTTTCCATCTTACGTAGGTCTGATCCTTTTCTGAATTCCTGTATCATCTTTAAATGCAATTTAATTAGCACTTTTTTATACATTGTCTTCTTGTTGGAAATTGAAACTCGTGTTCCCTATTTTATAAATAGCTCTTAAGATCTAAAATTAACCCACAAATCTAGCAGGTGAGTAAATTATACTATTAAAGAGAGTACTGCATTCTGGGAGCTTGGAATCGTATTATACACAAATTAGAAGCTATAAGAAAGAGAGGGTTTCCTTTTTACTAAAATTCAGGGTTCTAAAAACTGAGGTGAATTTTCAAAACATATTAAGTTAGTCTTTGTCACCTTTCCAATCATTTTTTAGCACTCCTTCTTAATATTCTATAGACCCTCTCTTTTAGAAACTTGGTGTTCACATATCTCTTAAGTCCTCCATCCCTCCCACTAAAGTAACTTGCTCAGGTCTGCCCTGTGAAAATAATTCTTCAGGTCTAAGGTGTTACTGGAAAAACAATCAGGTCCAGTGTGCGAAAGAAATGTATTTCTGGAATCAAAATACTTTCCTCTTGCTTAAATCTCTATATCAGTGAACAGAGCCACCCAATTATTCAAGCTAGGCATCTAGAAGTTATCTTTACTCTTCCATCTCCCTCATCTCCCTTATTCAATTGGTCAAGATCTGCAGAAATTAACTAACTCTTTTTATATCTGGACTATACTCAAATATCAGCAAAAAGACATAAAAGAGGAGTCTACAGAAAGATTTAGTACTAAAATAACAGAATTACAGAACTAAAAAAAAAGAAATAAAATGAGCATGCTGAAAATATAATTTCCAACATTAAGAAAAGTCATGAAAAAAATATTCATGAATGAATACAATAAAACAAACAGATCAAAGCAATTAAAGACCATAAATACTGATGATAAAGACATTCCAACATAAATCTAGCTGGAATTTCTGAAATAGAGCACCCAACTGTTGAATTTTCTGAGAGAAACCTGTTTAATCATTCTTATCTGAAAAAATTGAGAAATAAACTAGATCAGTGATAACGAATCCAAGTATCACCATTGTTGATAACGACTAAGTATGTAGCTTAGATGTGCAGCTAAATAGATCTGTTATCTGAACCCCAGAGTTTGGTATGCATACCTTATCCATTAGGCAATGCTGAATCGGCAGACCATTTCACCCAAGAGGTAGGAGGACAGGGTACCTAATCCGGTGGAGCATGGCGAACAGAGGTGAGTTTCTGCTCCCCAAGAACTGCTCACTCCCATGTGGAAGAGGGGTAGAACTCACTTTAGAATTCCCAATGTATTTCCCCAAAGTTACCAATGATATGTCACTAATTTCTCGGGATAGAGTGAGTGAGGAGGTGAACAGAGCCTATGAGTTACACTAATTAAGCAGATATTATGAGAGAGTCTAGTGCTTGCTCTCAGTGAGAGGGCGCTCGCAAAGTCTGTCTAACGGGATTTTACAATTGTTCTACTGTGTGTCTCCCAATTGTCCCCTTTTTGAGGAGGAATTTTTATTGCAGTTACCCTGTCCCAATACAGTGTATATTGGATGTGTAAAAAAGAGAAAACTTGCCACATTAGCCCTAAAGTCCCTGAATGAAAAAGCACCATTTCTAAACCTGCTATGGAGACTAGGGCACATCACTACATGTCCGAGACTTTGCTTTTGGTGGCATTATTCTATAGGGCTTTTGGTTGTTTTCCTTGCGGTGGGAGTAAGTGTATTTTGCACATAAAAAAGGAGACTGAACCAAATATTTTTTTGCACAGAACTGTGGAAGATATTAGGGTATGGACTGCTTCCCGTCTCCTTCCCGGAAAACAGATGGATTGCATTTCCCTCTCCTATGTGACTTGCTTAGACCAGTAAAATGTGAATAGAAGTTCCATATGTTTTTTCCATGTGGTAGTTTTAAGAGCCAGTATGTAACTGACAATATTCCCCATTTTACTTTTTTGCCTTGGTGATTATGAAAGCATGTGTAGAGGTGGAGCATCTATCAGCCTACATCCCACTGCAATGAGCAGAAGCTCTCCGACCGACGTAGGACACATGGCAAGTGAAAGTTGTGTTATGTTAAGAGCCACTGAGATTTGAGGGTTGTTTGTAACTGCGGCATAGTCTCGTGCATCCTGACATGTATGCTGCTTTCTTGCAAAGATTAGAAATTTGCAGTGGAGGTAGCCCCAGTCACTTAGTCTTCATCAAAATGCCTTTCTTTCCCTTCAAATACACTCAAAATTTCTTGATTTTTATTCACTCTGGTGTTGAACTTAATATGAATTATACCTAATAGGATAGCATTCACAAATTCTTATGACAAGGCATTTTTAGCTCCATACTTCAGTGGATTTTGTCTCTTGTTATAGAATGACTTAGGCGTTTAAAAAAGAAAAAAATAAAGCCTCCTAATTAAGTTTCATCTTGTCTCCACATTTAACCAGAAAAATCATTCTTAACAGATGCCTAATTGGAAGCAGCTATTGATATTTCTTAAGATTGAGCCCTCAGATGTCTAACAAAGAAAAATATCCATGCAATGTTCCAGACTCTGAGAAGCATTTCTTTCCCCAATGTCTTTTTCTCCAATGTCCTTCTTTCCCTCTACTGCTCTCCAAAAGATTCAGCTGAATTTGTGTCTGACTATCTAACACTGACTACTTGGGCCTGAGAGTAAAAATGTAAAGCCAAAATCTCAGCTATCTTGCAGTTCAAGTGAAACAACTGTGAAGTAGAGGGACAGCCCAAACTGTTTAAGAGGCCTCGAAAGAACCTCATTTCTTTATTTTTGGAAATTTGATTCTTGCTATCTGTTCGTTATTGCTGTGTAACTAATCCTCTTAAAACTTTGAGGCTTATGACATCAACAATTTATTATTTTTTATGAATCTAAGTATCACCTGGACTGTCCTGTTGCCCTGGGCTGGTTTTAACTGCTCTCGTCTGGGTTCCTCCATATGTTTGCAGTCACTGAAGGGGTAGGTCAGTGGCCAAGTGACCGAGGCTAGCATCATTGGGATGGCTCATTTCTGTTTCATGTGTGGCCTCTTATCTTTTGGCAAACTTTACAGGCTTTTTTCCATGGAAATGGCAGGATTCCAAAAGAGGCAGTAGAATCACTCAAGTACTTTTTCAAAGTTCTGCTTGTATCATGTCTGCTACTATTCCATTGGCCAAAGAGAGTCATGTGAGTAAGCCCAGGATCAGTATGGGAAAGCATTGTCAAAAGGCATGGGTACAGATGGCATGAAAAATAGGGACCATTAGTGCAATTCATGCATTAATTCATTATTATTACTTAATTATTATGAATTATTAATACTAATGTATTAATTAGTGCAATTAATGTATCAACTAATGTGCTTAGGAAAAGCTAAGTTTGCGTAAAATGCTATTTCAATCTTTATTCTAAAGGCTTCCCTGAAACCTTATCACAAATGTGGTTCTGGCCACCTATGTGGTGGTTATTTAATGATGACCCTTCACAGAAACCTGTTAGGATCTATGTGCTTTTTTGTTTTTTAATTGGGGAACAGTGCGTTTTTCTAGGACCCATCAGCTCCTAGTCAAGCCGTTGTTTTCAATCTAGTTGTGGAGGGCACAGCCCACTGGCCCATGTGGGAATCTAACTGGCATCATTGGTGTTATGAACACCACGCTCTAATCAACTGAGCCAACTGGCCACCTGGATCTGTGCACTTTTGTCCGAGCACTGTTTGCTTCTGTGTGCTCTTATCAAGAAACTCTGGCTCCCACAAGCTCTTTTCAATGGTCTCATAGCCCTATACACCTGGAAACTAAGATGTCTCTTTATACTCCTGATAAAGAAGCCAACAGCATGGGCAGGTTTTTTGAAATTCTAAAATGTTTCCTGAATCTATAGAAACCATCACTTTTCTGTGCATCAAGTCTCCACAAACTACAATTACAGACTGTCATGGTCTGAATGTTTGTTTCTGTCCCCCCACCAAAATTCATATGCTGAAGCTGTGTCCCCCAGTAGCAGGTGGAGTACTCATGATGGGATTAGAGCCCTTATATTAATAACAAAAGGCAGAGACACCAGAGCTTCCACTCTCTGCCATGTAAGGACAGAGAGAATAGGAAGCCATCTGAAGATATAGTGATAAGGAACTATATGTGAGCCAGGAATTGGGTCCTCACCAAGAACTGCATCTGATGGCATCTTGATCTTGGACTTGCCACCCTCCAGAACTGTGAAAAATAAATGTCTGCTGTTTAAGCCCCCTTAGTCTATGATATTTTGTTACAGCAAGCTGAGCTTACTAAGGCACAGACCAAAGTCAAATATCATGTGCCTAAAAACAGTAACATAGAGAGGTAGTACAACAGAAACTTCTGGAAAGTGCCAAAGTCAATAAGACCTACACATACATTAAAACTGGATGTCCAAAGTTAGACCCAAAGCTTCTTCATGTGTAATTTTTATCTGCAAATTCTATTCTCTGTTATATCTGGCAACATTTCTTACCTATATACCAAATGCTAGGACTTTTTAAAGGCCTTAATAAATAGCACCCCTTTCTCCTGCTGAGATTATTTAAAAATTGAAAAAGAAGACATATCAGCAGTTGGGCAACCAAAATATAGTTGACAAAGGCAAAGCTGGGAGATGCAGTTTAGTTTCACAGCCAATGTGCCTGCTAACTGAACATGAGAATTAGGCTGACTTATTTATTCAGACATTGGAAGTACTGATGAGAGCTACACTCGTCATGATGAGTGTTGAGTGGATTGATCCAGTAAGAATTACTACACAGAAAACAGAATTTATCCTGCTTCTTGGTTCTTGCTTCTCTCAAACTTTTATTCCTCATAAGAATGAGAGTGGAAACCAAGCCAAGCAAGTATAATTTATTCTTCCAAAATGTAGTGCTCAGATGAATCACTGATTGCTCTCTGGGAAAGATTAAATAAAGGACTGAAATTACACTAATTGAGCTACCCCTACATTGAAGGACATATTAGAAATTGGTAATATGCATGTCTCCCTAAAAGTAACAATTAGAATAAGGAAAATATTCAAGGCATAATATAAAAAATTCCCTGCATTGAAGGAAAAAGAAAGTATGCGTATTAAAAAGGAACACTATGAAGTCCACTTCTACCTGTGCAGAAATTCAGTGAAGGACATGTAGCCTTTTCAACAAATGGTACTGGAACAATTGACTACCAGTAGGTTAAAAAACAAAATGAAACGACCTAAATTTCACACCTTACATAAAAATTACTCAGAATGGATCATGTACATAAATTACAAAAGTTAAAGTGCCATTACCAATAGATGGGGCAATGGTTACTGAGGAATCTTAATGGCTAAAGACAGTACCCTTAACTAATGACTGATCTGGAAGTGTCTTCCCCAGTCAGAAGTATCAAGGCTGTCTAGCTTGGTTGTTTCCATTCATTCATTCATTCATTCATTCATGACATTCTCCTTGGGGGTACTAATCTGTTATCATATTAATCTGCCAGAAGAGGTAACATAGGAGCTCAGATGGGGTATGCTTCTGCTGGACACTGCGCAGGGGCACCAGCTTTGGCTGAGTTAAGGCAAGCAAGTAAGGAAATGTGCTGTGACTAGCACCCTAGATGCCTCTCGTTCTTTTCTGACCTGAACTTCAGATATAGGAACTCTTTTGACTCTTTCGGGTTCTTTAGTAATTCTTCTCTTACCTTAGTAATTTTTTATCAGAAACAGCACAGAGAGGAAAAAAATGGAAAAACAGGCAATAGCCCTAGGACTTTCACAACCATAAAAGGGTATCTCGTGGAAAGTCTTCTGGCTTTTTGCCTGCTTTCTATTGCCACATAGCACAACATTTATTAAAACATGCCAAACTCCAGATAGGCTGGGTTCTGGCAGCAAATCTAATTTAAAGAGCTGAAGTAGGAAGATCACAGAACTGGAGAGCTATGAGAACTACTTTCTGAGGTAAACTAAACAGCCAGAAAAGCACTGGAGCTCTTTCACCCTGTTTAAAACCAGCACAAGTGGAAGGAGCTGCTCCAATATATCTGACACACACTCTGCCTTTGAATGACGCCATGTCAAAAGCAGCATTAGCGATGATTTACTAATGTCAAGAATCCATATGAGATACTAGCAATTATATACCAATAGAGTTAGAAACTGCTATGTTGATTTTCATTCCCCAAAACT
The DNA here is from genome assembly GCF_001890085.2 of Hipposideros armiger. Lineage (NCBI taxonomy): Eukaryota > Metazoa > Chordata > Mammalia > Chiroptera > Hipposideridae > Hipposideros > Hipposideros armiger. The sequence continues at coordinate 719,720 of NW_017731718.1, forward strand.
GCATATTCTGTTTCATATAAGTCACTTTTAGTTGAGTTTATAAAGCCTGATTTAATTTTTTTTAATGAAAGTTAAAGATTTTCACTTACATGTTCATTGTTTTCTAAAGCAACTCTTAATGAGCTCGATTTTACTCTTTCATACAAAAAAATCCTAGATCCCTCTGCCTGGCTTTCAGCTGAGGGTCCCAGTAGCAGCACCAAAGGGAGTTGGTGACTCTCCAGTTAATTAACAGGCTCACTCTCTCCTGTTCCTTCATAAGGATTATGGATATTTGCTACTTCTCTGGTAAAGTCCTATGCAGATGAGTTTTCTAGTCCAATCACACCACTAGTTCATTCTAGAGGAAAATTCAGGGGCTGTCTGCAAGGGGATCAGACATTTGCAAAGAGCTTTACAATTCAAACACGATTTCTTTTTACTGTTTTTCCAGTATAAAAAAACACTGTAACAGCTTCTATATTACCTCTTACACAAATTCTTTGTTGCTTTATCCAATTGCATTTGTGACAATTTTGCCTTTATACAGGAAGAAAACTATGCTATCTTGGATTTTATAAAGACTTTATATATTATATATGTGACGTAGGTATTTTTGCCCCTTTTTCAGAGGTATGGAAAAACATTCACCAATAAGCTCAAGTCCTCCTACCTAGTGAGTAGAAAAGTAGAAACTTGGATCCAGGTTTTTTGAGCAAGTCCACCAAGTTTTACATCTCCACTCAAAAAATAACAATGACCACATACATTTTCATAACATTTGAAAATATTGAAAGCATTTCACATGCATGATCTCCTCTGACCTTATAAGTATGCTACAAAGTAGTAAGCAGAATAAAGGATCAACCTTGCATTTTGCAGATTTAAAAACCAAGGCCCCAGGGTGGGGCTGGGGGTGGGATTCAATGATTTACCTGAGATCAAACAACTTTCAAGTGGCAAAGTCAGACGTGGAAGCCAGGCATTGGGGTTCCTTGTTCTCATAATATTCCAGCTCCACTATAACAGCTAGCACATTGATTCTCATTCAAATTGGTTCTCAGTTTATATAGTTAAATTTGTTTTGATTCCATGCATGAAGAAAACTGGACTACTTTGGATTTTATGAGAATTTGAGGATATTTGTATAGAGAGAAATCTTCTATTGAAGAGTTCTGCTCAACAGGACCTAAAATGATTAATGACGATGATGATAATGATGATGATGGTGATGATGATAAAAGGAACTGGCAATTATTTCAATGCATTTGTGTAATTCTATTTAGCTTTCCAATCATAGGGATTCGTGCCCAATCTGTTTAAAATACTGTTTATGTATTTTTCCCCAAGAATTGATTATTGAATTGGGAGCATTATGAATCAATATTTAAAAGGTATCTTTAAATAATTTATTAAACTTTTATTTTTTTAATAATTCTTTGAAAAAAATTATTATAAAATACTTGTAGGCATAGGAAAATCCCATCAACTGGATTATGTGAGGCAGGATCATGTGATTGTGTGAAAAGGTGAAATAACAATTATTTTAAAATAGAACTGTTAAAGGTTATATAAAATGTTTCCTTCATTTAATTTTTCACTAAAAAAAAAAATGTGTGTACTTCGGCTCAACGTGGTATTACATGAAATCTAAACATCCTTGAAATCTGTTTGACTTAATAGAAAGAATGCAGATAGCTTCCTTTCATTAATTAAAAGTACAACTGTGAGGGCCAGACGAGTGGCTCAGTTGATTAAGAGCTGGCTTGGGACGCCAGAGGGCCCCGGTTCGGATCCCACATATGAGGGCCAGTGACACTGCCCTCTACAGCTAAGATGCTGAACAACAGCTCAACCTGGAACTGGGCTGCTGTGAGTCACTGGCGACGGCGTAGGCTGCAGCCCCTGCTGCAGTGGGTTGCCATGGGCTACCATATGTAGCCAGCAGACAGTGTGAGCGGCCAGCAGCCAGCGCGAGTGGCCGTCCAGAAGCCGGCGACTGATCTGACTCGCCCAGGAAGAGCGCAATGATGGTGCCAACTTAGGCCAGTGAAGCAATGTCCTCCACGACTAGACTGAAGAACAAAAAGACAGCAACTTCTCTGTTCCCCTTCCCCCAATTCCCCGGCACTGTTCCCATCCCCCAATTCCCCAATAAAAATCTTAAAAAAAAAAAATACAACTATGACTCAGAGGATTTAAAAATGTTTCTCCAAACATTAATGTCAGTGAATATGAGGATATTTATAGAAAGATAATCAGGTTATAACATTACCCTATTTTGTTAGAATGTAAGATTTATTCCTGCTAAAATGAATTCCTATTTCTACCCAAAATGTATTGTGTGTGTGCCTGTGTGTCTGTGTGTCTGTGAAAGAAAATATTTTGTCAACTACTGGGTGCTCTTTACATGTAAACTATTTATCGTTATCCAATTAGGAAGTTTAAAGTATCCCATTTGTTTGGTTCCCTTTAGTGTCTGATTACTAGGCAATAGAGCTTCATGGATAATAAAGGTGAAATCTCCAATAAAAATTTTTTTAAGAAAAAAAACAAACTCCAGCTCTGCCAAAGTTCTGAGAGTTTCATGTTGTGCAACAAAGCCACTGGCTTTGAATCAGTGCCACGACTCCAGCACCTTGTGCCAGATACTACATTTACTCAGGGTCATTTGGGCAAAAGTAATGAAAAATATTAAAGCAATGTTTACGTAGCAGATATGCAATATCAATCATGTTATGTACATTGGTGATAAGCATAAGGATTGGGTTGTTTGGGAGAAAAGTGACATTTTCTCTTAAGTAATGGAAAATTACCAGTAGACTGTGTTTGAGTTCTCTACTTAATTTTATGTATTTTTTTTCATTCTGCTCTGCTGTAAATCATTATGATAGAAAAAAAAAAGAGGTGTCATCAGAAATGTTTTCTAGAAGTGATCAAGAATCAAAGAAACATGGTGATAAACTATGAATTATATGTTTTCCAGTCTGTTATGTCAATGATGAGTAAAATAGGCAAAGTGTATGAGCAATAATTATGCTCAGAAAATACTGGATAGATGCTCTCAAATGGCAGGCAACTATCCAGATCCTACCCTTCCCAGACTTACTCTGGTAACAAATTTTAAAGGCTTACAATTGCAAGTGAACATCCCATAGTTCTGCTTAGCAATGTATCATAAGCCCCAGATTCACCAATAGGTTCAAGTTGAGAGTTGTCTTGTGACCCCACAAGTGGTTTTCTTTGAAACTCACTGAGCTGTAGCTGTTCCTCAAATGCTGCTATGGTTGTACCATCCTAGTGACTGGTTTTTCTGTATTAGTTTATTCATTAACCATTTAGTTAGGTCCTTAAATCCCTACCCAACTCCAATATCTCCTGACAGCAAGCACTAGCCATTGACCCATTATTTTCTGTTCCCAAACTGAATACCTTTCCCTAAAATAAAGGGTTCTAAATGGTTGTTAATCCCCAGTCCAACCCACAAAAGCCTAAGTAAACCATGGTACACCTAAAAGAAGTATTTCAATTACTTCCAACTACCTCCTTGGCTATTTTCTTTCCCTTTGGGGAAAGTATTGAATCCCACTAAAGGAACCAGAGAAGAACGTCTTCCCTCGAAAGTAACAGAAACTTTTTCCTGTCCTTGAAGAGAGGGGAGTGGAACTAACATTACTGCCTACATTGTTGCCCCAAGCACTTCATACAGGTTATCTCATCATATCACCAAGGAAATACTACACAGATTTTTAAAATGGGAAAATTGAGGTCCAGAGAGCCCATACTAAAAAAAGGAGTAAGTTATCAAATCAGGATTTACACCATTAGCAGTCTAATTTTAAAGTGTATGTTCCTTCCAAAAACACCATCCTGCCTTTCAAAAGAAAAGGCTCGAGCCTAAATCAATTGCTGCTTGGGTATTCTAAATAAAGAACAAAGGGAAAATTATTCCTGATTACTGTTATGTGCTGAATTGTGTTCCTCCCAAATTCATATGTTAACACCCTGAACCCCAGTACTTCAGAATGTGACTGTATTTGGAGATAGGGCCTTTAAAGAGGTAATTAAGTTAAATGAGGCCATTAGAATGGACCCTAACCCAATGAATGTCCTTATAAGAAGAGGAGATTAGGACACACAAGGTGATACCAGGGATGTGCATGCACATACACACAGAAAAAAAGATCATGTGACAACACAACTAGAAGACAGCCATCTGCAAACCAAGGAGAGAGGTTGCAAAGGAAACCAACCCTGCCAACACCTTGATTTTGGACTCCTAGCCTCCAGAACTATGAGAAAATACATTTCTGTTGTTTAAGCCACATGGTCTGAGGAATTTTGCTATAGCAGCCTTAGCAAACTAATTCAATTCCCATAGTAAGGGAATTGTTATGAGTTCTTATGGGGCAGAGTCAACTTGTAAGAACGCATGCTGGGATTTGTAGGATCCTGCCACACAAAGTGTGATTTTCCCTGTCTGCCCATGGCCCAGGGCACTCACCCTATATGTGAGCATGGACTGGAGCCTGTAGGACAGGCAGAAAGGACAGCGGGGGAATGAGACAGGAGGTGAGAGATGAAAATCAGTCCTCCAGTGCAATTATAAGCTTGTTTTCTCTTGTCAAGGGAAGAGTTTGGTAATGCACAATTTTCCTGGTACCCTGGACAAGTTAAATGGTGATGCCAGCCTTGGCAAGAAATGCCTCGATTCCTGATCAAGACTGGGAAGATGACTCAGCCTCTAAAAGAACTGCTAACACTTTCTCAGGCTCAAAGATAAACTGCCAACCTAATGTCCACTTGCCTGACATCACAAATACATAGGCATCAACTTTATTTCAACTAGGACTCAAACCTTTATCACAAGTTATCATTAACATATTTTTTAGAAAACCATGTCCTTTCATTAAAGATCAGCTCCCACCTGCCATTCTTACTTTTCATTCATCACACTATGAGATGAACTGCATTCTCTTTAGGCCCTCAGGACAAGAAAGAATGTCTGAGGTGGTGAAGGAGACTCTCCACCCCTCCTCTCTCTCCTTTGGCCCCTGGCCCAGGTTGCTGGCAGAAGTGCACAGTTACACCACTTGAGAAGCCCTGTACGAATATTCCCTTCAGGGGAGCTGAGCAGTGGCCAATACCAGAGGGGAGAACAGCTGCACCTACCAGCTTCCCCTGGGCAGTCCCAGACATACCATCTTTCTGGTAAGTGCAGCCAAGAACATTTGGGAAGCCAGGTAAGGTGATGCAGAGAGCAGACCAAGCACCTGGCTCTTTTCTAAGAAATTCTAAAGAGGGGTCTGAGGAAGGGAGAGAATGCCTCCCTAGGTATTTATCATTCAATGATAGGAGAAAATGTGCTCCTATTGAAATTAAAAAAGAAAATTCCTTAAGGAAATCTCATTTTCCAACATGCATTCTTATTTCCTCTCATGTAACAGAGAACAGAGAAAAAAGTTTGTGCAATTACATGCCCAAAGTCATGTAATATCTGAAACTAGGGATTAAGAGAGAAGAGTGATCATCTTCTACTTCTACTTCTAAAAGCGCCCATTGCTAATCCCCTAATAAGAGCCAAGTTTCTGGAAAAAGAATAGATTTATAAAACAGAAGAAATAAAATAAGGTATTACCCATTGACACTTGCAGAAAAAAAATTTAATTTAAAAATATATTTAGCTTAAATATAAAATATCTTACTATATACTTCTTTTTTTAATTTATTTTTTTAAGTATAGTTGGTATACAATCTTATATTGGTTATATTTGTTTCAGGTGTACAATATAGTGATTCAACAACTATATACTACTTATAAATTAGAATTTAGAGCAAAGATAATCAAATGGAAAATAATTTTAACAAACATCCAACTTAGGGTTTTAGAATAAAGTGTTACCTTTGGTATAGCCTAACATCTAACTGAACATGTGAAATAAAGAAAGAAAGAAAGAAAGAAATCTAACTGAACATGTGGGGGAAAAAAAGATTAATTTCTGAAAAATAATAAATGGCATTTGTTAACATTTTAATACCCTAATATTAAATAGTTCTATAAAACTGAACAGCAATTTAAAATTGATTATATTTCTCACTGTTACTATAATTTACAGTTGAAAATTCTGTATACATTTGATGGCAAAAGAAACTCCCTGTTGAGCTTACACATGTATAAAATAAAAACATTTTTAAGTCATGCTACCCAAATACATGTATTATGAAATGTTGGATGTAGAATTTAAAAGTTGATTTTCACTTTTTAAAATCGTTTTTATTGCATTTATTTTTGTAGGCTTCCTCTTTTAAATATTTGTGTGCATGTGTATTTTCCTCCCATTTTAAAAATAACATAAATAATAGAAATTCATTACACAAATTTAAATAATACTAGATTATACAACAATAGATGATGAAAGGCCTCAGCAATACCACTCATAAGGCCAAAAAGTCTGGTGATTTCCATGCAAACCCTGGCTTTAGATCGCCTGCAATTGAGTCCCAACTCAGCTACATGCTACCAATGTGATGTTGGCTGAGTTATTTCGATCCATAAAAAGAGAACAATAAAATCTATTTCAAAATATTCTGAATATAAAATAAATTAATCCACTTAAAACAGTTCCCAGTTCCCAGCATATACTAAGAGCCCAATAAATATTAACTTATCATCATCATCATGTTTAATAAGCAAGCACCTTCAATGGTTTGATTTAATTTTCAAAATTACTTCACTATTCTCAGTGAGTTGAGAATCCTCTCAATTCACTTCCTTTTGACAGATGCTTAGACCTATTTCTGTGCATTCACAGGAACCAAATTCTATAAAATGTAAGTACATCCCAGAATTAAGTAGGAGCATAAAGTTAAGATAGCAACTACTCTTTTTCTCTGTTACCTGTTGAAATTTCCCTACTCACCAAGCATTTATTTACTATATCTGGGAACAAACTTGATAGCCCTATTCACAGATGGGTTGTCCTGGACAATTTTGTCATAGACTAGGAAAGGCTTGTGTAGTTGAATTGTTCTCAGTTGGTATCCAAAAGGAATCTACCTTCTTTGCCCCCAAAATCCAACATGTCTCCTCTACCCCCATGGACTCACCCCAATAACACATTCATCCCCTAGGCTCCACAAATTGCTGATGAGGCTTCCCTGCTCATAATCTCTTGTGATTATAACACCTTGAAAAATCCTAAAGCATGGGAAGTGTAGTCAATAACATCATGGTGGCTATTTATGGTGCCAAGTGGGTACTAGACTTATCCAGGGATCACTTTGTAAGTTATATAAAATGTCTAACCACTGTGCTGTACACCTGAAACTAATATGATGCTGGATGTCAACTGTAATTTAATTTTTTTTTAACAAAACTAATGCTGGTATGCCAGCTTTGGTTCCTAAGGCTTGGCATGCTCTGACACTCCTATATTCTGGAGGTTGACAACATGGGCCGTGCTTAATGATCTACTGCGGTGCGTTTATGTACTGTCAGTTCGGCTATAACACTTGTTTTGAAAACACAAATTTGTTCCAGTGTGACTGATAAATTGGAGAAAATTATAGCACAACGCTGATTTTGCATTTGCTTGTGCCAACTTCACCACCAGGGCAACAGAAAACTGCATCCGGCTGAACTGAGCTGCACACGAATCAATAAAACACGTGCATGCCCACAGTTCTCAGGACAATGAGCTCTACATTTGCTATTCCATTTACTGTTCCATCTTTCTACATCTGCTGTTGCAACTTTCCATCTGATTTCAGGTAGCCTTCCAATAACTCTCAAATCGCAGCCCTGCCTTGTTCGCCACTCAACCCCATGCCCTCCCTTTCTCTTTTTTTTCCCCCCCTCTTTCCTCTAGGTCGATCTTGTATTTTTCCTTTCTGTTCTCTGTTCTTTTCCTCTCTTCATGTCTCTCTCCCTCACTTTTTTCCTAGTTTCTATTGTTTTCCTCTGGCACACAAGGTGGTGGCCGTGGGAACAGGGAGGTCATGCTTGGGGACCAATTGTAAGAGTGCCTACTCCCATAGACAAGCAGGACATTTTTTAAGGTCAAGTGTCATATTTATTGTAAAGTTGATATATTTCTTCACCATTTACCATAGATAAAACTCTGCTACCGTTTTTATTATGTTCCTATCTTTTTTATGTATCACTGACAAAATGTTTGAGTGTTTAGCCCAATCCTTGCCCTAGTTTCTACTTTGTTAGTAGTTTCTAGTGCATGATTGTGCATCACACAGTGAGTCTTAGGAACACATACACTGATGTAGCAGAACTGACAGTATCTATCTATCCTGATGATTTATTGAGCTTTTATCTGATTCTCATAGGAATCTGTTATTATTCAAAAAAAAAAGTTTAAGAACTATTGACCTAGGGTAGTTCTGTCCAATAGAAATGCGAGCCATCTGGCAGGCCAAGTGGCTGGCGCATTGGTTAAGAGCTGGCTGGGACGCCAGGGGGCCCCGGTTCAGATCCCACATATGAGGGCCAGTGACACTGCCCTCCACAGCTAAGATGCTGAACAACAGCTCAACCTGGGCTGCCGAGAGTCGCCAGCGATGGCGTAGGCTGCAGTCCCTGTGTCAGTGGGTTGCCATGGGCTACCATGTGTAGCCAGCAGCCAGCGCCAGAGGCTGTCCAGAAGCTGGCGACTTATCTGCCTTGCCCGGGAAGACTGCAATGATGGTGCTAACTTGGGCCAGTGAAGCAACGTCCTCCACAACTAGACTGAAGAACAAAACGACAGCAACTTGTCTGTTCCCCTTCCCCCAATTCCCCAATAAAAATCTTAAAAAAAAAAAGAAATGCGAGCCATAGATGTAACAACATTTTTGAGTAGCAAAAAAGTAAAAAGAAACAAAGTAATTAAAAGAAAATTTTATTAATGTTTTATTTGACCCGAGTATTGTCATTTCAACATATTATCAATATAAAAATATAAATATTTCACTGTCTACTTTTGTGTACTAAGTCTTTGAAATCTGGTATCTATTACAACATATTTCGATGGCTCAATAGCCACATGTGGCTAATGGCTACCATTAGCAGTTTAGGTAGGTCTAAAAGAGTCTATCCCTCTGACCAGAAGAGAATGGAAGGCAGGGAAGAAAATATCTAATTCACATTTTTTTTCCCAGATAATATAAACAAAGCTAAAAGTTAACTTTGGTTAAAGAAGGCCTGAAATAAATCCACCAGCCTTTATATACTTCCTAATCTGATTTAGATTAATGCCTTGCTTAGTGTCAGATTTGATGTGCCAAGGGTGGGGAAAATGCGCACCCATCTAAACACATAAACTATTTCATATGGAGCTGTTGGCGCACAAAGAGGGAATTTTCTCTTTCCAAACAACTTCTCCTGGACTGTGAGGTTTATGAGCCCTCTTTTGACTAACAGCTCTTCTAACGATAAGCATAGTTTTAAAAATAACTTTCATGAACAAAAAAAAAAAAACATGTAATTTTAAGCTGATTCACATAGGACCAAAATACTCATAGTTTATTCATAAAGAAATGAATTCATAAAAAATCCATCTTAGAAGCCCACTCAAGAGTGTGAGCTCTGAGCAACAGTGGTTCGATTGCAACAGTGGTTCGATTCCCGGCCCGAGCTGAGCTGCCGCTGAGCTGCCAATAGGTGGCAGCATGGCTCAGCTATAAAAAAAATTTTTTAAAAAACAAACAAAAACCATCCTAGAAATGTAGGCCTTCAATGAAAAGTGGTCTACATGCAGTCTCTTTAAGTATCGATTTGATGATCAGCAAAACAGCATCAGAGTTTTCTGAAAAATTTTAGGGCAATTCTTTCTTCAATGGAAATACTATACAAAAGTCAAATAAGTAAAATTAAAGCTGGCTTCCATCCTCCATCCTCATGTGCTAAGTTAATGGACTTGCTACAGCTCTACAGAGCATCGTTGGAAAAACAGCCCCTAACAGCTCTGTCATTTACAATAATCTGGGTACAAAATTAAGTTAAGCACTTAGGGAAATGCAAAAGATCTGAGAAAAAAAAAAAAGTCCGACATTTAAGAAACTTAAAATATATCTCCAACGAGACAGAACTAAAAACAAATACATTAAAAAATTAGAGAACCATTATGTAGGACTGATGGTAAATGTAAAAGTTGTTTGAAGAAGGGGCGTTCTGGTCTCTTAAATCCTTAACCTCTAATATTGAGTGACTTTATAAGTAGGCTAAGTAAGCATTAACCTATATATCATGGTTTGAGCAGCAAGGGGCATGACCCCCCATCCAAAAATATCTCCTAAAATTCCCACTTTAGGGCAGTTATCTGTGTGGTTTGAAGGTTGTAAATGAACATACACTCATGTGCAAACCCTTTCCAGACTAAGGAATGTAACAGTACATTGGGGTCAGTATCAAATAAGCCTTGACCCTGATTGCTCATATCTCACAACCCAGAACAGGCATCCTGCCATGAATCCTTCTGACCTCAGAGCCCAGCTGCAGGAACCGAGTCTTGTCTTCACTTTGATTCATTGCCTGCTTTTCCTGGTCCTCCAACCCCTGGAGTCACAGAATTTGTGCACCCTCAATATACCCACACCCCCAACACTCATTTCTCTCCCTACTCTTTCAAAGCCTAGAAATCCCATACCTGAACTCCAATAGCTGTGGCTGGATCTCTGACATTTGAAACTGCTTCTCCCTAACATTGTCACTTGCCGAAATCTCTACCAGGTGTTTTCCAGGGTGTTAGAATGCTCTAACTATGGTATCTGGCTCATCGATGATGGGTCAAGTTGATTTATGAGATCTGCCTTTCTTTGCTGTTATTTTCTTTCTCCTTCACCAGTAACTGAGTACCCCTCACAGAGATGACTTTTTGAGAGGAGAGCAGCTCTCCATCAAGGAAATACAGCTCCTATTCGTCCATTCTGTATTGCCTATTGCTTGGAGCTCTCTGAACGCTCTGCTCTATTCCCACGGACCTGTCCATTTTCTAGAGGTGACCCTTCTCTGGTCTGTTTTATCTTACTACAAGCCCTCTCCCTGAAACCTATCATTGAAAGCTTACAGATTCCCCAGAGCTGCCTATTAAATGCATATATCCCTAAGGGGAATTGTTTCATTTTTTTTCTATCAGCTAATACTATAACTGACATCTACCTCAAGGGAAAAGCTAGTAATAGGAGTTGAATATCCACAGGCAGAATCTTCACATTAAACATAGTTAAGATACAAAGTGTGATGAAGATTTAGGAATTATTTCATACAAGTATTTGATACATGAATAGTATATATGGTTCAGCATACTCTGATGCATGAAAAACTGATAAATTCAATGAATCATAGGAATCTTTATAGTTTAAATATCAATATTAATTAAATTAAGCTATTTCCAAATGATATAACAAGGTGTTCAATAAAAAATGTAATTGTCGGGCCGGCCGAGGGGCGTGATGGTTAAGAACTCGCTTGGGATGCCAGAGGGCCCCGGTTCAGATCCCATATATGAGGGCCAGTGACACTGCCCTCCACAGCTAAGATGCTGAACAACAGCTCAACCTGGAGCTGGGCTGCCATGAGTCGCCAGCGACGGCGTAGGCTGCAGTCCCTGTGGCAGTGGATTGCCATGGGCTACCGTGTGTGGCCAGCAGCTAGCGTGAGCGGCCAGCAGCCGCAGTGAGCGGCCGTCCAGAAGCCGGCGACTGATCTGCCTCGCCAGAGAAGAGCGCAATGATGGTGCCAACTTGGGCCAGTGAAGCAACATCCTCCACAACTAGATTGAAGAACAAAACGACAGCAACTTGTCTGTTCCCCTTTCCCCAATTCCCCAGCACTGTTCCCATCCCCCCAATTCCCCAATAAAAATCTTTTAAAAAAAATGTAATTGTCCAGTGATAACGTCACTTCCTCATCAGTTTTGCTTACTCCTGTGAAGATATTCCAATAGCCAAGTAACTACCAGATCCAGATACTAAGATTTAGTTATATGAGATTAATCCCCACTCCCAAATGCCCAGTAAATTAAGAATAGTTGTGTTTTGTGTCCTACAAGAAAGAAGAAATTCATTTTAAAAATTATAACTAACACAACTTCAGGATCACTATTAAACGTCAGGAAAGAATACATTTTCACACACTACACTGACACTTGCTGCCAATCAGGGATAAAACTTGTGTGTAGAAAGGGTGTTCAAAGATCAAAGAGTCATCATAATTTCCTTTGCAGTCTTTTCATCCTCCCATGTTGACCAGCTAATTGTTGCAGGGGAACCAGCAGAGGGAGCACCAACCATTGTTTTTTTGTATATGTGCTCGGAAAACAAAAGGGACTGTTTTTTTCTTTATGGATTTTTAAACACTTTATCAAGATTGGCAAACCCTTGTAAAAAATAAATATTATTTGTGACTGCTAAATATTCTCTGTAACTGTTTATATTAAATCAGTATTGAAACATTTTATTTATTAATATTTTAATTAAGAAAGCAATACATGTTTGTTGTACAAAGTGAAACTAATTAGGAAAAAACTTCAAAAGTTAATGATCTCTCTCCCCTTAAGATCCCATGTATTATGAACAGACTGATATGTACCTTTTCATATCCCTCTTATTAAAACAAGTAAAAATAATAACATATTGTTTTTAATTTTTAAATATATATATATATATATATATATATATATATATCTCCCCCATGTAGTTTACTTGCTTGCTTATTTTTTATGAGGTCATAGTAAAAAAGCCTATCTATAGGTAGCAAAATAGCATGAAATATTCATGAATATACAATGGATTCAGTAGGAAATATCAAATAAACACAATGTCAGGCCATATAAAAATTTTGTATGTACAGAAGATCAAAGGCATACAACACCGAAATGGTATCACTGCCTTTCGAATGAAAAAATCTAAACACATATTAATGGATGATCGATCTGGAAAAACAAATAAGCAAGCCATAATATATAATGCCTTTCTTACAATGCCATGAGGAATACTATGTGAATTAATTTCTGTTTGGCAATTGATATTACCGATCTCTTTATAAAACAAAATGAAAACAAGACAACAGCAATAAAACTCAGCCAGTCAAGATTTTAAAAAAGTGAAATGCATTAAAATGCATTCTTCAAAATTCACAATATTTCATATATTCTAATTGAAGTAGGGGACCAAATCTCCTTCCACTCAAAGCTACACTCTATTCAGTTGCATAATTTAACTGCCAAAGCAAAAGGATGTGGCCATTGATGGGCCAGAAGAGGCCCTCCATCCCATCCCATTCAAAGAATCCCTGATTTCACTAAAGGTTTTTACCCTTATCTAACCAACCTCATCTATTCACAAAGAGAACTTTCTAAATAAGTGGTCCCAGGGCCCAGAGACCCATCTAGCAAACTGGTGGATGTCTCTAAAAGTTTATCTTTCTGAGCCCAATAAATTGGCAGAAGCTTCCATAGCCCTTACTGTCATTCTGCATCCGAGCCCTTACTATCTTTCCACATCCATTCAACTCAAAGGGTCTTCCTTGGTTCCTCTGTCTCTGCAAACCCACTTTGTACACAACCTATTAGAGGTGTTCTTCATCTTTGCCGATTTCAATGCACGTTGATTTCGTAGCATATGACTATGAAGGAAATGTTGCAGGGGTGGAGGGAAAGGGAGACAAACAGGGAAAGAGAAAGGAGGGAAGAGCAGAAGAAAAGGAGGAAAAACCTGACAAGGGTAAAAGGGGAAACTCCCTGCTTATAGGATTATAGAGAGGATTATTTCTGGAAAGGGGGAGTAATTAGTCAGCTGTGGGTTTTTTTCCCATCTCCCCAAAGGCCAAAAATGGTCATTTTATCTGATTTCTTTTTACTTTTGCTAAGGGCTTTGAGCATTTAGAATATCTTTCAATAACCACGCCTTCGTGATAAAATGAGAGAACACTACTACATAGGGATTCTCCTTTGATAGATGAGAAAAACTGAGGATCCGAGAGGTCAAAAGCATGGCTCAATGTCACAGGAAAGGCAGTTGCAAAGTTAGGATAAGAACCAGGGTTCTTGACTCCAGCCCTTTACATTATCCCCAAAGTCAACACAAGCAGTCTAGATTTGTTATCTCGCCCCCTTCTGTCTCAAAGGCTGAGTGACAAAGAGTGCTTAGTGTGATACTGAGTGTAAATGACAGCACAGGAAGTCCATTCTCAGGGCAAGCTGTGAGACTGGCAGCTGAACGGGAGGCCAGAAAGCAAGTCTGTACAGAGCACTTTCAGTCTACACTTGCTATCTCACCCCTACTGTGGCCAGAGTCCACAGGGCCAAGGGGAGGAGTTGTGAGGCTGCGTGAGGACACCAGCAGGTCCCAAGTCCACTTAACTCATCAATTCCTGATCATCTCTCAGCAAAGCGAAAGGCTGCGACTTCCTGGGAAAGAAAGGAGTCACTGCAGATCTAAATTGTTTACTTTAAATGTAATATTTATAGTATAATTTGCTTATGAATTATATAATCATTTATGAACTGTACATATAATTATTCTGCAAATTTTCAGGGAACACTTTTCTGACATGGTACTAACCTCAGAATTCAACTCTTTGAAACATGTTAATACAGTTCTCAAGGAATTCCATCCAGTCACGTATCACATGTTCAAAGCTTAAATGCTGAAAGTAAAGAAATGTTACATCAAAACAGGTATGACTATCAACCATATATGGAAGAAACATTTATATGAAAACCACACCCACTGCTGATTTCACAGTTGTATGAGCCAAGACATTGTATCTATACAAAGTGCGGAGGTCTGGCTGTATAGTAAAAGATGGATTTATTTGTGCTATTATGACATTGTCATTTACTGTAAATGCAAAGGAAAAGAAAAAGGATAGAAATAGAAAAGAAGCTGACAATGACCTAATTCTACTGTAAATGGAATTCATCATTATCCTTCTATAAACATAACTTTCATTGTAAGTATTTTATTACAAATGGATAATCTCTTTAACAAAATGAAGAAAAATAAATAGATCATACATATAGGACAATACCCCAAAGTATAATTTGTAATTTCTCATATAATGTTAAATTATGATCAACATTTTTTAAATTTATTAAGTAGTGATCAAAATAGCTTGTGAAAGATGTTTTACACAGTGTTAATATCTAATTTTAACATTGACTGTTTTATTATATTTTAATTGATTAAAATATATATAGTGCATTAAAATCTGACAGACCCCCAAATACATTTCATTTTTAATTCTAAATGTCCATAAGTTGTGAAAAGCTAACCTCTAAGATATACACTGATAGATCATAAAATATTTTCATTTAGAATGGATTTCTGTTTAAAATAGGCATCTATAAAATAAAGAGAAACAGTAATCAATACAAAAAAGAATTGTTTTGTGTTGTTCACTTATACTTATAGTTCTAATTATTGATAAGGTCAATCAGAGGTTGGCAAATTTTTCCAGAAACTGGAGGGCAAACATCTTCAAGGAGGGAAAGACACACACAAAGAAATACACAAAACAGGCACAAAGAAACAGAAAAAGTCCAAAATGTACTTTCTTAAAATACCAGACTACTTCAATTAGGACATATGCACTAGCTTGGGGTTCCTAAAAAAACAGACTGAAGAAAAACTGCCCTGTCATCAGAACTCCAAGATATATGGATCTCACGAGAAACAGACATGTGGAGCTGTGGACCTAAATCTAAACTCTCCCTGTGGAAGAAAACAAATTTTATCTGTACAATAAGTTGACCAACACATTAGAAATTATGCCAAAAATATTCTAAAGACAAGATGCTAAACCCATTTTCCTTTCAAAAGTGGGGAGAAAACAGATAAGGGACACTCATTGTGCAGCAAACAGAATGCAAAAATGAAAAGCCTAAATAAAAAAGACCGACGAAAGCATAACATTAAAAAGAGAAGTGTTTAGCTGTTAAATCATCCAAATTGCTTTGCCAAATTTTGACATGCTTGATTTCCTGTAGTAAAAATCTCTCTCTCTCTCTCTCACTCTCTTTTTTTTTTGTCTTTGAAAAAAAAAAGTGAGGAAAAATAACCAGCTGTTCCTTGTATAGTTCAGGAAACAAGTTTGATTTATTACTTTAAGGTTATTTTTGAATAAGCTGCTTGTGGCAGCCAGAGTGCAAGAAAAGTCACTGAGGCCTGTCCACTTGAAGGGCTCAAACTGTTTCCTGAACAGTCCTTCTTCACTCCGCACCTCCGACGGCTATTATTGACAACGTGTGACTGGGGCCTTCCAGGATTTTAAAACAGCAGGGGTCCCGGCCAAACAATCGGGCTGTCAATTACCTTTTCCCCTGTTGTGAAAAAGGGGCCCAAGACAATGCAAGTTCTCAGCAGGGAGTTGTGCAGCTCCGAGTACGTAACCCACGCCTGCACCGTTCAGCATTCAAAACCAAGTAAATGGTTGGTGCCTTCACTTTTGTCTGTGTGTGTCAGTTTAAACCACAGTGACTGCAAGGTAGATGTCTCCATGGAAGGATTTTTAAGTTCTTGCTAGGGCAAAATTGACTCTGTACATTGTTATCTCTGGGCTTTGTGGGGTTTTTTTTCTAAAATCCAAATGGACACAAAGAGCGCCCCGCTCCCAGCCCCCTTCTGTAGGCTTGTCCTCCGGGAACGCCCAACCCTCTCTACCTATATTGTGGCTTAAAAAACTTCCTGTAGGCATTGATGACTTGCTGTGAGTGCTGTCCATCATCCGGCCCCATTGTGCGGCAGTCACTTCCATTCGAATTTGACTGACTGAGGAAGCCTGAGTTATTTGTAAAGAACAACAAGGCTTTTCATTCATAATTTTAGTAGGGGGACAGGGTGCTAATGACTGAGCTTGAATAACTAGGCAGTGTGGTATTCAAGGCAGGAAGAAGCCCAACGGGCTGCCAAATGGGGAAAGGAGAGGATGTAGGTGAAAAGTGCCTGGGTAAAAGCCAAACAATGATATGCGGATCATACATGTATACAAATACGAAGGTTTAAAAAGGTGAGACAATAAAAAAGATGGAAGCAGGAAGGAGGGCAGGGAAAGTCTAACAGGATTTCATTAGCTTTGGGGTCAAGTTACATGGCAGAGTTTACAGAATCCGAAACCTATAAAGTGTCTACAGAGGAAGTGATCTTTTCTTCCACTGCTGGTTCTCCTACAAAAAAAAAAAAAAAAAAGTTAAACTGGTTTTCACTCTCTTTTGCTACCTTTCATATGTTCAAAGAGAGTTTGTTTTCCAGCTTGACAATCAAGTCTGGGTTCCAAAGAGCTTACTTTTGGGGTGTATAGTCAATTTTATGTGCATGCAGCATAAAGACAATGTGTAATAACTTTATATACTTGTTGCTTCCAAGGAGGAGAATTGTAAAAATGTACATCCCTGCTTGAATTTAACTGTGTAGCGAAATATTATGAGATTTCTTTTTCTTGCTACAATAATAAAAGTGTGCTTTGGAGGGTTTTTTTTAATTAAGAAAGTAAAAGTATGATATTGAAATTTTTTAAATGTATGATTTTACACATAGATTCATAGAAAATAACCCCAAATAACAATGTTACACATTTTTAATCTATTGTGAATTAGCAGAAGGAGACAAGTCGCTTTTTTCCAAACAGATACCATAAGTGAAGAATGTTTCAATCATTACTAGAAAACTTTTACTATGTCTCTTCTTAAAGCAAATCAAGTAAAGGTTAAATTGAACTATAAGAAATGCTGATTTATATATAGACCAGCAAAAAGAGATTTGCAGGCAGTGGGACTCTAGCTTTATCTCAGTTGAATCGATTAGGACTATTGGTCTTAGCACGCATGTAGGGCTACTGAGGCTTGAGGTCAAAGTTCAGATTCTGGCTGGGTGTTTACTTACCTCCATTTTCCTAGGTCATAAACTGACACAACAAAGATTCTTAAAAACTGAGGCGCTAACAACAACCGCTATGCAGCTAAAATCCATTATTTCATTTCAGTCTGACAACCATCCTGTTCTGACCAGTGAGGAAACTGAAGCATGGAGACATTCCAGTACTTTCCATTTATTTCCAACTGAGTACCCAACAAAGGACAGTGAATATGTTCCTGGAGTGTTCCAAAACTAACCTGAAGGCCTCAAGAAGGATTTCTTCATTATTATTAATTATTATTATTATTATTGGCTTGTGTTTTAAGAAGTCATATAAATTGAAATAGTTAGATGGACCATGTTTATCTTGTGGCTACCTGTGTCCCCTGGTATATCCCCACAAATCTTTAGTTGTTTTTTTTGTTTGTTTTTGTTTTTCTCCTCAGTTTTATTGAGGTGTAGTTGACAAACAAAATTGTAATATAGTTAAGGTGTACATTGTGATAATGGGATATATGTATACATTGTGAAGTGATTCCCACAACCAAATTAATTAACACATTCATCACCTCACATAGTTCCCTTTTTTGTGTGTGTAAGAACACTTAAGCTCTGCTCTCTTAGCAAATTTCAAGAATACAATACAGTGTCATTAGCTATAGTTACCATGCTGTACATTAGATCCTCAGAACTTATTCATCCTATAACTGGAAGTTTGTATCCTTTTACCAACCTTTTCCCATTTCCCCCAGCCCCTAACCCCTAGCAACCATCATTCTAGTCTATGTTCTAGGAGTTTAAATCCTTAGGTTTCTGAGAACAGCGTTAAGTAACTTGGCCCAAGACTTAGAATTAATGATTGATTGAGAGTTCAGTCATATCCTGGTGATTCTAGATTCAAAAGCAGGTGAGAACCACTATGGTCTTCCATCTACCACCTCTTCGGACCCAAAGCTCACGCCCCAGTTCCATGAATGACAAACAGATGCCATAATTGATGGGCCAAATGCCCAGGCCAAACCATGAAGTAAGTGTATATTGTTTTACACCCCGGACTTTTTTTTCAGCTGCCCTTATCCTCTCATATGGAAGTAAATGTTAATAACTGGTTCTCTGGGGTACAAAAAAAAAACTTGATTTCACTATTTGATGATTTCTGTGTTGTAAACGCACTCACTGTGGCTGATTTTCAAATCTAATAGTATTGTATCACTAAATGTGGAGATGAGGAGAGATTGCCGTAATCAGCTCTTGCAAGCAGATGTGAGACTTCTAGCCTCTTGATCCAGCTATACTTTGTTTGGTGTCTACTCCATTTTCTGTTCTTGTTCTCAGTGAGCTATGGATCTATATTATGGTTTCATTATCATAATATAATGACTCACCTACTGAAGATTTATTACAAGTCAGACCTCCTCTAAAGCGCTACATGCATTATTCATTTAATCCTCACATCGATGCTCAGACATAGGAAATATGTTGATCTCCACCTTATGGGTGAGAAACTACAGCTGTTGGAGATTGAGGAATTTATAAAAGGGCCCCTCTCAGCTCAACCTAAATCAGACTGTGTGAAAGATCTCATCATCGGATTTTTTTCAAATCTCCCCATGTATTTCTAATGTGAAGCCAGGGTTGAGAGCCACTAATCTAGAAAACAAGGCAAGGATACTTGCCATTTGAAAAAAAGATATAATAACTTTCCAATGAAATGTGGTTAACTATATGTTAGGTCTTAGATAAAACCCAAAATTTGCACTTCTACTTGATTGTATAGAAACACATCATGCATCGAAAAACCTCTGTAGAGAAGAATAAAATGAGAATGTGGGTCACCTTTAGGATGTGATAGGGTTTTTCTAAAAAGCAATCCTGAATAACCTAAATATCTCAATAAGTAAGGTACCAAAAGATGTTTGGTACTATCTAGCTTTTATTTCAAATATTACTACATTGTTATTTACTTATTTTGCTTAATTTGGTGTCACCAAATAAAACATAATATGGGACATATTCATAAAAAACTATTTGTTGTTTATCTGAAATGCAAATGTGACTGAGTGTTCTGTATTTTTATTTGTTGAAGTTGGCAACCTTAGCTTAATTTGGGGCCAGGATTTTCATGTTTTGAACCAAAACTCAAAGGATAATCTTCTTTCATTACCTCTGACCCACTATCCAAACTTATACATCCTCAAAACTTTTCCTAATGATTATGCCAATAAGTAGTATGGCTTTACTATTTATATCAAGTTAATTCCCAGTGATTTTGGTCTTTAATGTTAAATTACAAATTTACGACAAGGGTCAATTTTTTTATATATATAATTTGGATACCAATAAGCTCTTTTAAGCAATTGAGCATAGCCAGGAATCATAAATGAAAAGATTGATAGGCATGAGTTTATGTACAAATTAAAAATGTCTTACATGGCAAAAGACAAAACAAAACAACAACAAAACTAAGAGTAATTTTGAAAGATAAATGGAAATTGGGAAATATTTGCATTTTAAAATAAGACTAAAATAAACAAAGGACAAATGCCCAATTAAAATATGGACAAAGAATATGAAATTGAATTCACAGGAAACAATACAAATGTCTAATAAATATAAGAAAATAAAATATATGGTGATGGAAAGAGAACTGACTCTGGGCGGTGAACACACAATGTGGATGTACAGATGATGTATTACAGATTTGTACACCTGAAATCTATGTAACTTTACTAACCATTGTCACCCCAATAAACTTTAATTTAAAAGAAAGGACAAAAGAAAATACGTTTAACTTCAGAAGTAAACAAAGAAATGCAAAAAAAATAATGAAATATTATGATTCACCTATCAGATAAGCACAGATTAAGATTTTTGACAAAACTCATTATTGGTGAGAGTTTTGGAGAAACAGCTCCTCTCATAAACTGGGAATAGAAATGTAAACTGGAATATTATTTTAGTGAGCTTACCAGCAATTTATCAGAATTTTAATAGGCACAAATTTGCATCAAATTCTATTTCTTTAAATCCACTGCTTATGAGGCACCATCGTCCCCCAATCCATGAATTGTTTTCCCTTGAATAAAGAACATTAAACTCATGCTTTAGTTTTGTGACTTGACATATCCTATGAATGTAAGACTAATGTGCAAATATGCATAAACAAGAATGTTTATCACAGCATTATTTCTTCTAGCAAAACAACCTGTCCCCAAGCCCTCAAAAACGGGGAATCTAATGACTAACAATGAAAGCTTTTTAAAATATTTACCACATATTAACCATGATGGGATTTTTACTTATTTATAGTTTTCTACAGTTTGACTTTTTTTTGTTACAGTGAGCATTTAATTCAGAAAAAATAAAAGTAATCCATTTGTCATTTAGGAAGCAGTGATAAGGGAAAAAGTAAAGTCAGTTATCTACAGATAATTCTGGAACATAAAGTACTCAATATAAATTGATGGAAAGTAGTCACCAAAATATACGAGAAATTTTTGATAAAATACCTACTCTATTACTGAATGCATACTGAATCGCAGCTGATTTGATGTATAATAACTTCTCAGCTATAATGTTAATAATCACCGCATGGAAAATGCCTTTTGCCCCTTAGGTACCATGGGCCCAGGATATATTAGATTTCAGAAGTATCATGATCCGCTAATAATTTGAAAAGTAGTTAAGAAGGTAGGGCACAAAAACAACTTATTTTAACAATTCTAGAAAGTTCTTGGGGAAAGGATGCCAAAAATGTGAAGACAATCGTTTGTCTATTGCCACAAACCCTGGCCCTGGCTGAGGTTGAAATGCCCCTATGATGTATTGCATATACTTACAGGATTCTTTAGTGAGATTCAAATACAGTATTTTGGCTTCTGTCTAGAACTGTCTTGGGTGAGTTCCATTATAAAGTTACAGTACTATAAACACAAGGGTTTTTTTCGCCCACGCTCTTGGTATATATTCAGAGAATTTTAGCTTCTTAATAAGCCACTTAAAATTTGTACTGCCAAAATGAGAGGATAACAGATTTATAAACTTGGGCCCAAAGAAATTAAACAATGAGCCCACTGCCCTGCTCATAGGCTGCCTTTTTCATGAGCCTCCTTAACAACACTGGGCCAGCAAAACCTCAAGCATCAATAGCACTCAGTTGAAAGCCGCGTTAGTGGACTCCCTCCAATGGCTTTCTAGTATTTCCATCACTAGTTGCTTCAAGTTGCTTCATCTCCTCATTTAGACTGTCTGCTCCTTGCAGTCAAAACCTAGCTAGTTCTCATCTTAAACCCACTGAGCAAAGGTGATAAGAGCCAGCAACTCCCAGGCTAAGGCCATGAAGACAGGAATTCTGCCCCCAGAAGACCAAGCCATGTTGATGTTAAATGAGTTAGAGTCTTTGATATGTGTTTTCCCCAGAGTGCTGGAAAATAGGACTTGTTACTTAGTGTGAGACGCTAAACCTAAGAATTGTGGTTGATCATTATTCTGAGTCACGTGCAAATTCACCTTTACATGACCATAGTAACCTAAAGAATTCAGAACAATGAAACATCATTGCATTCTAGTGCACAACAAATACCTCTCCACCACTCATTTTGATGTAAGTGAATGTACATCTTCCTCCTAACAGGGGATGGAGCTTCAACATCATTATAGACACAAGTCTCCATCCCCAAAACACAGTTAAATTCCGTGCCGGAGAAGACCCAAATGTGGAAGCCACTCTCAATGAAGAAGGAACTCACATTTCTTAAGTCTCCAGATTTCCTGGACAGGTACTTCAGTGAGTGGACATTCCAGTCCGAAACTACCACATCACCCCAATAGGTCCCTTCTTCCCTAAAGTACTCTACCCATGTTGTCATACATGACAACAAAAATCCATGTAAGGTTAAAGTTTCCATAGATATACTGACCATTAATGGCTGAATATAGCTAATAACAGTCACTAAAACTTCTAGTAAACCTCAATTTTTATTCCCACACAAAAAATAAGACAGGCAAAATAAACCAAATTGTGCTTACTAATTGTAAACGTTTTTGAAAATATGGAGGCAAAATAGCTAATTCTACCAAATAAACTACCAAATCCAATTTAATTGGAATTATCACTGCTACTTACTGAGAGCTTCCCGCAGGCTAGGCTCTGTAGATATTTTCTATCATCCAACCCTCACAGCAACCCTTTTTACAGATGGAAACTAAGGAGAATGATTTCACTCATTCATCCTATTTAAAAATAATGTTTGAGTTCCTTCTATGTGCCAGGCCCTTCAGAGCTGGGGATAAAACGGCGGGCAAAATCTGCTTGGATTCCAGACCTCATGGAGCTTAGAATTCAGTGAAGGAGACCGTTATTAAGCAACCATTCACTTCATTACATGTATGTTTGTAGCAGAGAAGGTCAGGAGAGGAAAAAGGGAGATTTGACCTAGTCAGAGAGGTCACAAAAAGCTCTCCTGAGAAAATGACAACAGAGATTCGAAAGGTAAATAAGAATTAAAATGGCAAAAGGCCAAAAAAAGGGAGTAGGGGAATAGCATATACATACAAAGCCCCTGCTGCAGGAGAGAGAGACGTTTGAGCAACTAAAAGGCAGCAATCGTAGCTGCACGAAGGAAGCACGGGAACGTGGTCTAACAGGAAGGTGGGAATGGGAAGGGGCTGTCCTGTAGGACCTTGAAGTTGGGTTAAGGACTTGAATATTTATCCTAGGAATAATCAGAAGCCAGGGATGCTTAAATGCTTCAGGTTTGCCCAAAGTGGCCTTGACCAATTTCAAATCTAGATCTCTTATTTAAACTCCCAAAGCCTTCAGAAAGTATTAGTATACTTAAGAGTTCAAGCATCAGTGTCGGGCCGGCCGAGTGGCGCGTTGGTTAGGAGTTGGCTTGGGATGCCAGCTCTGAGAAGCAGGGCCCCGGTTCGGCTCCCACATGAAGGCCCATGGCGCTGCGCCCTCTGCAGCTAGGATGGTGAACAATGGCTAGACCTGGAGCTGGGCTGCCGTGGGTCACCGGCGATGGTGTAGGCTGCAGTGGGGCTGGCTGGCAGCGGGCGTGAGCTTTTGTGAGCTGCAGTGAGCGGCCGTACAATGGGCGGCCTGTGACTGCCTCACCTGGGAAGAGTGCGGTGATGGTGCCAACATGGGCCAGTGAGGCAACGTCCTCCACAGCTGGACTGAGGAGCAGGGGGACAGCAACTTGTCTGTTCCCCTTCCCCAATTCTCCAATAAAATCTTACCAAAAAAAGCGTCAGTGCCATTCTCTTTTAGGAGTTACAGTTTTAAAAAATATATATAAAAACTGATCATTTTGAAGATCTAATTTTTAATTTTGCAAGTACATAATTTTAACATCTTTTAGGGTATAATACAAGTATGTCTCTGCACTGTCAAACCAGGGTGAAAGAGTATTTCTCAAAATGACAAGGCGATTTTCACCAAGAGCATGAAAGGCAAAATCATTCACTAGCTGGAGGCTTTCTTGGAGCAATTTTAAAATGCATCCTTAGGGCTGGCCCAGTGGCTCTGGTTGAGAGTTGGCTTGGGACGCCAGCTCTGAGCAGCAGGGCCCTGGTTCGGATCCCACATATGAGGGCCAGTGACGCTGTGCCCTCTGCAGCTAGGATGGTGAACAACAGCTCCATCTGGAGCTGGGCTGCTATGAGTCCTGGGCGACAGCATAGGCTGTAGTGGGGCTGGCCAGCAGTGGTGCTGTGAACGGTCGTCCAATGGCCCACGAGCTACTGCCTCACCTGGAAAGAACGCAGTGATGGTGCCAACATGGGCCAGTGAAGCGACGTCTTCCATGGCTGGACTGAGGAACAAAGGGACAGCAACTTGTCTGTTCCCCTTCTCCCAATTCCCCAATAAAATATTTTTAAAAAAAGAAAAACAAAATGCATCCTTAAAAGTTAGCAAAGTGCTAACTTCTTAATTTGAAATTACAGTTTAGTATTTAATTTTAATAATATAGTCATACTTTTGCACTTTTCAAAGTAAGAAATTCATGGGTTTACTTCTACCAGCACCCACCATCAGCCTGTTTGTTAATTTCTTTATCACATAGCTTAAGAATAAGTGTTCCCTACAGGCTTCCTTCCTTCCATAAAAATCTCATATAGATTTATTTATGGAATTAAAAATCATGGTCTTAACAAACTTGTTTCTGTCACTTCCTGATAATTGTGCAAAACACAATAGTAATTTCCAGGCTAGTGGAATCACTTTTAAATTCTGTCATTAAGAAATTCCAGGGCCGGCCAAGTGGAGCGTTGGTTAAGAGCTGGCTTGGGACACCAGAGGGCCCCAGTTCGGATCCCACATATGAGGGCCAGTGACACTGCCCTCTACAGCTAAGATGCTGAACAACAGCTCAACCTGGAGCTGGGCTGCCATGAGTCTCCGGCGACGGCAGAGGCTGCAGCCCCTGCTGCAGTGGGTTGCCATGGGCTACCGTGAGTGGCCGGCAGCCAGAGTGAGCAGCCAGCAGCCACAGTGAGCTGCCATCCAGAGGCTGGCGACCAATCTGCCTCGCCCAGAAAGAGCGCAATGATGGTGCCAACTTGGGCCAGTGAAGCAACGTCCTCCACAACTAGACTGAAGAAAAAAAGGACAGCGACTTGTCTGTTCCCCTTCCCCCAATTCCCCCCTGCTATTTCTATCCCCCAATTAAAAAAAAAAAATCCAAAGCTCATAATTTGCTGCTACAAAATTGAGATGCAAAATATTTACGTATTTTAATTATATTAATTTCATTCATTGAAAAGCACTTATTGAGTGTCTAATATTTACGGAGATCAGAGTGTTTTCTTTTTTAAGAATGAGATGGTGAAGAATCATTTGTTTCCATTCCAGGATTCCAGGCCCCCAACAAAGAAGTCCAAAGCAGGCCTGATCCAGGCTTCCCAGGTCTGTGGAATAGTCTTTTTAGAGTCGCGCCTAATATAGGATATGTATAGAAAAGCTGTTCTATATATCCCCACAATATTCTCAAATGATTCACAATTCACTGTAACTTCAAAACACTTCCTATCCAAAAGAACAAATTAAATCTGCATATATTCCATTTACCAAATTGAATATTTTTAGATTTGACCTGTTCACTGCGATTGATTCCGGGCTGGCTGGCAGCCTTAATATTATGGCATCTGGACTGTAAGAATGGCTATAGTGGAATCTGTTTAACTACATCTTCCTTAGAGAACAGTTTGAACTGCCTATGCCCTTCTGATCAAGTGTCTACAAAATAAGAAGTATAAAACCAAAACTTCCTATTTATTTAGAGGCTAAAACCTTCCTACTGCTACTAAACTTGGCCAAGAATATCCAAATACTCATTTCAACTTATGACTTTCACTTACAAGAAGCTTTAGCATCTGTGTTAAAAAGATTCCAGAACAGAAGCGATCAATCGTTAAACAGAAAAACAAGTAAACCTAGGGCTATTTGGGGCAAAGGCAAAGCAACAATGCAGTGTTTTCACTGACTAGACTTTTTCTGGGCACCTCAGTCCTACAAATGGAGAAGATTGATCCTCAGGTCAAGGCTCAAATATATTGGAAATATAATGTTGAGCAGCACAGAAATACTGTTTTGCCTTGTTACAGATCTGTCCACATCTGACTTTGTGTGAGTTTTAGCAATAATGTGCATAGATCTAGCAGGATGATTAATTGATCAATAGAAACCATCAAGTTGAAAATTAGATCTCTGAAAAAGACCAGACCCACAGGAGCCTCCAGTTCAAGGCCAACTCATCAAGACCACACCTGTTACCCTGGAATAACTCCAGATCTCTCCCTCAGTTTAGTTAGGGATAAAGGACGTCATCAAAGAAGGTTAGATGCAGATAAACTGTTA
Organism: Hipposideros armiger; assembly: GCF_001890085.2. Taxonomy (NCBI): domain Eukaryota; kingdom Metazoa; phylum Chordata; class Mammalia; order Chiroptera; family Hipposideridae; genus Hipposideros; species Hipposideros armiger. Next base: position 746,409 of record NW_017731718.1, read on the forward strand.
CCAGTTCTCCAAGCTATCTAGTTAAGAACTCAAGTGTTCTATTTTGAATTCCTTTGCATCTTTTAGTGCAGCCACTCCACAATTCCCTCTTAGAGGCAGTATCAATAGAATCTGGAAAGTCAAAGAAATTCAAAAAGTTAAATGACTCCAGTCATGGCTGTCAAATCCAAAAGTCCATTATCGCAAAGCTCTTGAATTGAGAAATGTCTCTCCTGGAAGAGTTCATGCACAAATGAAGTTTATTACTGCAATTGGGATATGAGGAGAAATAATAGAAAAATTGGGATATGAGGAGAAAAAAATAGAGACCTAAATTGTTACCCTTGGAAGCAGTATACACTGGTGTGTTCCGGGCCAGCTTTAAATGTGAATACATAAATCAATTGCCATGGTTACAAAACTAACAGAATTAACAATCAATTGCTGTTATTTCCTGTCTCAAGAATGCATCTTATCACTGCAAGATTTCTCAGTGTTATCAAAACTAGGTCTGAAGCCAGTAAAGCCAATCTCACAAAGAAATTGGAACTAGAGTTGTTGAAAGCTACATTCTCCCATTACTACACATAATTCAGAAGCTTAGATGAGTTTAGTGCAACCTCTAAAATATTTGATTTAGCTCAGCTCACATACCTACTGGTAAAGAAGCATGTCTACATTATTATCCCTATTGATATCTTCTACCAAAGATTGGGGGAGACAAAATTCTGTAAATTTATACGCTGCCTCACTTAACAAAAGAAATTGAGAATAATTATCGTTATAAACATGAAGCAAATCCAAAAAAATGAGTACTGAAAATAAAATGAAGGCAGAGATGAGATCCCAAATGTATGACACACAGTCCTGTTCAATGGTTAGGACTAAGAAATCATGCCACCTGGTGTGTGTCCCCTACAACTTGGAGGTAAGTGTCAGTGCAGCACAAATTTCCATGGATTCAGTATTGGGCAAATGGCAACACTATTCAGGCATTAGGGCTGCCTCTTTAGAACTCTCCACAACACATTTGAAAATCGACTTCATTGCCAAGTTTTACATGACATTCATAATTCTGAAGAATCTTCCAAAGTTAATCCCAGTTGTAATTTTGGAATGCAACATGAAAATCAGTTTGGGAACACATTACAAGAGCTTCATCAAACATTCCATTGTGTGTGCATGCACATGCATACACATAAACATAACCTCTTTGGGATTATAACACCTAAAAAAACTTTGGAGGCACAATACACTGTTTTATACACCACGTCTGAAAAATAATAATAATTGCACTAAATAAAATAAATAGTAAGGAGTAAATTAGAAAGAATCTGACAGATTTTTGTTTTTGCCTTGTGCTTAAATTATAGGTTAAACGTTTTCCTAGCTAGCAAGCTGGAGGCTGTGGGGGAGGGAGGGAAAACTAGATTGCATGGGATTACTTCTAGCTCATTAAAGATAAATATAAATTCTTAATTTCTTCCCTATTGACTCAATAAAAATACAACCAGAGAGAAGTTACTGATTTAAATTCCATTTTATGCTTTGATCCAGAACTACCTGTCTTCGCAGAGTTCCTGCAGTGCTGGGAAAATAGCGTAGGCAAAGTGTCTCCTAAGAGGCAGCCATCGGGTGCAGGGGTTTAAAGAGAAGAGAAGGTGTTTCTTTCACCTGTCCTGCCTGAGACTTGCTGACCGCAGACGGGCAGCGCATTCCGGACCAGCCTTGCACAAGGCTGGCTTTGGCCCCCAACTCCTTCCCTTTGGTAAAAGCTGGAGTTCTTCTGAACCTAGGTACCTGATCTCGTATTCCAAACGGAATGTGTCCGAGGGGATAGTAGGGGAAGATACCTGCTGTGGCATTTGTGTTATCAATGCCTTTTTTCATTTTGAACTAGCCGGCCAAACGCACATTTTGAAAGGCACCCTCGCTTACCCTCGTCGCGTAATAGGAAGACAGCCCTAGCCTCGCGCCGGGAGGGCGCCCCCTGGTGGTCGGACGGGTTGTAACCGCCGCGACGCCCGCGTTCACCCGGAGGCTCAAAGGACTCTGGTGTCGGGCTAGCGGCCGGGAACCTGGAGGCCGAGTCGACCGGTGCCGCAGCACCCGGGACGCGGCGGAGCGGACCGACGTAGCCTGGTTCACCCTCACCTGGGGTGGGGGGACGTAGGCCAGCGCCCGGAAATAACGCATGCCACTTCCCCTGCCATGTCTAAGTTCCAAACCCCGGGCGACGGGGGTGAGCCCTAGAGAAACTTGGAGAAAGCAGGGCGAGAGCGCCGAGCGGCAGGGTACGCACCCGGGGCATTCTAGAGGGAGAGCTGCGGAGCAGGCAGCGAGTGCCAGGGTAGCTGCGAACGGCGGTGGACTGGAGCTGGACCAGGGGGATCAAGCACCACGTTTTCCTAGCACTGTTTCAGGAACTCGAACCTCGCAAGGGGGCAAGATTGCAGGTGCTATTCGGGAGTATTAGCCGTACTTCCCTGTAAAGTAAAAACATTCTGTAAATCACTTGAATCCAGTAATAGGAGTGTGGCTAGGGGGATGTTACTTTCTCACTGGTGCTCCCACGTGCAAGCACGTTTCTTAGAAAATGAACGGCGGTTTGAGCCGTGCATGTGTATGCATTTCTATCTTTAATTTCTATTTTTTAAGTAGGAAAATACAGTCCACCTTCAAAACAGACAATAGGCTCTTGTTGAGAAATGTTCTAGATGACAAGGAGAGGAGGAAACGAAGGCTGACTCGTCTGGATAAGTGGAGAAGGAAATCTGCAGTGCAACCGTGAGACCCCCTCCCATTTCAGAAGCCGGTGATGTCGTCCGTAGTAATCGTGCGTTACTGAATTAACTAATCTTAAAAAGGCTGAGACTGTAGAATTTCCTTCAGTATTGTGCCAAACAAAACAGTAAGAAAGATCCCCAAACTCCCCTTTTAAAAATAAAACCTAGCATTAAACCAAAATCGACAAATCGACAAAATCAAAAGCAAATCCCGGCCAGAGCAGAAGGTACTTGAAACCCGAATCTGCATTCCGTTCCCCTTGTACAAGGCTCTGAGGTGGGGGGGGGGGGGCCGGTTTGCGCCGGTGCCTGGTGTATAATCGGGTTAATCCAGTAGACAAAGAATAAACCAATAGCCCTCCCACCTCACTTCCCGCTCCCCTCCTCTCCCCCCCTTCTTTTCTCCTCGTCGCCCCCTCGAGGGGGGATCAGAAACGGGGAGAGGTGGGCTGGAAATGCGTTCCGAATAAAGTCTTAAAACCTGCAACTTGTTGTTTTACATGCTAACACTGCAACGGCCCGGATTAGTTTTCAATGTTCATTCCCTTTTCCTAGTAGCGAGGAGAAAGTTCCTCATGGCTCGTCCTCACGGCCTCTGGGGAAACCTTAAGGTCAGTGTTTCCTTGAAACTAGATAAACTGACCCCGCCGTGCCCAGTCCGGCCCCGCAGGCGCCCCGCGTGACGGCGCCCGGGCGGCAGGACCGGCCTGGGGACGCGCGGGGCGGCGCGGTTGCCCTTTTGAATGCCTCCTGCGGCTCAGAGCGCTGGCGGGCGCTGGAGTGTGAGTGAATGTAGCCCCGCGGAGCCAATGAGCTGGGACCGGATGCGATATATCCTCTGGGACAACAACTGCTCTGTTCCGCCTCGGATCCACATGACGCCATTTACTGCTGCCGAGGCCGCCGCAGAGCTCTCTGCCTCCTCCGGAAAGGCGAGGGCGCAGGCCAACGGCGAGCCCCCCCGGCCGGGCCCCAGACCCTCCTCCTCCTCCTCCCCCTCTTTCTCCTCCTCCTCCGCACCCACCGCCCCCGCCTCGGCCTCGCCGCCGCGCCTCCACAACGCCCAGTCTGCACTGCCGAGAGCTGCGCGCCGCAGAGCGAGCGGAGGAGAGGGGCCGGCGGAGCGCGCAGCGCCCAGGCCCCCGCGCCCGCCCGGCCCGGCCCGCGGCCCCGCGCCCCCGCACCGCCTCCGCTACGACGCGGTGGTGGCTGCACGACTTGGCCATCTGGCTTTCGGGTCTCTGTAAGGCCGTTTTCTTTTCTCATTCGCTCATCTGCCAGGAAAAGAGAACTCGCCGTTGGCGCTTCGGCCTCCAGTTCATTGAGAAAAAAAGAGGAAATACTCCGCGTGCGCTCTGGAAAGGGGGTCGCCTCCAGCCCCGAACCCCGGAGTGTTCTTCGGCCGGGGATCTGGCTGCGGATTTCCCTCTCCTTTTTTTTACTCCCGCCGATTGTTCCGAAGTTGGACTGGAACAGAGATTGGAAAGAAGGGGGGGAAAGTTTGCATCGGGACTGGATTTATTTGCACATCGCTGGAAGAAGAGAATCCAACGGAGAGAGGAGTTGGTGTAAAGCCGCGATCACGGTGAGACGCGTTCTGCTCCTCAACTCTTGGCGCTGTGGTCGGCGCGCTGTGGGCAACATGGAGTAGGTGCAGCCGGACCGGGAGTGGGGTCTCTCCTCGGGCCTCCTTTCTCTAACCCCGCAGGCTCCCGGTGGGGGTTGCATTGGGTGCGCCTTGTAGTGTCCCCGGCCCCACGCGTCCGCCCTCTGGGGGGGTTGGGTGGCGGCCGGCTCGCCTCCAGTCGGCTCCCGGCCCTGCACTGGCCGCGAATTCGGCGCTGAGAGCGAGAAAGGGAGGAGGGAAAGCACTTAAGTGTTTTCCTGGTCGTCGCTGCAGGCGCTCGCATTTCTAACCTGTTCCTCTCCTGGAGAGGCTATCCGGGGGCAGAGGCGCCGGCAGGACCCGGGGCACGCGAGTCGCTCGCCTCACGGGGGCAGCGAGACCCGGCGGGTGAAAAAAGGACGGAGTGCCGGGTGGAGGGAGCCCCCGCCTCCGTCCGATGTGGACAGAGACAAGCCGGGTGCGGGTGGGAGCGTCGCCCTGCCTGGCGCCGGGTCTCTGCGGTTCGGAAGTGCAGCTCTCTCTTTTTTCCGTTCTCCGTGGTCGGCCTGGGTCACGCTTTTTTTTATTTTTGGAAGATTGGGCTGACCCAACACAGGAAGAAAGTCATCAAGCGGTCGCGATCGTTTTCCATTACCTGAAAATAGGTGGCAAAAGAGGCCAGTTTTTTATTTCCTTTGGCTGATCTACTTTTGTTGTTGCTGCTGTTTTTTAATTCGGAATCTTGTGCGTTTTTTACAAAGCAGTTTCTGTGTCGGTTTGCCCCACCCTTGTGCTGAAGCCCTTTCCCCCTAATCCTTACTCTGATCACACACTGTTCTTACCGGGGGGGGGGGGGGGGGGGGGTGCAAAGGTGGCCAGAGAGCGACAGAAATCACTTGTTTAAAAAAAAAAATCTCTCCCGAAGATGCTTCTTTCCACTGCAAACAAATCTGCGCGGAAAGTTCCCAGTCCAGGGATCTGGTTCCTGCGTGCCCGACGTGAGCAGTGGGGTGGGGCCCAGGAAAATGCCCTTTCATTAAAACACAATTTTTGCTTTATTTTAAGAAATACAGGTGTGTATGTGTATATTTTAATATATAGGCGTGAGTACACGGCAGGCGGTGCCCCTTTGGTCAGTGCACAGTGGAGTCGCCCAATGTGCGTGGGTGCCTCGGGGTCCCCTCTCTGTGTCCGGCGTTCGTCCTGACGGCGTCGGGGCTGGAAACCTGTGCCCGACGTTCGAGAGCCTTTTCGGGAACGCCCTGTGGTGGGCTACGTGACCTCTGCCTGAGAGTGGAGTGGCTCTGTCTTAGAGCTGGGAGGCAGTTATCTGGAGCCGGGGAGATTTTAGCTGGGAAGGGAGGGGAGGGGGAAGTGCTCGAGCGTTTCACAGCACGTTCCCTTCCGAGGCGCCCGCGCCCCCCGCCTGTCTGTCGGTCGGTCTTGGAATTGTGCGCGCGGAGGGGGGGGGGGCAACCTGGCCTCTGGGCTGCAGCAGTCCGCCCGGAATAAAGTCCCTCGGGGCCCCGACTGTGCCCCACCTGCCGGGGACGGTGTTGGGGCGCTGATAGAGCTGATAAACGGAGTGAAAGCAAAGAGCATCGTTGTCTTGTCTGCCTTTCTGTTGCAAGTGAGATCCGGTTTCCAGCTCTGCCTTGTTCCGAATTGGGAGGCGTGTGTCACCTGCTTGTGTCCCTTTTCTAAAAAGCGGAGGTTGGCTAAAGGTCCACCTTTTCCCGTTTTTATTCATTGTAGACTTAGTGGTAAAGGGGATGGTATGTTTTGAAATTTATAGAGGGATTGTAATTTAAACGATTACTTGTCAGAATGATAGATTTGAGATGTGGCCCTTGAATTTTTAAAACACTTCCTGTTATCACCTACCGGTTTATGTTCTCAATTATTAAGTTTTTGGAGACGGGCAGAACAGTTAAGATTTTGACATTTATTTCTAAAACAGAACAGTCTTTCAACTACAGAATTTAAGTTCTCTTAGGCAATCAAGCTGTAAAATATTTGATTCTAAAGTTGAGAAGTTGAAAATAAGTTCCTGTCTTGCTTGTTGTGTTTGCTTTATTGTATTCCTGGCACCTAACAAGATTTGAATTGATTTGGTTTTTAATTCTATAACTGCTACTATACAGTTAAAGTTAATGCATGATTGTAAAATTTTTAAATATTCCTTGGGGGGTAAATATTTACTTTTTACATGTCACTCAGCCTATGGGATTTTTATAAAGTCACAGAATACTAGATAACTCATAGTTCAAGATATTTTATGTAAAATCAAGCTTAAAGTCGGAATTTCTAGGCTGTATTTGTTGACGTTTAAGACAAATGGCCACAGTCTTAACCCTGTTTCAAATTTGGAAAAGGTATTCAACTTTTGAAAATATTGTTAGCAATGTTATGTTCTAACATTATTTTCTTGCCATTTTTACATTGAACCCAATGCTTGGAAATTTGTTTATTTGCATAAGGAATTGTTTATGTGATTGAAACAAAGATAAGCTTTGTGTCACTACACATCACAGGATTAAAGAATTGTCAGTACCCAGCCATATTTTACAAGCATTGATCATATGGCTATTCTCATAAACTTCTACAACCACTCCATTTCAAATCCTGCTTCTCTAAGGGAAGTGGGAAGTGAAGAGTTAACTCAGGTGGGTGGAGAGTGGAGAAGTATCCTGGAGTGTAAACCTACTCTTTCCTCTTGCTTTCCGCAGGAATTCAGATGTGTTCTAAGCCTGCTGGAGTGACCACACTTTCAAGACCTGATGGAGGCCAGAGCTCAGAGTGGCAGTGGGTCGCAGCCCTTGCTGCAGGCACCCCGTGACAATGGCAGGCAGCGTGGGGAGCCTGACCCCAGAGACACCCTCACCCAGCAGGTACACGTGTTGTCCCTGGATCAGATAAGAGCTATCCGAAACACCAATGAGTACACAGAGGGGCCTACTGTGGTCCCGAGACCTGGGCTCAAGCCTGCTCCTCGCCCCTCCTCTCAGCACAAACACGAGAGACTCCATGGTTTGCCCGAGCACCGCCAGCCTCCCAGGCTCCAGCACTCGCAGGTCCATTCTTCTTCAAGAGCCCCTCTGTCCAGGTCCATCAGCACAGTCAGCTCTGGGTCTCGGAGCAGTACGAGGACAAGTACCAGCAGCAGTTCCTCTGAACAGAGACTTTTGGGACCATCTTTCTCCTCTGGGCCTGTTACTGATGGGATAATCCGGGTGCAGCCCAAATCAGAGCTCAAGCCAGGTGAGCTGAAGCCGCTGAGCAAGGAAGATTTAGGCCTGCATGCCTACAGGTGTGAGGACTGTGGCAAATGCAAGTGTAAGGAGTGCACCTACCCGAGGCCTCTGCCATCAGACTGGATCTGTGACAAGCAGTGCCTTTGCTCAGCCCAGAACGTGATTGACTATGGGACTTGTGTGTGCTGTGTGAAAGGTCTCTTCTATCACTGTTCTAATGATGACGAGGACAACTGTGCTGACAACCCTTGTTCGTGCAGCCAGTCTCACTGTTGTACACGTTGGTCGGCCATGGGCGTCATGTCCCTCTTTTTGCCTTGTTTATGGTGTTACCTTCCAGCCAAGGGTTGCCTTAAATTGTGCCAGGGGTGTTATGACCGGGTTAACAGGCCTGGATGCCGTTGTAAAAACTCAAACACAGTTTGCTGCAAAGTTCCCACTGTCCCACCCAGGAACTTTGAAAAACCAACATAGCATCGTTAATCAGGACTATTACAGTAATAAGGACTGTTTCTTTTTTTTTTTCTTTTTAACACACATATGCAACCAACTAAACAGTTATAACCTTGGCACTGTTAATAGAGGGTTTGGATATTCTTTGCTGTTTGCAGTGAAATGCTTTTGTCCATGTGCCATTTTAACTGATATGCTTTTTAGAACTCGGCTAATGGAGCTCAAAGTATGAGATCTAGCACCTGGCGACTCACATGTTGCATAAGCTAAAGCAACAGACGTTCCTAGGCAAAAATTTTTGTTTGTGAATAGTCCTTTCAAAATTTGTAAATTAGCGAATGACTTTTTTTCCATTGTTTTCTTCAGAGATAATGTGCTATATTTTTGTACATACAATAATATTTGCAACTGTGAAAAACAAGTGGTGCCATGCTATATGGCACAGTCACAAAATATTATACTAATATGTTGTACATTCGGAAGAATGTGAATCAATCCGTATGTTTTTAGATTGTATTTTGCCTTACAGAAAGACTCTGATTTCCCTTTGGACTTCCTGTATATTGTACAGTTCCAGTAAAATTCAACCTTTATTTTCTAATTTTTTCAACATATTGTTTAGTGTAAAGAATATTTATTTGAAGTTTTATTATTTTATAAAAAAGAATATTTATTTTAAGAGGCATCTTAAAAATTTTGCCCCTTTTATGAGGATGTGATAGTTGCTGCAAATGAGGGGTTACAGATGCATATGTTCAATATAAAATAGAAAATATATTAACGTTTGAAATTAAACTGAGCTGTTTTGTCTTATTTTTACCTTTTCTTTTTTTGAAATGAAAGAAACCACCTTTGATGTTAAGGCTAGCATTTCAATGAAATCGTTTCACTTTTCTGGAGATTATTTTTATCTATGGTTGCTGCTTTAAAAGTAATGTGGAGAGTTGATGATTTTCAGAGATAATGCTAGCGATCTGGAGAGAAGAAAATGGGCATTTGACACACCTGTATTAACCCTAAGAGCTTGTTTGGGCTATATCATTTCTCTGTTCTTCCATTTGTTTTTATAGATTTGCTGACTTGCCTTTATTTTGCAGGTTTAAAAAAACCTTAAATTGATTCACTCAGGAGACACCCCTAAAAGATTAACAAATTAGACCTTTTCTTTATATCCAGTATTAAGAATTAATGCCATGAAGCTAATTTAAGACCAGAGAAATGAATTTAATTCAACAAACATTTATTGAATATCTTCAGTGCGTAAGGTGTACAGTATACACATGGAAATGTTTATAATTGAGGCAAGGAATGTTTTCTTGACTTAGCCGATCATGGCTATGTTTTGCCAGTCTATTTGGTTTTTAGACTCTTAAGTTTATCACCATGATACCAAATTCCTTATATTAGGAAAGACATAGAAAATATAACTTGTTTTTTATTCAGATATAAGGTATCATGAAGTGTCATCCTATCTTAGCCTAATAATTCAAGCCCAAGTAGGCCAAATCGTGAAGACCTATCTTATTTATAATCAAATTACCCAGAAAATTTTTGAATTTTACTCTGGAAAAAGATATACTATAACAAAATGTTAGTGTGTGTGCAGTCATCTTTTGGGAGCAAACACACAGCAAGCTGCTACAAGCCCATCTTAACAAATACCAGGCTTTCTTGCTTGTAATAAGTCACTTGATTAATTAGTCACTTTGTTGGTGATGATTTTTTTTTCTTCCAAAAGCACTACACCTTTTGCTGCCAAGAATCTCCGGAAGTCTAGGAAATGATTTACCTGTCATTGTTTAATCTCTCTCTTCCTGTTCTGAGGCTCCTCTTTGGTTAAGAGGTCTTAGCACAGGTTGTCTTCTGGTTTTTTTTGTTTTTTGTTTTTTTAAATTGGCTTTCAAGGAACTATATATCCTCCTAAACCAAGACATTACTATAAGGACTTTAAGTTTCCCCCAAACTTCCTCCAAAAACCACAAGGTTAAATTAATTTAGAAATGATTTACTCAAAATTTCAACTTTGGGATACTGAATGTTGTAATTCTGATATGCTTAAATTTAACCCTTTAAATGGTCTAAGAGGAATTAGAATGTTGAAAAATAGGGTAGGGTTTCTTATTCATTGGATAGCTTGCAAGGTTTATAAAGCACAAAAAATTTGACTAATTAGCTTTAATCATCAAAAATTGCCATATGGGGGGAAAGAAAGCATTATACATACTGATAGAACTTTGGTATAGATATTGTAAGAAAATCTTCTTCATTGCATAAGCATTTTTCAAAGTATGCTATAGACAAATTGCATCAGATGCAGTTGGGTGTTTATTGAGGAGATAGATTAAGCACTCTTCCCCAGGTCAGTGAATCAGGGTCTCTGAACATGTCGCCTAGGAATTTACATTTTTAATCATTCCACTAGTGATTATAAACCAGTATGAAAATTAAATGTTTATATCTAAACATTGAAAACAGCTGGTGTTCATCCTTCAATGTGTTAAAGAGTTTAAATGTTGCAAGTAATCTCACTGAGATATGCAGGAATAACCACCTCAAGTTCTTAATCTCTAAATTCATGAGAACTCATAAATACAATGATTTTATAATCAATGACCATTATTTTGATAATATAGGTTAAAGTATAATGATACAGTAAATGTCCATTGACTGCTAAACATTTAAGGAAATCTTAACTATTTTTCTGGTTTCTTGCCTTTTTATTTTTAGAAACCTGTACTTTCTCTATATTGAAGTTCATTTAAGAATGACAACTTGATTGTTGTTACTTAAAACATTAATTTATGTGTTTTGAGGAGGAGATTTTTGTTTTTAAGGCCTTGCCAAATTTCTGCCAAGTTGGAACATGCTCTAGGAATTGTCTGAAAGAAGAAAGTGAAAACCGAATGCAGGCACTCCCAACCAAACTTTTTGCCTAACTTCTTTCTCCAATATACTTGTGTCTCAAAGACTGCTTGCCTCCAAGATATGTGAGTTAAGATCTTGACGATGTCAGATAAATGAATTTGTTCTTTGCACAGTGTTATGATGAATTTGATAGGCAGTTGATGGGTTTGATGTAATTCATTAACTTTTGAGCATATAGGTCGAAATTTTCAAAGGTTTAATGGGTTTAGAGTTTCACTTGGCAGTTGTATCCACAATTGGCCGTTTGCTTTACTCTAGTGTGCAAAAGGACCAGAATGTAGGTGCAAAAGTCTCAACTTTGAAAATTGGTGTTTAGTATAGATCAAGAACAAGTTTTTCACCTTGTGCAGAATATTTTATACGATTTTAGTAAAGAAAAAGTTTAAAAAGGGCATTAACTAGTTACATCAATATTGTGTCAGTATCCATTGTTTGGTTTTCATTATTCATTAAGGCAAAAGTTACGTTAATTTCTATTTTGATAATGACAATTGCCTCATTTCTCTGTAATATACCAAGAGTGGTTCTCCATTGATTGCGAAGACCAATCTGATTTGACCGAACTGATCGTTAGAGTGAAATTTTACATCTGGAATATTTAATTGCTGGTTTGGCTGTTTATGGGAGGATAAAACTGTCAGAATACACATATACATCCTATAGTTTATATTTTATTTGGATGCCACACCGCCATCCTCCTTACACCATGAGAGACAACCATGTGAAGAATGAGAGACAACATGTGAATACCAGTAATGACAGTGCTACCTCTGGTCAAAACTGAAATATTCCTTTAACTTACAATCAAACAATCAAAAAAGAAAAGGGAAATAGAAATAGAGCAAATAAGAAAATAAGATTAGCACTTCTATTCATGGCTAGTACATGTTTCACATGTTTATTTAAACTGCATTTTGAATGATCTAAAGAATTTTTAGAAGCCAGTCTCATTTGGCAACTAACTCCCACTTTTTTAAAACAAGCTTAAAGGAGATTAGAGGGAAGCCTTGTTGCATTGGCCTCTGACTTGGCTAGATTAGGCATGTAAGGCTTCAATATAACTTGCAGGAATTTATTTCTCAAAATAGTCCTAATACACAAAGAAGAATAACTAATTTGGCATTTCAATTTAACATTTTTTTTGAATGGCTGCTTCTTATGAATCACAGGGCTAGCTGATGTAATGCAAAAGGAAAGGGCTAGCAACTCTCATGCACTACAGGACTTTCATATTAATATAATGGTAGAGGCACAAGCAAGGAGCTGTGAGAGTACGGGAACTGGGAAAAGCCCTGATGCATTCTTAATAGTAGGCTTGGGCCCCGAGTCTCTGCAATGGTTGCAGCTGTTTAAGTAGCCAAAGAGTTTTTGCTAAAGGAGATGCAACAGAGTTAGCATTATTCATGAAATAAAATTTGAACCATGCCAATAATATCCTAAATCCAAAATGAAATGTAAAGATGTTTGAATAGTATTTGGACAGTTATAGTTTGCTATGTTTATTCTTTATTTTAAAATTCATGATCCACTAATACCTTTTCCTGAAATATGTGGATTAAGAAATGCATTTTTAAGATATTTAGGAAATAAGTTGGAAAGATCTGTTGATTCTTGCTCTACCAGCTGTTGCAGGAATTCGACTCTTGTCTTTAACCCATAATTTTAACCTGCTTCTGTACATAGAGCAGGATGGACAATTATGAAGAATGAATTGGGAATAATAAAGCTGAGAGAAAAAAGTGCCCGTGCTAACGTGAAAGGAAGTGCTTGAACTTTGGAGCAGTTCTGCCCTTTCCAAAAAACAATGCCTGAGCCCTGGCTGCTCAGGGCCATGCACAGGCTTTCGAAGCCTAGATGACTCTAGCTCCTAAGTGAACACAACCACCGTTTTGAAATGGTTTTGTCCTTCAAATAACATCTGGTTTATTGGCTTGCATCAATAGGGCTTACAGTCAAGCAGGGTTCTGGTGACTACCTTTTTTGTATCATCTCACCCTTTGTATTCCCAAATCTAGTTTTCCTGCTCTAAAAGAGGCACCAGTAGCCTTAATAATAGGTTGGTCATGCCAGAAAACTGGTTCTGACATTCCTGTTAGAAAGTCTTCTTTATCAATTCGGAACAGCCTTTAAGGATGCATATGTAATGGTCACTGCAAACATTGTAAATCCTTGTGACCAAGCGCCCTCGCACTCATCAAACAGTAGCCCATACAGAGCCTTGGGATACATTTAGTACCTGCTAATGGCAAGCTAATGCCTAGGATGTCCCAAGAAACGTTTGTTTCTGATGCATCACTCTGCTAGTGAGGAACTGATGCCAGGGGCGTGAGCTGCCACAGTCAACATTTGCACTCAGGTCTAGATGTCACCTTGATTCTGACCTACATAATTAGGATAGAGCATAATTGATTTAGTTCCAAACATTTATCAACACTATACCTTTAACCTTAAACTTTAGAAATGGGTTGTTTTACCGACTCTTGGTCTGATTCTCATCATCTGGAAAAAGTCACAAGGAACCCAATAATGTGTCTCCTAGGTCTTTGCCCAGCCGCATGAACAATCAAAAATTGTAGGCCCCGGGTGCATTTACTTACCACTGATTTAATATTGTGTATCTTCACTGTAAAAAATGTTACAGTAAGAGGGGGAAAAAGGCAATCATTGGATCTGTGACTGCGCTAGCAAATTGCAAGTGATGCTCATAGCCTTTTGGGAGCTAATAATCTAGGACTTAGATTCTACAATAAGTCATAGAAAACTACTTGTAATTACCCATTTCCCGTCCTGGGCAATTGATCACCCAGCAGAACATTTGGCAAGGTCAGGAGACATTTTTGGTGTTCACTACTGGGGGTGTGGGGGAGGAGCTATTGGCATCTAGTGGGTAAAGGCCAGGGATGCTGACAAACATTCTGCAATGCCTAGAACAGTCCTCCATAAAATGGAATTATTCAACCCAAAATGCCAGTAATGCAGAGTTTGAGAAACACTGCAACACAGGAGACTGGGGAGTTGGGAGAATGTAGTATGCATTTCTGACACATGGTAAGGAAGGCGGTCAGCTGTGTGGGGGAGAGTAAGATGGAAAAGTCATGGAGAGATTACTATGACCATAACTTTGCAATTTTTATTCTGAGTGCTAAGCCTCTGAAATTCTTCTAGTGGAAAAATGCCTTACATTTGTAAATATCTATACACCTAATTTCCAGTAGTACTTTAAGTTCATGAGCTTTGAAGACAAGCCTCTGTGCAAATGCCCTCTGTTACTTATTAGCTGTGTAGCCACAGGCAAGTTACTTAGCTTCTCTAAGCTTAATGTCTTCACCTAAGAGATAATAATTTCTTGACCCAAAGGTTATTTTGAAACTTGCAGAGATACTTGTGAAATATTAGCGCTTGTAATTGGTACAAAGCAAGTGCTAAAGAATATTTACTAATATGTTATATTTCAATTGAATTTTTTTTTAACTTCAGGCACAGTGTTAAATACTGGAGATATAAGACAACATCTCTTGCTCTCCTAGAACTTCTCTGAAAAACAATTAAACATTTACTATAGAGTATAATACATGTGATAACAGACTTACAATACATATGAAGAGAATGCAATTAACTATCTTGGGTGTGGGGCATAGGATCAGGGAAGTTTCTCAAAGTGGGAATATGTCTGCAAAGGGACTGGAATGATTCTCTAAAACTGGTGGTGGGTAGGAGTCCACAGCCAACCAAGTGTGAAACAGAAAGGGATTCATTCTCGAATGTAAAAGAATTTACAGGAAGTCAAAAGGACTGCTAAACTTCAAATAAATGTTTATAAGAAATTTCAATTCTGTAAAATTGGCTTCTAATAAATGTATGTATATATACTTTGTAATATATATATATATAAAACATGCGAGGTCTGACAATTACGTTCACGAACTTGCCACCATGTGCTTATATTGGCAGCACTGCAAAAAGCTCAGCAAGGATTCATAACCTTGGTATATCAGTGTCTCACAGCTGTGTTCACGTCGACGTGTGGCAGTGTTTTGCTGAATGGCATTCATTGTTGTTGCGTGTTTTTGTGTGCCGTCGCAAGAATGTCTGAGCTTGAATTAGAGCAGTGAACAAACATTAAATTTCTTGTTAAACTTGGCAAGAGTGGAAGTAAAATCAGGGACATGTTAGTCCAAGTTTATGGAGATAATGCCATGAAAAAAACGGCAGTGTACAAATGGATTAAACGTTTATCTGAGGGGAGAGAACACATCACTGATGAAGAGAGGTCAGGGCGGCCAGTAACAAGCAGAACTTTGAAAACATTGCAGAAATTCCTCGAATTGTGTGTCAAAATCATCAGCTGACTGAAAAGCATAGCAGACCAAGTAAACATCAATAGAGAAACAGTTAGGGAAATCTTAACTGAAAATCTTGGCATGAGAAAGGCGTGTGCAAAAATGGTCCCAAAGGAGCTCACCGATGAACAAAAGCAAAGGAGAGTTGAAGTTTGCCAAGACCTTTTGGAGAGGCAAGACGATATTTTGGGCCATGTTATCACTGGTGATGAAACATGGGTGTACCAATACAACCCTGAAGCAAAGCTTCAAAGTGCACAATGGAAGTCAGCCAATTCTCTACGACAAAAAAAGTTCCATCAGTCCAAATCAAAAGTCAAAATGATGTTGCTAACCTTTTTTGATATCAGAGGGATCATTAACTATGAATTTGTACCAACTGGACAAACAGTTAACCAAGTTTACTATTTGGAGGTTCTGAAAAGGCTGTGTGAAAAAGTTAGACGACCTGAACGTTTTGCCAACAATTCATGGTTCTTGCATCATGACAATGCACCAGCTCACATGGCACTGTCTGTGAGGGAGTTTTTAGCCAGTAAACAAATAAATGTATTGGAACATCCTCCCTACTCACCTGATCTGGCCCCCAATGACCTTTTCTTTACCCAAAGATAAAGGAAATGTTGAAAGGAAGACATTTTGATGACATGCAGGACATCAAGGGTAATACCACAACAGCTCTGATGGCCATTCCAGAAAGAGTTCCAAAAATGCTTTGAAGGGTGGACTAGGAACGGGTGTCAGTGCATAGCTTCCCAAGGGTAGTACTTCGAAGCTGATTGTAGTGATATTCAGCAATGAGGTATGTAGCACTTTTCCTAGGATGAGTTTGCAGGCTTAATTTTCAGACTATATACTATATATATATATATATATATATATATATATATATATATATAAAATATATACACATGCACTCAAGAGATGTGCATCTTTAGAATTCGTTGATGTTGTAAATGTTTTTGACATTTCTTAAAGGACATAAATTTTATAAATTTGTTTCAAGTAGCAAAACTAAGTCAACTGCTCCATAAAATTCACAAGATCGTTTTGTTGCCTAAAACAACACATGAAGTAAAACCCTACTTTAGGATGATTCTGTAAATGAAATTAGCTGGCTTATTCTAGTTTTTTTTGTTTGTTTGTTTTTTGGTTTTTTGGGTTTTTTTAGCTGAGCCATCCTGCCACCTCTTGGCAGCTCAGCAGCAGCTCAGCTCGGACCAGGCATCAAACCGCTGTTGCTCAGAGCTCGTACTCTTGAGCAAGTACTTAACCAACTGAGCCACTCGGACAGCCTTGGCTTATTCTAGTTTTAATTTGTAGTATGTATAGTATCTTTTACATTAAGCTATTTTAAAGCTCTTGGAGAAAAAGTTGAGTATAAATCACTGTAAATAATACTATAGTTTTTTGGTTTTTGTTTTTTTTAAATGAGTTGTTAAAAGATCTGGGGCAAGCCAAGTGGCGCGTTGGTTAGGAGTTGGCTTGGGACGCCAGCTCTGAGCATCAGGGCGCTGGTTCGGATCCCACATGAGGGCCAGTGACGCTGCTCCCTCTACAGCTAAGATGGTGAACAACAGCTTGACCTGGAGCTGGGCTGCCGTGAGTCGCCAGCGATGGTGTAGGCTGCTGTGGGGCTGGCCGGCAGCGGGCATGAGCTTTTGTGAGCTGCCGTGATCCGCTGTCCAGTGGCTGGCGACTGACTGCCTCACCCAGGAAGAATGCAATAATCACAATACCAACATGGGTCAGTGAAAGAATGCCCTCCACAACTAGACTGAAGAACAAAAGGACAGCAACTTGTCTATTCCCCTTCCCGATTCCTCAAGGCTGTTCCCTCCCCCAATTTCCCAATAAAATCTTAAAAAAAAATGATTAAAGATCTGTATAGAAACCCTTCTTCTTTTTTCTAGACCTATCTTTAATTGTTGATAGCATGCTGTTTTCTTCCCACTCACCTAAGTAGTTGAAGCACACTTTAAAAATAAACTATTGAAAAAAAGACACAAGTATAAATCCCTTTGTAAAGTAATGAAAATTTTCATATGAATATGACTCTAAGTCAGACTATCCATAATTATGATAGAAGTCTGCAAAGGAAAGTGTTTGAAACTATTATTGTTGGATATTTACCTCTAGGATATGAATGGTGTGAAAATCATATGGCTTATTAGGAGAAAATTGGCTATAGAAGCACAGGCCATGACTCTTGCACAAGTTACTTAACCTCTCTGTAGTTCAGCTTGTCCCCTGCAAATAGTCAGTAATAATGCATACTTCATGAATGGTCTGAGAATTAAAATGAGATACTACCCATTAAATAAAGTACCTTGTTAACAGGGAACTGTTAATAATATAGTTATACGTTCAATTTACCAGAATTTCTCCATCGAGAATGTATACATGTATATATGCACGTCTTGTGTGTTTCTGTGCACATGTAGATTTTTGCAGTGTTTCCACTAAAACAAATAGCTATGTTAGTGGATTTATGTACTTTACTTTTAGCCAACGTTAAGTTATTTTGAGAACATTATCAGAAAGAAAAACTTGAAGAATTCATTCATACGCCCAACGACTACATCTTTACATTGATAACTTCCCACCTGAATGTGAGACGATGCTAGCAATCGAGGTGATTTTGTTTTGGTTTTGTTAGAAAAAGTGGGGCAGGTGGTATTGGTCCATTTGGGCAGGGCCCAGCACTGGCATATAGGAGATACTCATTCAGTGAGCATTTGGTGAATGAATGAATTCAACAGAAAGTAAAAGTATACTGAAGGTGACTAAGAAAAAAAGGTATGAATAATAATACATGGCAAATATAATATCAATTGAGAGGTATAGATATAATATAGTTCTTCTATTCTAAAATGAACATTTGTATTCTCATATAGGCACTTTTTTTTTGGCACCTCTTAAATTAGGATGCATCTTACAATCAGCAGTGTTTTGCAATTGCCATTGGCTAGGCAGCAGTCGTGACAAAATTGTCATTGTAGTGCTTAACCTTGATCATAGCTATTCATATTGTTGCACTCCAATTGAGTTAATATTCATTGTCGTTTCTACACATTTGAAGTTTAATTGTTGTTTAAAATGTTGTCATGAAACAGTATAAAAATGAAAATGTATCATGTACCTGAAAAGCAAGGATATTAAGTATTGTGTTGCTGCGCTTAAATTTAATATAAGGAAAAATATTTGCTATGGAGAAATTATTGTAATCTAATTCTTTTTGCAAAAAACAAAAAGTGCTTTAGAGGGCCTAAGAAAAGGAGAGACCACAAGTATAAGAGATGAGAGAAATTTCAAAGCAATGCTAAGCTGGTATGACCAACTTATGTATGTCAACAAGCTAACATTAGGATTTTGTTATGTATTTATTCACTTCGTAATTAAAAAATATTGGTGTCTCTTACAATCCATGGTGTCTTAAATTTTGAGAAATATGGTAGTCAGTTGGGATATTTAGAGAAACGGGTGATGTTTGACCAGGGTACTGAGGGTAGATGAAATTTTCCCTAGCTCTTGAAAAATCGGCAGTGAGGAGGTATTCTGGAAAGCCAAAAATCAGGATTAAGCAGTCTTGTTCAGGAGAGAGTGAATGGACCAGTCCAGCTGAAATGCACTTGGATGTAAGAGAGAAGTGGAAATAAAGACTGGTAAAACAGCTCTGGCCTCAGCTCTGAGGGATCTGAATGTCAAACTAAAGAACCTTATTTTATCCTAACATGTACTCTAAAATCCATTTTTGGATAATTCCATAACATTTTCTAATTGACAGCAAGAGTGATCCTTCAAAAGTGTATTTGAAACAAGTTAATCCCTTTTAAAACAGATTTGAAAATTTCCTTTTGCTCTTTGAACAAAGCCCCAGTTTTTTTCAAGATCCTGAATGACCTGGTTCTTATCCCCCTAATACCTATCCTTCTGCCCTTTTTCACAAGAGCTGTAAGGGTCTGCCTTCTCTTTTTCTCTAATGTCTTCCTTCAAAAATACTACTGCCTTTCCAGAGAATCTTCTCCTTCCTTTACCCCAATCCCATATCCATTCACCTGAGAAACTCTTAATCTTCCTTTAAAAATCAGTGAAAATGTCACGTCTCGGGGAAGCTGTTTCTAACCCCTAGTATAGATAATGTCCTCTTCTGATTTGCTATTATATTATTCAATCCTTTTTTCATAGCACATATTACCAGTGTAAGTATGTAATTATATGTGTAATTATTTAACTTTTCTATTTATTTATAAATTAGAACTTCTTTATTTGGTTTATAGGTGGATTTCCAGGGCCAAGCCTAACAGCTGAACATAGGAGGTGCTCAGTAAGTATCTGATGAATAAATGAATAAATTCAATAAAAAGTGAAGATATACTGATGATGTCTAAGATAGAAAATGTATGAAGACGTAGCCATTCTGGAAAACTCAGCTAATTATTTTATGTGAAATGAATTAGAAGAGTAAAAATTTAGTTAAAGAAAATGTACTTCTTCCTCCTATCAATGTTTGTAGAGAGACAGCTCTTAAATACATTCTGCACTGATGATATTTTGGTTCTGGCATCTTCACACATGGGCA
Source organism: Hipposideros armiger (assembly GCF_001890085.2). Classification (NCBI taxonomy): domain Eukaryota; kingdom Metazoa; phylum Chordata; class Mammalia; order Chiroptera; family Hipposideridae; genus Hipposideros; species Hipposideros armiger. The sequence continues at coordinate 766,334 of NW_017731718.1, forward strand.
AAAAGTTATTATCTAAAATTAGGCTGTGCCAAGCTAACCTTTTACATGAGGTCTAATATGATTTTTGCTATAATTGTCATTGCTATTGCTGCTATTCCTTTACATCAGTGCATTAGTAATTGATCTCATCTAATTATTCTCAGCAATACTAATTCTATAAAATAATGAAAAAATACACAGACTTTTAAAATTTGTGATATATGAATTACTTATTTTGGAAAAATATCTAAAGAGAAAGCCATGAAATGTATTTTCTATCTTCTCTAAAGGCGGCATTTAATGAACCAGAGTTGAAAAAGTAGTTTCATGATATGAAAGTGTTCTTTTTATGGTCCTTAAATTTAAGAACAATTTATGCAATGGTTTACTCAAAATTTAATTTGAGTAAATCTGCCATTTAATTTCCTTGTTAGCTATCATGTGGAAACACACCTATTTTAATTGATTTCCCTAATCCTAATAACTATAGGATGAAATTATTTTCTAATTGTTCTAATCAGGCCAATCTAAAAAATGCTAGAAGAGTTATGAATTTAAAAACTAAAACACTAAATTTTATATTCTATTTGAATTTGATAGAACTGCTAAATAAGAGTTGCCAAAAAATATACTGGAGTTATAATTGTGAACTTCCCCAATTCTAGTTTGGTTACTACTGTAGCTTTTAATTTTTTCCCCTATAGAAAATGAAAAGATGCAGTCCTATTGAGTGTGGCAGATCCATTTTTATTGTTTGAATTTGTTGTCTGTTTCATATATTATTAAACGCTAAGATTCATACCTACAAATGTGCTTATCAAAAAGAAAAAAGAACCAACTTAAATTTTCCAAGTTCAATAGATTTGCAGGTGTATCCAGACACAGAATTATCTGCTTGTCCCATCACTTCTCATTCCTCAACTCCCCAAAACATAACAATTCTCCTTTCCTAGAACTTCAAGTTTATTTTTTTACAAGGAAAGTTCTTTACTAACATTGAAGGGAGAGATGAGGCAAAGGTTTGACTTAAAAGGCCAAACCTTCTCTTAGCTACCTGCCTAAATCCTTGGAGCCAAGCCTAAACTTTAAGTAGCAATTTAAACAGTAAATAAATTCTGCTAATGGCTATTAGATTGCTGGCTGGAGAGATTAGTATAGGGAGTAATTCTAATTAAATAGAGAACACTGAAGAGAGTTGAAACGTTTGGAAAGTAGATTTTGTCTCCCATGCCTCATTAGGAGTATAAAATCAGCTTCTATTGTGAGAAGGACAACCTTTCAAAAGACTGCTCTTTTGCCATAAAGAGGTTATATAACCTTCATTTTCAAATTTTGCATTCCTTCTTCAGTAGCAAAGGATATTTTATTGCCCCAATCCAATTAAAACCATGCTAAATCACCATGTTCTATTTTAAGTTAACAATAATTTATGTCCCATTTAGACACATAAAGAAGCTGACTTCAGCCTCTTCAGTAGCAGAATGTAAGAATTCACAGATTCCTGCCTCCCAGTGGTTCTTAGATAGGGTTTGGAGCAGCGGACGCCAGGCCGAATTACCTTCCTCCTCTCCTCTTCTGTACCCAGAGCGCACACGTCTTGCAGCCTGCTAGGTATAATTACCCAACAGAAGTGGGAGAGGAAAAAAAGGGTGGACTCACTTAGTAATTGCTTTGGTCTGCCTAGTGGTCAGTCTTATCAATTCAAAGTTTCACGGCATAATTTATTAAGTTAAAAAAAAGGCGGGGATAGCTGAATTCTGTTGTAAGATAAATTATGCAAATTTACAGAAAAAAAATTTCGGAGTTTGTTTTGTCCCTTTCTCTACTAGTGTAAGTGAATTAGTACTGGTTCTACAGCCTTCACCATGATGCTTCTACCTGTGTATGTGCTGCAGGTATTAAAAACACAGAAGCTTTTTGATCCAGGAGAGACTGTGGTTTATTCACTTTTTAATGTAGTATAATCATGATAGTTGAAATGCTTAGACATTGAGAGAGGAAAAAAATTACTTTAAAATTTTCAAAATAAGTTTTTGGGGAATCTCCCTGAGAGAGGAAGAGGCAGAAAACTCACTGCTCTGAGCATGAGGTAGGGGACCTACCAGGATTTTAGCAGAAGGAAGGGTCAGGTGCCTGGTTCTACCTCCCACTCTCCTTCCCCCAGTGACTCCCTACTCCTGTTTCTGCATGTGGAATCTGAACAAGTTAATAGTGCAGTGCTGTCATAGATTATGTCAACATCGTCAATGTAGGTTGATCTTTTGTATGTGCAGTTAGGAAGCACACCTATAACTAAGATTCCTCTGAATCATTTTATTTATTAGTTTACTTGCTTATTTTACAAAGGGAGTAATTTCCTACCGAAATAAATAGTCTGGTTGATTGATTTATTCTACTTATTCATTGGTGCAGTGTCCAGAAAGGACAGGAGCTTTTAAGTCTGCAATACCCTAATTTGACCCCTGTTCTGCCAGAAGAAAACTGTGTGACCTTGGGTGAGCATCTTAACCTCTCTTGAGTTTTGTCATCTTTATTGAAAGAAAAAGTAATACTTACCTCTCAAGTTATATAATGATTAATGATAAGATAAGGTATGTGCATTTTTAAGAACAGCACCTAGCTCCTGGTGGGTGGTTGATAAGTGGTAGTTCCTTTTTATCTCCAGTTCTCCTTACATCTCCCAATGAGATCAGTCTCTAATGTGACAGCCTGTGGTCCTGATACCCATGGCTTTGGTGTTTCAGCTTTAGATTTGTAGTTAAGCAAGACACACTGGCTACATAGTTGCCTTTTATTTCTCTTTCTGGTAGCAGTGCCCATCTCCTCCTGCTCATGAGGAAGGGTTGCAATGAAAGTCAATAACCTTTTTGAAAAATCACACTGTTTCCTTCCCAGGGTGACCAGCATTTCCCTGAGCTGCTCAGGTGTCAGGGTGCCAGCCCTACTAAACTCTGGGTGGATTCCTGAGTGTTGTTTTGAGACACTAAGAGGTTGCCATTGTCTGAGGCATGATCACGTGGTAAAAGCTTGCCAGGCTCAACCAACCCCAATGTCCTGCACAGTCTCTGCAAAATCTAACTGATGGGAACCCTTCCCCATCTGTGACGCAATTACATTGTTATGTCCTTAGAGAACACATTTAGCCTTTCTGATAGTATGTCCTCTTACACCAGAGGACAGGACCTTGCACTGGGATGTCAGGAGTGCTGGGACCTAGTACTATCACACCTGCCATGCCTGCAAAGCAGCAGCAGCACGGGGTCCTGAACCACCAGGTAGGCATGTATTCATGCTACAGCCAACCTAAAATAAGCTGCAATACCTGCAATGGCTTTCTTACTCCCTTACACCCTCCCACAGACTTTGCTCCTGCGGGGTTAAAGCAGCCTGCCAACATAACAAAATAACGTGAACAAAGGGCGTAACTAGATCACAACACTTCTTAGAGTGTATCCTATCCCAGGATCATTACATTGCTTATATTATCCCAGATATACTCGCCCACACACACACATCTTTTGGATTTTGCAGCTATGCATATACTCATTGAAACACAATGGTAAAGTTGTTCAGTGTCAGGGAAACTCGGAGTTTCATGAAGCAGTTCAGCAGAGACTTATCTTACAGATTAAATTCCAGGACAACAAATGATACATCAAGAAAGGATGCCTTATAAAACGGAACTATGTTAAATTGTTTGATTGCTCAAAGTAATGCCTTGTTCATCTATTTAAATGCAGTGCCTTATTAGTGGTAAATAATCTGAACAAGAGCTTTGCACCTTGTCTGTGAGGCTATCACTCTACAAAGGGCACTTGTAGGGTATTCTTCATATGTGAGAAAATGTGGAATTAATGGAGCGACGGTGAGGACTGGATTTTGACCCTGACTCTGTAACTAACTGTATAACAGCAGGTAAGTCATTTAATCCATGTTTGCCTCCTGTGAAGTAGGAGAATTCAATTAATATATGATCACTAAAATCATTTACAGAAACATAAGGTGAAAGAGAAAGGTAAAATCAGAACTTGACAATAGCCAAACTCTGGCATTGTTTTCCTGTCCAGTCACCAAGAAGCAATTCTCTTTCAATTTAACCATTCCTACCATCCCCAAAGTGCACTTTCAACCCTCCACATTATCCCTGAACACAGTAAACTAAATTTTCAATACGGAATAAATGGATAGCCTATGGAGTTAATTACACTGGATTTATATATACCACTATAAAAAAAAATAAAGATAAGCTGATTGTCAATTTAAAGGAGATTTGCTTCAGTGAGTAGCTCCTGCTTAGTGAATAAATTTACTGTGAATAAAATGCTACTCTGCTCAAAACTGTTAATTTTCAAGAAGTAACAAAATTGTTTCTCACATCGTGAATTTGTTTTGCTTTTTTCAAAACTAATGTTTCTGACCAGCTTTCCTCTTTTAGCCTGAATGGTCTAGAGGACTTGCCCTCAAAGTGGGGTGGGGGCTCCCCAGAAGTGTGTACAATGAGCCACTGGAGTCTAAAAAGAGCATACCTATCTTTTACTTTAAAAATCATAAAAATTAATCTTTCTTAATATTTAATACAGGGATGCACACGAGTGACTTCAAAGGTCTCATCCAAGTGTCAGTCACCCATTTCATATGTGGTGAGTGGGTTGCTGGGGGGGAGTAGGGGGCTTACTATGGCTCTCGCACTAGTACTTTGCTTTCAGCATATACCAATATTTGTCAGTTATGTCTTTAGAGTTAAGTGCATTTGCCATTATATTGTCCAGTTTAAATTAACCTGATATAACACTCAAAGCCCAAATAGATGCTTAAACATTTCATTCTGACAATACAAGTGAGCAATAAGAAAATGACAAAGCTCCAAGTCTAAGTTCTTCATCGTTCAAGATACAAGGAGAGAACAATGATAGTCTGAAACAAAATCAGAGAGAAAAAGAGTATGTAAAATATGGACTTATATTCACTAGCATCAGCTATAAAACACACCTTAAGTGTATATTTTATATAGTACCACTTTGTAACATGTCTTTTTTCCAAGGTTTCTGACTGCCAAGCCAAGTATTAATAATCAGATTTTAAAGTCATTGTATCACAAAACATTAAATTAATTTTAAAATTAAATATAGTCAATGACGGTGGTTTTATTACTTATAGTAAGAGCACATTTATTTTTTTACTGTTAATAATACAATAAAGTATTATTTTAAAACATTCATTATTATATTTTTAGTCTATCCTTTTTAGGTATCATTCTTATAGATACAATATTCTTATAGATACAATATTCTTATAGATACATTAATATAGCAATACTTATATACTTATAAGTTATGACACAGTACATTCTAAACTTTTACTGGTGGGTTAATGAACAAATATGTTTGGTTATCACTGAGGTAGAGAAGAATTTAGAGCATGACTTGGAGGGCGACTTTTTTACTATCTATAGGACTTTGGAAAAGTTCCTCAAATTTCTCATCTGGACAATAGGGATAATAATAATACATAACTCATGATTTTTGTGAGGATTAAATGTGTGTGTGTGTGTGTGTGTGTGTTTAAAAGTGCTTGGCAAGTAGTATGCATGATGTCAATGTGTTAAATATTCATTCATTCAATCAGTCATTCAGTCATTTGTTCATGTTGTTACTGCAGCATCACCCAAACTTTGTTCCAATATACTTTTCTGGAAAAGCATCTATAAAATTGAGCAATGCTGCATCTGTTTTTGGAGATTTGTAAAACAAATTGATATGTTTATAGTTTTGAGATTTCCTAAAGTAAAGGAACCTATTTAATTTTATTTAATTTTTCTCAGATGTATTTGATGCAGAAGCCTTTATTTTTTAAGGAACATAAATATATCTAAAACTGTTTGGGAAAACCATCTTTTTAATAATTTATGTCTGAATATTGTTCTACTATTTATTTGGCATGAATATTAAAGTTCAAGTTGGTTGATACAAATCCTCAGTATCTATGTCCATGCTCAGAGAAAACTCATGCTTATGAGTTCTGATTCTGATCATGGCATCTTTCCTTATTGTGGTGCTTCACAGAAATCAAAAAAGATACCAGGACAACTCACTCCCAGGATACAAATAGCACAGTGGCTTCATTGGGTTGGTGAGGGGGGATTTAATCCCATTGAACACAAATTTTCAGGTTGTTAAAATAAATGAACTTAAATATTCCTTGACCTCTCTGTTATAGAGTGTGAATCAAGTATGAACATTGCTGAGCACAAATTTAGCACAGGCTCTCCAGGGAGAGTTTGCAAAGTACAGTACACTGTACACCGCTGCTAACTCTCCCAGAAGAATGAGTTTCCATTTCCGTCTCTGTTGCTTAAGGTTAAAGTCAGCCCAGCAGAATTCCTGTTCTGCCTCCCTCATGGGAAAGTCACATTTCCTTCCCTACAATCATCAGTAAAAACTTTTCTAAACAACTGTCAACATTAGCTCGCAAAACTTCTAACCTTCCTGCAAACAGCGAACAAAGGATGTGGAGAAGCTTTCAAACATTCTTCTTTAAAATGTCATTGCAACCTTTCCCCGTTCTTTTTATTCTTTTGTGTGTGTGTGTGTGTGTGTGTGTGTGTTTATATTATTCCTATATTCCCCTGGAAATTCACAATCAAAAGCATTTCAATATTGGCATTTCTGAAAAAAAAATGTGTACTATATAAAATGAAAAACAAAATATAATGGAAGAACCTCTTTACACTGCTTTAAGAAAACTTTGTAGCCTTGAATAAACAGAACTATTTCCAGGAATAACAATAATTCTCAGAGCATTAAAAAAAATAAAATATGTTTCATAAATCACTGTGATGTGTAAATAAAGGAAGCTATGTAACTTCCTAGATCAGAAAAAAAAATCTTTTTAAACTTTAATTTATCTACTTGTAAGAATAAATACATCACATCTGAAGTATAAATAATTATAAAGTCACAAATAATTTATTCTTCAGAGTGGCAAACTTTTGAAAATTTTCCAAATTTTTAACACTGTAAATAATATATAATTTAAGACTCTGTTCTTTAAGTTACAGGGATGATGAAAGATATTTTTCTTCTGAAATGCTGTCATAACTAGTTTATAAATTTGTTCAAGTTAAAAGCCAGATATTTCATAATTACATGATTTATGAGTCTCTTTCTTTAGTTCATGGGTCAGATAGGGGTCTGAGTTAAAGATTTCTAGGGTTTATGAAAACGAAAATATATCCTTCCACCCCCTTTTCTGCCTAAGCAAGCCAGATCCCCTACCCTGCCTCCCTAACACAGCGGTCATTTGGAGAGTTAGCCTGGAAAAGGTCAGAGCCTCTTCTTTTCTCACGGAGAGCCTCGTACAAGCTTTCTTCCTGAAACTCAGAACTGATCACGTAACTCTCCTGCTCAAAAATGTTCTACACCAATACACATCTTCTACAAGTTGATCTACCAACCGCTGCACAATTTCTCTCCTTCCCACTCCACCTTCACCCTTCCCGTGTGCACTTTAAGTTCTTGAAGCAACAGTCATCAACTATTGTTTAAATTGTTTTCTTGACCTGGAATTTCCGTCTTCTACTGCTCTCCTCAACTATACTTTTTTAAATTCCACTGTAAATCCCACCTGCAAGAAGACGCCTTTCCTGATGCCCTCAGCCAGAATTAAACTCTGCCTTCCTTAATACTCATAGCACCTGTTTTGATCACTGGCATACCAGGGATGTTTGCAGGATTCTAGCCTGTTACTTATCTCATCTTTACAGATTCTCTCCCTGGGTCAAGATATCTATCACCATTGTGTTAGCTATTAGTGAAATGAAAGATACCAAAATTTATATTTTCAGCTCCAACTACACCTATGACTGTCCCAGTAAAACTGGCTCCTTTGCCTGCATACCCTGTTAGATGATGTTATCATCATCTGCCTAGTCCCCTTGAGGTATAGTCCAGAGTCACCTTTGATTCTTTTGTCTTCCTTCTTTTTCACATCCAATGGATGTCCTAGTCTGGTCAATTTAATCTCACAAATGGCCCCAGCATCTGTTCCCTTTATGTCATCCCCACGGTCAGTGTTTGACACTAGACTTTGTTCATTTATTGCCTGGACTATTGTACTGGGCTCTTGCTGGTCTTCTCTTTCTACCTAGCTTTTGCCTTTCACTTATTGCTAGAGTTATCTTTCTAAAACAACATTAAGAATGTCATTTCCAAAGTCAGATAGTGTCACGTCTAGCGTGGCAAGGGCAAATGGGACACGAGAGGGGCGGCGCAGATTGAATAAGTACAAGAGACAAAAGTAAGATTTAAGAGC
>NW_017731718.1:776077-778519 GCF_001890085.2 Hipposideros armiger
AGAACCGCTGGTATACAGGTTGCCATTTTAGAGAGTGGAGACAGAGAAGATGGCATTGAAATTAAAACCTATAGAAAGTGAGTGAAAAGATCATGTAGCTATTAGGAGGAAGAACGCCCAGGTGGAGTGAAGAAATGAAAGTCCATGAAGAGGACCAGAGGCTGGAGCTGTGTGAACTGCAGGAAGAACTGAAGGAGCGGAGGCCAGAGAAAAAAGGAGGAGAGATGAAACAGTGCCGTGTAAACCATGGAGTGAACTTTGAAAAGATCAGGATTTTGAGCAGAGGAGTGACAGGACAAGAAGAGAAGCGTTCCCAGGTTACACACAGACTACAGTGGGCCACGGGCAGGAGCAAAGAGACCAGTTTGGAAAGCTGCTACAACAATGCAGGGAGGAGACAGAGGGGGTTTAAACAATGATGGTCATAGTGGAAATATCAGAAGTGAACCAATTGTGTTTTAGAGGTTGAGCTGACAGATTTTCTGATTGACTAGATGTGTGGTGTGAGAGAAAGAGGGGAGTGAAGAACCTCTTTCAGATTTGTGGCCTTAGGAACTGAAAGAAAAGAGGTGCCATGAGATAGAATGAGTGAAGAGAACCAGGGTTGAGAGGGACTATTCAAAGTTTAATTTTGGTCATATTAAGATTGATATATCTATTAGATTCCAAGGGAGGATATGGAAAAGGCAGTTGGATATAGGATTTTGTAGTTTAGAGGAAAGAATTAAATTGGAGATATACATCGGGGTTATTGGCATAGAGATTGAATTTAGTCATGAGACTGGATAAGTGATCGAGATAAATAATCCTGGGACATTTCATTATTTATTGGTGAAGACAAGAAGGTGGAATTAGCAAAAGAGGCTGAGAAGGAGTAGCCAGAGATATAAGAGAAAAACTAGGACAGTGTGGTGTCTTGGAAACCACGGAAAGAAATTATTTCAAGAAGGAGGGAGTAATCTGTTGGGTCAAATGCTGCAGATAGGACAAATAAGATAGGTCTGGAAATGACCACTGTATTCAACAATGTGTTGGTTACTAGACATATTAATTAGAGCAGCTTCAGTTGATTGTTTTGGTTAAAGAGAGAATGGTGAGGCCAGCTGAGTGGCTCAGTTGGTTAGGAGCTCAAGCTCTGAGCAACACGGTCACCAGTTCGATTCCCATATGAGCCAGTGAGCTGCCGACAGGTGGCTGGATGGCAACTGGACTTGGAGCTGAGCTAGCTGCACCCTCCACAACTAAGATTGAAGGACAACAACTTAGCTGTTCCCCTCCCCCAATTCCCCAACACTGTTCCCCTTCTCCAATTCCCTAATAAAATCTTTTTTTTAAAAAAGAGAGAGAATGGTAATAAAAACAAGTAGAAAGAGTGGGTATAAGTAAAAGGGGTTTGCTGTAAAGGTAAGGAAAGAAATGGGTTAGTAACTGGAAAGAAAATTAGGGTCCAGAAAACTTTTTGTTTTAATGTAGGAGAAATGGTAGTTTAATATAGTAGAAATGTTACTGAAAATTGCCCAGTAGAGAAGAGAAATTGTTTAGGCAGGACAAAAGATTTCTACATCATTGTCCAAAAGCAGTGAGAAGGATTTAGAAAACAAGAAAAGATGTTGACCTTAGTTGGAAGAATGAATAGATCATTCATAGAATTGGGAGAAAAGTTAAAGAATAAGGGATCCGGACACCGATAAGTGTATTTTGTCGGATTTGGGAAAGTTCTCCTCTGATTATTACTTCTTCTTCTTTTTTTTTTTTTTTGGAGTGAAATATAAGCAAATCACCAGTTGAGAGTAAGGATAGGGAAGCAGCTGTTTGAAGAGAAGGAAAACTTATGAAAGAATCAGCTAGGAGAGTAGGTAATATGGAGCTAACATTGCTGGCCATCCCTAAGAATCTACTACAGGTCAATATCTTGCACTTTGTGATACTAGTAGCAAGGATATGAAATGTTTTACTCAGAACACATGTGCACCTTCTTGAACTTTGCCAAAGACATTCTTATTTAGGATTGTTCTAGGAAGCCAATTTGATGCACTTAGCTAAAAGAAAATGAATTAAAAGAGTGGGATACTATAATTTATTTGCAGGTTCTATGGCTGTTTACTAAGAAAATCAGAATCTCATGAGCAACTCTCAGACTTAATAACAGAGTTCAATTAAGGTATGCTGATACAGGAAATATAAACAAAGAGTAATAGATCTCCTTATAAAAGCAAAACCTAGTTTAAAAATGCAAGGAAAGTAGTATCTTGCTCACAATAGCAACAGTTACCCAAAAAATGGCATTAATATGATTAAAAAATATAAAACCTATATGAATGAAACTATAAAAGTATTATGTAAGTAGATTTTTTTAAGGAAATGAAAAATGTACCATATTTATAAATGAGAAGACTAAATATATATATATATATATATATATATATATATATATATATATAT
>NW_017731718.1:778554-779721 GCF_001890085.2 Hipposideros armiger
TAAGGCCTTTTCCAATGACCTTTTCCCAATGTACTCCAGCAAATGCTATGCCTTCATACTCCACCACATTGCCCCAAGATATAATTACATGTCCTCCCAGGGGAGACAGTTGATATCATTCCATCAGGTCCCAGTCAGGCCGGGACGCCCCCCGAGAGAGCTTCACAGATATCATTCCATCCGGCCTCAGTTTTCCGAGGCACTCTCCGACTAATGGGTCAGAGGCTAATGCAGGGGGGGGGGGTCTAAGAATCGGCTGTAAGGCGACAAGATAGAACCTAAGACCTGGATGTACAATTAAGTACATGACCTTGGGAGAGATAGATCATCTCTTTAAGCTTCAGTTTCTTCAAGAGCCAATGGAATAAAAACAATACATATCTCACACAATATGTGTGATAATTAAACAGTGTAACATTCATAAAGCTTTCAGGGTAAATTAAGCTACCAAAATAGTAATATTCAACTTGACAAAGATGTCCTGTAAAAGGAAAACAAAAAATAAGTCAAATCATTTATGGATATAAATGCAAAAATCTTCAAAATATATAATATTAGAGAATTAAATGAGGTGATTGCTTAAAACAAACAAATCATTACTACACAGTTTTCTGTCCAGAAGTCAAGATTAATTCTATATTTTAAAGCAGTAAAGCATGTGATTATTTTTATATTTGTGAAAAAGGCATTTAGTAAAATTCAATATCTATTTATAACAATTTAAGTTAACTGAGAGTCAAAAGAAATTTTTTTCATAAAATGTGTCTGCCTAAATAAATGATAAATATTAGAATGAAAAAGTGAAAGTTTAGAAAAATTCCCACAGAATCAGAAACATATCAAGGATACCTTCTACATCCATGTAATCTTTCAGTGACTATTTGTCAAGAGCCTGCTATGTGGCTAGCTCTAGGGAATTCAGTGGTGAAATGAAGACCCTTGCCTTCATGGAGCTGACATTCTAGAAGGGAAGACAACAAATAAGATAATTAAGTAAAATGGATATTAGATAATGATAAGTACTCAGGAGAAAAATCAAGCAGCGAAAGGGTACAAGAAGTGCTGGAGGGTATAGAGCAGCGGTTCTCAACCTTCCTAATGCTGCAACCCCTTAATACAGTTCCTCATGTTGTGGTGACCCCCAACCATAAAATTATTTTCATTGCT
>NW_017731718.1:782756-793529 GCF_001890085.2 Hipposideros armiger
AGCTCAGCGGCTGCTCAGCTCGGGCTGGACTCAAACCGCTGTTGCTCAGAGCTCAAACTCTTGAGCAAGCTCTTAACCAACTGAGCCACTTGGCCGGCCCAAGACTAAATATTTTTAAAGATATGTTTACTTCATGAAATATTTGCCAGTTTCCATTGAAGAAGATATAAATAAATGGAAGCATATATTATGCTCATGGATAGGAAGGATTAACATTGTTCAAATGTCCATACTACCAAAAGCAATCTATAGATTCAGTGCAATCCCTATCAAAATGCCAGTGGCATTTTTCACAAAACTAGAACAAATAATCCTAAAATTTATATGGAACCATAAAAAATACCTGACTAGTCACAGCAATCTTGAGAAAAAAGAACAAAGCTGAAGGTATCATGCTACCTGATATCAAACTATATTACAAAGCCATAGTAATCAAAATAGCATTGTGCTGGCATAAAAACAGACCCATAGATCAATGGAACAGAATAGAGAACCCAGAATAAACTCATACCTATTTGGTCAATTAATCTATGACAAAAGAGGCAAGAAAATACAGTGAGGTAAAGACAGTCTAATCAATAAATGGTGTTGGAAACACTGGACAGACACATGCAAAAAAATAAAAAAACTGGATTACCTTTTTACTCCATAGACAAGAATAAACTCAAAATGGATTAAATATTTGAATGTAAGACCCAAAACCATAAAACTCCTAGAAGAAGCCATAGGCAGTTAACTCTCTGACTTGCTCTTAATAATATTTTTTCTGATATATCTCCTCAGGTAAGGTAAACAAAAGAAAAAAATAAACAAATGGGACTACATCAAATGAAAAAGTTTTTGCACAGCAAAGGAAACCATCTAGGAAACGAAAAGATGACCTACTGATGGGAGAAGATATTTGTTAATAATATACCTAATAAGGAATTAATATCCAAAATTTATAGAGAATTCATACAACTCAGCACCACAAAACAAACAATTCAATAAAAAATGGGCAGGGCCGGCCGAGTGGCGCATTGGTTAAAAGCTGGCTTGGGACACCAGCTCCGAGCAGCAGGATCTGGTTTGGATCCCACATGAGGGCCAGTGACGCTGCCCTCTACAGCTAAGATAGTGAAGGACAGCTCAACGTGGACCTGGGCTGCCATGAGTCACCAGCGACATCGTAGGCTGCAGTGAAGCTGCAGTGACTGCCATGTGCACGGGCTGCCATGAGTTACCGTGAATGGCAGGCAGCCAGCATGAGCGGCCGGCAGCTGGTGTGAGCTGCCAAGAGCCACCATGAGTGGCCATACAATGGCTGGCGCCTGATCTGCCTCACCTGGGGAAGAGCGCAATGATCACAATACCCACATGGGCCAGGGAAGCGATGTCCTCCACAACTAGACTGAAGAACAAAAGGACAGCAACTTGTCTGTTCCCCTTCCCCAATTCCCCAACGCTGTTTCCCTCCCACAACTCCCCAATAAAAATCTTTAAATAAATAAATAATAAAATAAAAAAAATAAAAAATGGGCAGAGGACCTGAACATACATTTCTCCAAAGAGGACATGCATAGACATAGGAAAAGATGCTCAACCTCACTAATCATCAGGTAAATGCAAATTAAAACCACAATGAGATATCACCTCACACTTGTCAGAATGGCCATCATCAATAAATCAACAAACAACAAGTGTTGGTGAAGATATGTTGAAAAGGGAACCCTTGTGTACTGTTAGTGGGATTGCAGATTGGTGCAGCCACTACAGAAGACAGTTCCTCAAAAAATTAAAAATAGGTGCTGGTGGAGTGGCTCAGTTGGTTAAGAGCGCTATCTCTGAGCAACAGGGTTGCCGGTTCATTTCCCACATGGGTCAGTGAGCTGCATCTGAGCTGAGCTTCCACTGAGCTGCCAACAGGTGGCAGGATGACTCAGATGGTGAGAGCATGTGCTCTTAACAACAAGGTTGCTGGTTTGACTCCCACATGGGATGGTGGGCTATGCCCACCAGCAACTATGATTGAACATGGCACCTTGAGCTGAGCTGCCCTGAGGTGACGATGGGTGGCCGATGGCGACTGGACTTGGAGCTGAGCTAGCTGCGCCCTCCACAACTACGACTGAAGGACAACAACTTGGGCTGTTCCCCTTCCCCAATTCCCCAATAAAATATTTAAAAAATTAAATTAAAAATAGAACTACCTTATGTCTCAGCAATTCCACTTCTGGGTATTTATCTGAAGAAATCCAAAACACTAATTTGAAAAAATATATGCACTCCTGTGTTCAGTTCAGTGCTATTTACAATAGCCAACATATGGAAGAAACCAAAGTGTCCATCAATAGACAATTTGATAAAGAAACTGTGGTACATTTATACAATGGAGCATTACTCAGCCATTAAAAAAAAAAAACAAACTTACCATTTGTAACAACATGGATGGACCTAGAGGGTATTATGTTAAGTGAAAGAGGTCAGACAGAGAAAGATAAATACCATATAATCTAACTTATATGTGGAGTCTAAAGAATAAAATAACAACAACAAAAAAAAAAACAGAAACAGACTCAGACCAGAAAACTGATATAAACTTTTTAGAGAACCCATGTGAAGTAGTAAGAATATAAAAAATACTCATACTCTAATACTGTAAGTAGATTTTAAGAAATTATCTTCCAGGATTATTAGATGAAAGTCTGAAGTTTTGTGTCTGAGAACATCTAATGCACATGTTTATAATAGCTACTATGAAACAATCTAAATGGTTATTGCTGTAAGATTGTTAAATAAATTATGACACAATGACATAATGAAAAGTGTTCCACTGCTTGCACCAGTTAAAAGGATTCCATGTGTGTGTATATTCATTGTCAGACATGAAAAAATGTGCAAAGTATATTAACTCCAAAAAGCAGATTATGGAGTATTCTATATTTCAAATCTCATCCTTATCGTGATAAGTTTGCATGCATGGTGACAGATGATTACTAGAATTAGTGGGGTGATCACATTGGATGCTTATAAAAATATGAAATCTATATTGTACACCTGAAACTAATATAACTAATATAATATTATACACCAACTATACTTGAATAAAAAAATTAAAACCTTATTCTTGGAAATTCATGTGTGTGTGTACTGAAGTGAGAGTGCCTGTGCTTGTGTGTGTGTGTGTGTGTGTTTCTGTTTAAGGTGGAAGGACATACACCAAATTGTTAACAGTAGTTTTTTTGTCTGACAAAATATGTTGGACTTTCACTTTATATTTTATACACTGCAGAATAAATTACTGTGGACACTGTTGTGTTTTTTCTATTAGTTTTATAATTTAAAATGTAGACATTTTTATTAGAAATGGAAAACTTAAGAATAAACAATAGAACAGGGGTATGTTCTGGATTTCAACTTTTAGATGGACACTAATGGGTCATAGAGTGGAGCAAACATTCATTGAAGGGGTTAAAAAGGGCTTAATAGAAGGGAGAGTAGAATTGCTCCTTGAAATAATAGTTATTCCTTAGGTGGAGAAGGGAGGGCAACAGCATTTCAAGTGCACAGACTTGGGTGTATTGAGATGAAGGGGTGGATCAAAGCATGGGTTTAAGGGAAACCAGTAGAGATAAAGGTGAAAAAGAAGAACTTCTTTGGGAAGAAGAACCTACAGGACCTTGTGACAAATTAAATATCCTTGACAAAGATCAAGTTAATGATGTAATGTAGTTTTCCAGGTTAGATATAATGCCAATCATAAAGCTAGAGAATGCAGGATGCAGAGCAGATTGAATGGGGAAGTTCATGCATTTTGTTTTTGACATGAGAGGTTTAAGATGTATTTGGAACATTCAGGTAGGGGCCAGGAGCTCTTACATATAGACGGTGCCAAAAAAAATGTATACACATTTTAAGAAAGGAAAACAAATATTAAAATTGTAATAATATATACCGATAACAAAAGGTGAATACAAGTCACATTTTACTTCTGCAATTACAAGAGGTGCTCAAAGTGGTTACCATCAGCGTCCAGACACTTCTGAGTACGGCGAACTACTGTGTGAGCAACACTGACCAAAGGTCCACTTGCATATATTTTTTTGGCACCCCCGGTATATAGGTTCAGGCTCCAGGAATGAGATGGAGTTCCTTTGCTGCATACTGAAAAGGGAGCCTAGGGGTTGGGGAGAGGGATTGGGTAACTGGAGAGAGCCTCTTATTCAAACCAATCTATTCTGGGCTTTCCCGGGTTTTACTCATTGCTGTGCATTCATCATCAGGCTCCTTCTCAGAAGCCAGTTGGGTCACATATATATTAAACTAAGCTCCTCAACTCATTCTTCCTGGAGCTATTCTCCCTGTTTATAACTTAGCTATAAAATAAGCAAGTTCTACATTCTCTGAAAGGCTATGGCTTAGCCTGGGCTGAGTAGCTCCTAGATGCAGGCACTAACTAGGCTAGGCTTCTTACAAACAGGATTCCATTTAATCCTCACAGCCTACTACTGTGAGGTAGATATTATTATTCTACATTTGTAGATAAGATACTAAATCTCAAAGATGTCAAAGTAATGATAAATGGCAGAGATTCCTCCATTTAAACTTTATCTCATTCTAAAGCTTGCATCTTTATAGACTGATTTCTACTCTACTGCCCTGTACTCACCAAGATATTACAGAGTTTCTTTAAAGATGTACAGAAATAACCAAACAAACAAGAAACAAAGCAAGGGGTTGGGGCGAAGCTTCTACTCTCCAAGCCCAATGTTAACTTAAAGAGAAGGAAACTTTCAGAAAGCTCTCTAGGAAAATTCCTTGACAAAATGATAATTTTCAGAGGATGTCTTTCTTGAAACTGCTTACCTAATATTAATGACTGTCACCTTGGTTTTATGTGTGGATTTTACTGTTGATAGATTTCAGAGCAGAAACTTAGCAACATTACCTGTGTATGATGAATAAATAAATACCTTGTGTTATCTGTGGGGAACACAAGTGTCTGGTGTGGTACTCTTAAACTACTAAAAAATATTTTAAGCCCTAATATAGTAAAAGTACTATTGAAGACACTGAGAAAGAAAAGACCTTTTTTTTTGTCCTCAAAAATAAATTGCAGGACGGCCGGTTAGCTCAGTTGGTTAGAGTGCAGTGCTCATAACAACAAGGTTGATGGTTCGATCCCCACATAGGCCACTGAGATGCGCCCTCCACAACTAGATTAAAACAACTACTTGACTTGGAGCTGATGGGTCTTGGAAAGAACACAGTTCCCCAATAAAAAATAATAATAATAATAATTGCGTATATCTGGAGAAATAAGAGGAAAATAGGAACAAGATAATGTATTGGCTTTAGTTAGGAGTGTCATAAACAAAACTAAACACCAAAACCTTCTGTGGCCCACTTCCCCTCTTATGCAATGGAAATACTCTGAATGTGCCATAATCGATGTAAACACTCATTACAGGCATGCTCCCCCCTCACATGTGCCCATTTCTTAGTCTTCTCCCCTTCAAGACCATCATATTCATGATCATTTTGAATATCTTAGGATTTAAGTTTTGCAAACCCTCTCTCTGCTTCAATGACATATGTCTTCTTCAACAATTATAACTTGTTTGTCGAAACCAGTCTTACCAAAAACATAAGGATCAGAGATGGACACAAGTCTGGTTGAAGGGCACACAGAAGGTATTTAATAAATAATTATAGCACATGATATACAATCTCTAGCAGCGTTAAAGCAAGGATTGGTCTCTCCAAATTAGGAAATGCACTCAACACTCTTAATTGAAGCAAAAATAAAAGCTGTAAATCACAATACGCTGTTATAGCAGAAGCCCTGAATTTTTTCTTAAGCTGTGTACTTACTTCTGTGCCCCTTGGTTGTCTTATAATAAGGCTCTAAGGCACCTTCCTACCTGTAGATCTGTTTCTAACCACTGAGGTAACATCATGCTTAAACATTCAGATTTTAGTCTGAGAATGTGTGTGTGCATTGCTTTTGGGATATCCAACTTTCAGGACATCCAGATCTTTAGGAATCTAGCAAAACACTTGCTTGGCCATTGATCTCATAATTATTACCAAAAGCTATGACAAGTCTCTGACATTGTTGCTAGATAAGGTAGAGCTTATCAGAAAATAAGATTCAAGCTTCCAGCCAAACTCACCTCCCAAGTCAAAACTCAGCCAACTGTAAATGCAGTAAAACATGATTTGCATTGAGCTGAAAGTAGTGACCAAAAGAAAAAAAGTAAATGCACTGGTCAGCTAATGTGGACCTCTCTTTCTCTCTCTCTCTCTCTCTTTTTTTTTTTTAATAAAAATTCTCCTAGTAAATGACTCTGTGTCACAGGCTCTGTACTGTATTTTTGTCAGACATAGGCCCTAGTGAAACCAATATCTAATTTTATCATTATACCTTTATAAAAGGAAACTCGATATCGTTGGGTTTTTTTTACCCCAGAACTCTTGATTGCCAAGTTCTATTATTTGGTGAGGGGTAGTCTCTAGAAGGCAAAGAGTTAAAGACATCACTTTAAATGACAAAAGCTAAACACTTTACCCCACTTTCGGTCTCTCATCTATTCACCCTTTTCTTTGTGACTGATTTCAGCCATCTAAACTCTTCAGCTACCTGCCCCTAATTTGTATTCCTAGGGAGAGGCCTGGCTGGTTATTTTGCATTTGTGTGCTAATGTTGATGAGCTTCCTTCTCTGGGGGAGGGGAGAGGAGGAAACCTCAGAGCTGGAGTGGGGGTGGGAGTGAAGGTGCTGGAGTTGCCGAGAGAGTCCTACTGAATTTTAACCTTGAATGCCTCCTACTGAGCTTTTAACAAAGCCTTCCTGATTTTGAGAAATAGGACACTGCTGTGTTTACACACACTTGAACCAAATAGGCTAGCCAGAGTGAAATGTGGATTTAGGAAATTATTAGTTATAATAATAATAACCAAAGACTAATAATGTCCAAGACCTTCAAAGCATACGAATGCCTCAGACGAGCTCTTGTAAGTCATGAAAGGGATAGATTTACTGTCTTTTGGGGAGGATGGGGGGAAGGAAAGAAGAAAAATGTTAAATATTTTACTAAAATAAAGGGAGAATAATTTTTTTCCATTCTTAATAGAATATGGGAAACAAACTGTTCACAGAAAATCCCTTTAATTGAAATAATTATATCAGATATCATTGTAGTTCACAAATATTAATGTCCTGATTTACTTTGACCTGATGTTTCATTCTGTTTCTGAGGGCTCAATTCAGTCAGACTAAATGAATGAAATACTTCTGATCTGCTATTTGTAAAGCAAAATAACACTGTACTCTCATATTAATAATGGAGTAAACAGCAGTGCAAAGAAGACAGCTCCATAATGAATAATTAGTACATGTAGTCTAGCTTTTAATTAACTAAAGGGGTTGCCAAAACATCCACTGGAAGAAGCTGCTATAACCCACAATGGTAGTATACTTATTAACCAGCAAGCTAGGGGAAAACTTCATTTTTCTACCAGCTTTATTCAAATGAAAAATTCTAATGAAGGCATACAGTGTCACTGTTTATGCCTGATCAGTAACTGTTATAGGTTGTTGTGTGGCCCTTTTTGAAACTAAGAGTAAATCATATCATTCAACATAAAAAATAATTAAGATGAAATCCTCATAATGTCTTCTGAGGGAGAATGCAAAAGGATCTAGAAAAAAACAAAGCATTCATTCAGGATGTTGCAAATTAGTGAACAGAGTTCTGAAGTAGAGGATCAGAAATCACAGATCAATGTTTAAACTTTTGTGGGAGCTAAAAAATATTAATATTTTCCCTCCCACCTTCTAAATTCTCTAGCTGGGTTAATAGTCAAATTAAGAGAGATAGATTAACAGGAGAAAATCAAATGTTAATACATGCTCATGGGGAATTCACATAAGCAGGAAAATTCCAAGGACAGTGAGGCAACATTGGACATACGTGACATTTTGGGACAATGGAGAAGGTGGGCAATGGGGTATTAGATTTCAGAAATGAGAATTGGTGACTTACAGGTAGTTGAGGAAGAGGGGAACACACATGGCAGGAACATTCTTGCTGGGCAACTCAGAAACAGTGAGGCTCCGGGTATCTAGCTAACAGGCGTGGAGTCTTCCTGACTAATGCTAGGGTAAAGATTCTTAAGGCTCCCTTCCTAAAACAGGTTTTTCTATCAGAATCTCTTGAGCAGACAAGGGGGAGGGCCAAAGGTTCTGAGTTTTATTTCTTAATAAACAGCTTAAAATCAATATCCCAAAAAGCAGCTCAGGGTGGCAAAAATTTAGTTCCCTTCACTTCGCATCTAATACAGGCCCCTCAAATAAATGTCAACTCTGTGACTTGGCATGTCCTTCAACTTTCTATGTCTCGGTTCTTTTATTTCTAAAATTAGTTCAATTCTAAAAGACAGAATAACAAAAATGTCATATATATATATATATATATATATATATATATATATATATAAAATAAAAATGGCTTTAAAAATATTAAAAAAGGATTGTTTTCTATTTAATAATGCAAGTAGTTATTGATTTACTCCCATTTCCTCTGCAGTTCTACTAATTTAACATAGCAATACCTGCCCTCACATGCTGTGTTAATTTTCAACCTATAACATGTTTAATATACTTATCTTGCAATACCAGGGGACTGTATACAACAAATACAGGAATTCACAATAAATGAAAACAATGCTCAGATCCAAAACCTCTGGTCAACCTGACAAACGTAGTCTTCAAGAACACCAGAAAGAAACGTGTTTTTTATCTGATCAACCAAGTCTGCTCTGCAGTTAGAGTCTAGGCAATAGACCCTGACATGGACTTTCCCTGTCAGATCAAGTCAATGGCCTGGCATTTGGTTCTTTCTTCTATTGAAAGACTTGAAAACTGCCCATTCTATTCTTGTATTATTTACTCCATTTTTCACTTGGTTAACACTTGTTAATACATTTTGTGCCAGCTACTATGTTAGGAAGATCTATACCTCTATGATCTAGAGTCTATGTCATTGCAATCAAGCAGAGGAGGCTCATACCTTGTGGGGGGCAAGAAAAACTTTCCTTCTACCTTAATAAATTTTTTGGATAGTCTTAACAATCAAATTTACATAAAACAGATTAATAGGAGAAAAACAAATTTAATTACATATGTATGGAGGGTCACCATAAGAATGTGAGACCCGAAGAACAAAACAACAGCAACTTGTCTGTTCCCCTTCCCCCAATTCCCCAGCACTGTTCCCATCCCCCCAATTCCCCAATAAAAATCTTTAAAAAAAAAAAAAGAAAGAATGTGAGACCCAAGGACAAGTCAGGCAATTGATTCTTACATGCTATCCTGAGCTAAGGAATGGGATAGGGCCAGGGGATTCAAAGGGGAGGGGCATAATTCACAGGATGAGAAGAAGAGGAGATGGTTGGTAATTAAATGTTTCTCCTGCCATACTGGCAGGTCATTCAAATAAAAGTTATTTCTTTTTTTTTTTTTTTCTTGGAGGGGAACAGTGTGTTTTTCCAGGCCCCATCAGCTCCAAGTCAAGTAGTTGTTTCAATCTAGCTGTGGAGGGCACAGCACAGTGGCCCATGTCGGGATTGAACCGGCAACCTTGGTGTCATGAGCACTGAGCTCTAACCAACTGAGCTAACCAGCCCTCCCAAATAAAAGTTATTTCTGATAAAAGCTCTCTTTCTGGGCCAGGAACCCTATCTAAATTCATTTAGGTAGTTCAGGGATTGGTACAAGATTTTTTTTCTTTCTTTCTTTCTTTTTTTCTTTTTTTTTGACTCTGCTGGGCCTTGAGCGCCATCAATTCAAAATAGTCCTTATGCCAAAGTGGCATGTTTTGGGAAGGTTGATTCTGACCCCCTCCAGTGTAGTACTATTACAGAGTAATAAGCAAAATCTTACGTATGTGCACAAGACACTGGAAGTTTACAGAATAGAGAAGGAAAGAGAAAAAACAAAAATAGAAATGACATAGAAAGTTTAACAAAGAACATTCTCAAACTAACAGCCCAGACATCCCACTATGCAAATTCTGATTCCTGGTAACATGCAATCTCGGAATCTCTTACTTTCTCACAAGAAAGTTACAAGCAAGAAAAAGGAGAAAATTTTAATTAACCTAGTAACGTTGGATTAGAATAGGAGCTATTGGTACGAACTCTGGATTTCAAAGTAGAGAGACATAAATATAAATAAAAATAGATGTTAATATGTATGTATATACTTACATATATCCCCTAGCTCTGTGAAAGGACCTGGGAACAAAACCCTAAAGACCATGAGCACATCTTACAACCAAATCTGGGCTTTTAAATATCGTTCTCGACACAAAGGAATCAGAGAACCATGAAGAAATGGCTGATTCCAGGCCACTGTTTCAGTAATCAACCAGTAATCAACTGTACCAGAAAGTAAGAAATTGAACAAAATGATGATATTAAGGTGTCAAATAGATACAGCATCCAGTTTAAATGGGTTCCCACTGGCCAAAATAAAGATACAAATAAGTAATGTTAATGGATTATAAATCATTGAATAAAGTAGAAATCGATAAAATGATTCTGATACAAATTAATAAATGAATAAACTGAAAGTGTAATAAGGAATGGGGGGCCGGCCGAGTGGCGCGATGGTTAAGCGCTGGTTTGGGACGCCAGAGGGCCCCGGTTCGGATCCCACATATGAGGGTCAGTGACACTGCCCTCCACAGCTAAGATGCTGAACAACAGCTCAACCTGGAGCTGGGCTGCC
>NW_017731718.1:794272-802626 GCF_001890085.2 Hipposideros armiger
AATACCAACATGGGCCAGTGAAGCGACATCCTCCACAACTAGACTGAAGAACAAAAGGACAGCAACTTGTCTGTTCCACTTCCCTGATTCCCTAACGCTGTTCCCCTCCCCCAATTTCCCAATTAAAAAAATCTTAAAAAAAAAAGAAAAAAGAAAACCAAAAGAGATTAGAGTGAACACCATTGAATGCTACTAGACGCGGTGCAATGAGAAGAATATAGCTATACAAGGTGTGATTGAAAACATGGTGAATGTTTAGATAAAAAAATAATTATTATCGTAAAAGACACATTGCCATTAATCTTCCTCAAAATACTACCACTTGCTTCAAACATGCTTATCCCATCATTCTTGCCACTTTCTGAAGCAGTTCTGGAAGTCTTCTTTCGTGTCTTTACTTCACCCTCCATCATGACAAAACTCTGTTACCCATCGCTTGTGTTACGGCAATTTCTGTCAAATATAAACATTACAGTGTATCCTCATCCACCTTATTCACTGCATCTGGCACCATGCAATTTCTGGTTCTTTCCCAAAGTCTAAATGACCATGAAAGGTAAACATTTTGAATCAATTCAGGACATCGAGGTAGCCATGACAGCACAACTAAAGACACTCAAGAAATAGGACTTCCAGAACTGCTTCAGAAAGTGGCAAGAATGATGGGATAAGTGTGTTCGAAGCTAGGGGGAGTACTTCGAGGGGGATTAATGTCAATGTGTCCTTCACTCTAATACATTTTTAAAAATTTAAACATTCACTGTATTTTTTTTATCACGTCTTGTACTTTCATGATTGTCTGTCAAAGATATATAACTTAAATCTCACCAAGAGGAAACAAAAGAAAAAATGGAAATGGAGGGACATTCTACAAAATAACTGGCCTGTAGTTCTCAAAAGTCTTGAAAATGAAGCAAAGACTGAGGAACTCTTCCAGAATAAAGAAGATCAATGAGACATGACATCTAAATGGAATGCGTGATTCTGAACTAGATCCATTTCTCATAAATGATATTGGGTCATTTGGTAAATGTTAAATTGAGTCTGAAGAGTAGGTGGTGGTAATGTATCAAGGTTAATTTCCTAATTATGATGATTATATTGTGCTTACGAGAATGTCTTTATTTGTTCCAAATATACACCTAAGTATTTGGTAGTGATTGGACATCAGATCAGCTACTTATTCTCAAATGATTCAGGAAAAAAATGTTCTTTGTTCTGTACTTGCAACTCATGCTTGTTTGAAATTCTCTCAAAATAAAATTGTATTATTATACATTGCTAAAAATAATGGACTCTGTTGTCAAATTGCCTTGACTGAAACCCAGCTGTGTGAGCTTGGGTAAATCCTGTAATCTCTCTGAGCTACTATTACTTCCTCTGTGAAAGGGCTATAATAGTAGCAACTTTTATTTATTTATTTATTTATTTATTTATTTATTTATTTGGGTAACTGTGTGTTTTCCAGGACCCATCAGCTCTAAGTCAAGTCATTGCCCTTTAATCTAGTTGTGGAGGGCGCAGCTCAGCTCCAAGTCCAGTTTTCAATCTACTTGCAGGGGGTGCAGCCCTCCATCCCATGTGGGAATCGAACTGGTAACCTTATTGTTTAGAGCACATGCTCTAACCAACTGGGCCACCCAGCCGCCCCACTAGTAACTTCTTTTTTTTTAGCTGAGCCATCCTGCCACCTGTGGGCAGCTTAGCAGCAGCTCAGCTCAGACTGGGAATCAAACCGGCGACCCTGTTGCTCAGAGCTCACACTCTTGAGTGAGCTCTTAACCAACTGAGCCACTCGGCTGTCCCCCTAGTAGTGACTTCTTAAACAGTTTATTTTAAAGTTTAAATGAAAAAGGCCTTCACATAGTCTCTGGCTCCGAGAAAAATTTTTTAGTCTTCATTAGAGATTATTTTTTTACTCATTTTTGTGGAATAAAATAAAGGGTTTAATTAGTTCATGTGTAAATGATTACAAGTTAGAATGCATGTAGAATTTAAAGAAGAAGCATTGTATGTTTTTAGTTACTTAATAAAGACTCTTATTTTTCATCTTCAGTTTTGAATCCAAGATATGATTCAGTTAAAATCTATTATTTCACAGTTCTGTAGTTACAGATCTGGATGGTCTTGGCTTAGTTCTTTCTTTAGGGTCTCACAAGGCCTAAGTCAAAGTTATCTCCTGGGCTGGGCCTTGGTTTGGAAGCTCTGAGGGAGAATCACCTTTTAGGCTCATTTAGGTTGTTGGAAGAATCCAGTTTCTAGCACTACAGGACCATAGGACTGAGGTTTCTGTTTCTTTGATGGTTGTTGTTTGGTGGACAGCGTCAGCCTCAGCAACTCCTAACCACCCACATTCCTTCTCAAGTAGCTCTGACCATCTTCAAACCAACAAAGGTCTATCAAATCCTTTTCATACCTTGAATCTCTCTTACTTTCTCTTCTGAGCATCTGGAGAAAGTCTTTTCCTTTTTAAGAGCTGTGTGATTAGATCCGGCGCACCTAGATAACCTCCCTTTTTAAGGCCAACTATGTCATACAACAACGCTTGCAAGGGAGTCATGTCTTATTACAGTCACAGGTTCCAGCGGTTAGGGTGTGGAATCTTGTGGACCATCTTTAGAAATTCAGCCTACTGCCATAATTGATTCTGAGTATGGTTTACATAGAGTGGGGGAAACAAAAATGTTATTCTGTAACATGATATTTAATTTTTGACAAGTAATTAGAGGTATATTTCCTTGAAATATTGGTAACATAGGTAAAATATACACAAATTATAAGAAGAAAATATTGAACCAACATGAAGGGAATCATCCTGAGTAATTCTTGTGTATTTTTCTCTTTTATATAAATGTGACATAGGTACTTTTAAAGACCTTTGAAATTATAGGCTCTACATCTATCCCTCTAGAGATAACATAAAATTATTTCAATTTTAACTTAGTTTAGGTTTAGTTAGAACCATATAGTAATAAATATTTAATGTCTTTCTTTCACACCTTCTATAATTTCCATTCTTAACTGCCAAATTGGCCAAAGTATTACGGACACAGATCTAAAAGTCAGTGGGAGAAAAGAAGGCTGGCTTACTGGAGGAGCATTTAAGGAGATGCTCGAGTTACCAGTCATTACAGTTGTCCACACCAATTTTGTCTTGGTCACAATGAGAAAAGTGTTGAAATAAATATTTCAGAGAATTGTAGATTAGAAAGTGGTACACAACTAAACTAGGCAATTACAGATGCACGGAGTAGCGTAAACAGCAGCGCTTAATATAAACAATACCTGCATATTTACATGCTTTCATGCACCCCCCCCCCAAGAGTGTCTGAATCGGGCCAGCCCCTCCCCCACGGTTCTATAGCTCAGAGGCTTGGCTTAGGTGGAGTTGGAAATGCCCTAGAATGGCTCTTTGTTGGTTTTCCCTCTTGCTAGAGCCTAGTGTTGCTGTGAAGCAAAGTGCTATTGAATTTGCTCACTCAGGCAGAACACTCAACAGGAAGGAAGGAAGCGGCCATTCTTTCTGGTCCTATTGTCTGACCACCCGGCTTAAGCAATCAAACAGCTCTGTGGCCATAGCTGGGTGCTTACAAGCCTGTTTTCTTTTCTTTGCTTTTCTTTTTTTTTTCCCCCCCTGGTGGGCACTGGGGACGGGGGGAAGGGGTGGATGGATGGAACCTGGCTCTTTGTGGATTTCACTAATTTTTGATATGGTCTGAAGGCATCTTTTCACGGCTCACTCTCAGGTACCCAGTTCTAACAGCACAGTGAGAGGATAGAGTGAGTGAGAACGTACTCACTTTGGAAGTGGAGTAGCTATAGATTGGGTTTTGTCTATGCATGTATTGTGAAAATAGGAAGTAAACATTTATATCACTAATAAACTTTAAATTAGTCATCATTTTTGAGTGATAGTGTTTAATGTGCCTTAAACCTTCTGTGTTTAAACACGTCATTTATCTTCTCTGCACTTCATTTTTGCTTTCTTTTTTAATTACTAGAATAAGGATAAAAACCCTACCTTGCTTATTTCACAACTAGTATAAAAATCAAATGTATGAATAACTACATAGAAAAATATTGCATTATCCTAAATATTAGGACACTTCATAGTAAAACATGCCTAGTTAAGAATGAATATTCAAGGTGGGAAGGAAAACAATAAAAGCCAAGAGTTACTGAATAAAAATAATAATTTTGTCACTGATATATGTTTCTAAATTATTGACAGCAGCTCTCTTCAAAGTTTGAAAAATTTCTCTAGAAAACTATAGCTTTGGGGTTATTACCATAAGGAGGTAGTTAGAAGAAATCTATGCTTGGCAGCAAATACTAGTAGGGTGTGACAAATTTTTTTCTAAGCATGATTCTCAATTTCTAAGTGCAGTTTTAAAATGCATTTATTAAAAGACCAAAAACCTCATATGACTATTATGCTTTTACATAATAATTTTAGGGGAAATGAACATTTAAAATCAAATAAAATTTGAAGAGTAATTATAGTTTAATTTTGTGGGGAAAATGGTGCCTTCATTAAAATGAGCTTTAAACTTAAATTTTTTTTTTTTTTGGTAAGAACCGTAATTACAGTTATATCTTATAATACTCAGGAGTCATGCAGAGGTTAAAATATTCTGGGTTATTTGGGGACTTTCTGATAGTCCCTGAGGAATCCATGCTAAAATCTTTAATAAGTAACAACTTTTAACATTCAAGTGTTGGAGAATGGCAGTACATTTTGAGTAATGAGGCAGTCATCAAGGCTGGATGATGTCCTCTAAGAAACACAACTAAGGAAATATTTTCATTGGATTTGAAAGAATTTTCCTTTCTAGGGATCCAGTGTCAGGCTATACCTGTGGTCATCTTGTTAATCTGGATTCCTAGAGTCTAGATCAGAGCTCACACGGGCGTATTTAGATATTACCTGCTGATCTTGGAGCCCGCCGTCTTGGATTTGCCACTTTTAGAAGCTGAGTAACGGTGCCAGGCTCTTCTTCTTGGCTGCGCTCACTATTCGTCTCATTAGCAATTTAGTATTTGGCTCTGTCAGTGTAATTTTCCCAAGTAGAAGTCAAAAGCAGTTCTTCTTTAGGAAAAGATTGAGGACCCATCGAGTGGAGAATCTGTTTCATCCTGCTCCTTCAGGATATCTGGGTTATAAAGCCAGGGCTATCAGGTCTGTGAAGAGAGCTCTCAAAAGCTGACAGCCTTATAGGGATTTTGAGAGAAAAGTAATTCCTCAAATGTAGGCTAGCCTTAGATATTCCCTTGTGCTATGATTTACAGGGGGCTTGGAGAACATTAATCCTTCAAAAAACTACTCAGTTAACCCAGTGTCAAAACTTCATTGTTTTCAGGTTATTCCTTTGGGTCATTCTTTTGGGTTAAAAATCACTTTTTTAATTTTTTTTTTTAGAATGAATTTGTTTTCTAGGCTCTTCTTAGAGGTAAGTCAATGTGAAAACACTAGAGCTTGCAGAGTAATGAAACAAAGTTGTGCTGAAAGGGGGAAAAGTTACCCAAGAGAAAGGAGAGGTGCTGAAAAAGAGATTTTTCTTCCTTTACATTTTTGTCTATTGCCCCTCATCGAAAGCTTTATTTCCTTAAAGTTTTACATGAAAAAAATAGAGGAAAGGTGATTAGACTGACTGGAATAGGATGATTTTTGTGTCATGAACAGGACACATCATTCTCCTTAGAGGTGGAAACCACAGATGAATTCAAAAGCAGCCCATTTGAGAGCAGTTTATGAATCTCTTATGAGTTGGCAATTCTATTTCTATTGAATTGCTCTCTTTGCAGCTACTTTGCACATGATTCACAGGAAGCCTGTTTTCAACTTATAAAACTCTTAATATGAATTGCTTTCATCTTCCATTTCTATTGAAAAAAAAACCAAAACAATTGAATACTTTTAGCTATCTCATCAGTTAACTTTATACATTTGCCCCTAAGTAACACTCTTGCCTTGGAGCAAGAATAAATTCAATGAAAATATTGTATTGGATGCTTTAACAGAGATAACCCACCTCGCCCCCCTCAAAAAACAAACAAACAAAAATACAAACCAGCCGCTTCTCTTGTGTAAATCCCAAGATGGTGGGTAGCGCAGGCAAATGAGTGCTGTGAGCCACAAAGTAATATAAGCATCCTCTCACCTTCATTGGCACTCCAACATCTGTTATCTCCTTGACTCTTATGTTCTTTTCCTCTATCCCCATCGCATGCAACTTTCTACAACCAATTTCTGTGCTCTGGCTCCCATGCCGCAGATCAATGCTAGAAAGTTATGAAAAAATATTGACTGAACTGTCAAAATTCCTCTTCTCCTAAAAACCTTTCATTTATAGTTTCTGTTCTATGATTACAATTTTCATGTTTTCTACCACTCCTATAACCTTTTCATTACTAACCCTGTTCTTCACCCTGTTGGCTGTCTTTGAACATGTGTACTTCGCACTCGTTTCCAATAGTCCAACGATTTTCAAATTTTGTTCCTTCTTAGTTTTTCCCTTTCCTACTTCTAATCTGCCAATCTATTGAATTTTGTTATTAATTAATGAAATGATCATAATTTTTCTACCCCCCCCCACACACTTACATTCATTTACATATGCTACAACACCAAGCAGGAACGCCTACCATACAAACACATACTCACTGTTTATTTGCTTTTGGCTGTGTGTTTTCATCTTGATGCTATCCATTTCCCTAGCACCACACTATTATGAGTTACTTTATGTTCTCCAAAAGAATTCTATGGAACACAAAAGCCATATATGTGAATGTGTGATCTTTTCTGTACATTTTAGTTTTTTAGCATAAGACAGTTTTCATGTTCAGTACTTCTTACTCAATATTTATTCTTTCATTTATTAATAAATATTTATTAAGTGACTTCTATACTCAATGAATTGTAATAATTATTAAGGGAGAAAAAAATATCTAAGACATAATTATCTTCCTATACAACCTAAAAACCAGGCATAATTAGATATGAGCACAAATCATTTTATTTTATTTATTATTTTTTTTATTTTTAAAGATTTTTTATTGGGGAATTGGGGAATTGGGGAAGGGGAATAGTGCTGGGGAATTGGGGGAAGGGGAGCAGACGAGTTGCTGTCCTTTTTTTGTTCTTCGGTCTAGTTGTGGAGGACATTGCTTCACTGGCCCAAGTTGGCACCATCATTGCGCTCTTCCCGGGTGAGGCAGATCAGTCACTGGCTTATGGACGGCCACTCATGGGGGCTGCTGGCCACTCACGGTAGCCCATGGCAACCCACTGCAGCAGGGGCTGCAGCCTAGCTGTCGCAGGCAACTCATGGAAGCCCAGCCCCAGGTTGAGCTGTTGTTCAGCATCTTAGCTGTGGAGGGCAGTGTCACTGGCCCTGATATGTGGGATCTGAATTGGGGCCCTCTGGTGTCCCAAGCCAGTTCTTAACCAACACGCCACTCGGCCAGCCCACAAATCATTTTAATTTGAGGAAGAAGTGATGAATTCACGCATCTCTTCCAAACAACTCAGATTACTTATGTGATAAAAAGAATTTTAGGGCCGGCCGAGTGGCGGGATGTTTAAGATCTGGCTTGGGACACCAGAGGGCCCCGGTTCGGATCCCACATATGAGGGCCAGTAACACTGCCCTCTACAAACTAAGATACTGAACAACAGCTCAACCTGGAGCTGGGCTGCTGAGAGTCGCCGGCGACAGCGTAGGCTGCAGCCCCTGCTGCAGTGGGTTGCCATGGGCTACCGTGTGTAGCCAGCAGCCCCCATGAGTGGCCGTCCATAAGCCAGTGACTGATCTGCCTCGCCTGGGAAGAGCGCAATGATGGTGCCAACTTGGGCCAGTGAAGCAACGTCCTCAACAACTAGGCCGAAGAACAAAAAAAGGACAGCAACTTGTCTGTTCCCCTTCCCCCAATTCCCCAGCACTGTTCCCATCCCTCCAATTCCCCAATAAAAATCTTAAAAAAAAAAAAAATTAAAGCATCACTGAGAATTAGACTGAAGTTCAAAAGCATAGATGAATTTCACATGGATACAGTCAATAGAGTTTCCTGCTTTCTCTAATCATGCTTCTCAGCCTGGAATTAAATGTGGAGAAAGTGCCCTATCGGGGTAACAAAGGATTTTGGATTGGCATGACAGGAACAATGGAGCATCAAAGGGCAAAGAGACTGAAGATCAAGTCAACTAGGTATAGTAAAGATATGTCAAAGACACGTGCAAAAAAATGAAAATGGACCACCTCCTTACGCCATATACAAGAACAAATTCAAAATGGATTAAAGACTTAAATGTAAGACCTGAAACCATAAAACTCCTAGAAGAAAAAATTGGGAGT
>NW_017731718.1:803686-814309 GCF_001890085.2 Hipposideros armiger
TATATATATGGTCATGGGACGTGGAGTATAGTGTGGGAGTGGAGTCAAGGGAATTGTAATAGCTATGTATGATATTGGGGGGAAATGGGGCAGCGGATTGGGGGAGGGGGTTGTCACTTCGAGGGGTAAAAAGTATATTGCACTGTGTTGTACAGCTGAAACTAATTCTAAAAAATGTGTATTTCATAATAAAAAATAATTTAATTAAAAAAATATATGTCAAAGAGAAAGGGATGGCACATTTAAAGATTTGATAGGGGTTTCTCCAAAGAAGATAAACAAATGCCAATAAGCACATAAAAAAAGCTCAACATTATTAGTCATTAGGGAAAATGAAGTCAAAACCACAATGAGAAACTACTTCATACCTACTGAGACGGTGATAACAAACAAACAAAATGGAAAATAAAAAATGTTGGTGAGGAGATAGAGAACTTGGAACTCCTCATACATTTCTGGTGGGAATTTAAAATGGTGCAGCCTCTTTGGAAAATAGTTTGGTGGTTTCTCAAAAGGTTAAGCATAGAATTACCACATGACCCAGTAATTTCACTGCTAGGTATATATCCAAAATAATTGAAAGCAGGAACTTGAACAGATATTTGTCCACCAAAGTTCATAGCAGCATTATTCTTAATAGCCAAAACTATGGAAATAACCAAGTTGCCCATCAGTAGATGCATGGATAAACAAAATGTGGTATATACGTATAATGGAACATTATTTAGCCTTAAAAAGAATGAAATGTTGGTACATGCTGCAACATGGATGGCTTGACAACATTATGCTTAGTGAAATAAGCCAGACACAGAAGGACAAATATTGTATGATACCACTTATACGAGGTACTTAAGATAGGCGAATTCATAGAGTCAGAAAGTAGAATAGAGGCTTGCCAGGGGCTGAGAAGAGGCAGCGAGGAGGCATTAGTGTTTAATGGATGCAGAGTTTTTGTTGAGGATGATGAAAATATTTTGGGTACTATAGATAACAGTGATGGTTGCACAATATTGTGAATGTTTTTAATGTCACTGAATTGTATCTTTACAAATGATTAAGATGATAAATATTGTTATATATATTTAACCACAATAAAAAAGTTCTAAAATAAGGTGAAAACAACAAAAACAAAATAGGTTTAAGAGATGAGATGCCTAATGAGAAGGAAAAGCAGATTTCAAAGGTTTAAAAGAGAAGAAATATTTTAAGAAAGAGTTCAATATTCTTTTAACCATAAATGATGCAGTATATGGTAGGGGCATAGGTCACATTCAGAAATGAGTGGAAAGAAAATAATTGTAGAATGCTTTTGGGGGGTGAAATTTGCAATATTGGGTGTGAAAATGAATATTATAGTGGCCTTATAGCTTGACTGCTGATGGTTCACAGTTTACCCCATGTCCATGCACTGCCATTGGTGGAGGACCCCAGGGGAAGT
Source organism: Hipposideros armiger (assembly GCF_001890085.2). Taxonomy (NCBI): domain Eukaryota; kingdom Metazoa; phylum Chordata; class Mammalia; order Chiroptera; family Hipposideridae; genus Hipposideros; species Hipposideros armiger. The sequence continues at coordinate 805,125 of NW_017731718.1, forward strand.
CTGTATGTCATTATTGCTCTATACAAGGGTCCAAACGCCTGGTTCCCTTGTCTTGATTTGGGACAAATGAAGGACCACCTAGCTCCAAAACTGCAGGTAGGATTGGCTGAGGCCTATGCCACAACTCTTGCACAGTTCTGCCCACTCCTACTTCCTTCACTTTCACAGGTGTTTTTCTCTCATGTGCATTCCAATAAACATCCTGCATACAAATCTACACCTTAGAATCTAGTATCCTGGAAATGCAACCTAGAACAAATACTGTGTTGCAATCCTAACCAGGTGAGAAATAAACATTACTTTTGTGATGCAATCATTTGAGATAAGGCAATTTTGCCAAATACAATTCTGACAACAGGAAAGACTAGATTTTATTTTTTAAAACAGCCATCAACATTTACTTATTTATTTATTCTTTTATTCAGCTAATACTTGTTGACTGCCTACTATGTGCCGACTCCATGCCAGGAAAAGCATAAAAAAAATAAATTAGAAAGTCCAATGCTGTCTATTAAATAATAGGATATCATTAATTTTCCACAAATTGTAAAGTATAATTTTCCTCAAATTTAATGCTATCCAAAGTAGTTACAATTATTTATTTTTTCTAATTCCACAGGGGACAGAATATTCCATTAAAATGATCTGCTGTGACAAAGCTAACAGCAACAGCCTTTATCAAGAAAATATAATCTAGACAGGCCTAGGGAGATAAAAAATCATAAGTACAGAGGACAACATTTACTCAAGTATCACTCTGGCATATTTGTTCATTGGTACCACTGAAGCTAAACTTGGACATCATATAATTTTATCCTGGTATCAGAGAAAAGAAGAAAATTATTTTAACCAATTTGTATATGTATTAAAAATATTTTAAGACAAATTTCAAACATGTTCAAAAATTGATAGGAAAACATAAGCAATCTTCCAATAGAAATCAACATATCAACCAGCTTCCCTTATGCCACCCCCCCAAAAAAAAACTCCCAAAAATCTGTACCCAAAGCATTCTGTATCCAAAAATGAACTCCCTCAATTCCTGCTGCAGAGTCTATAAAGTTTCACCTATTCCCATATCTGCTTTCTCTTCCTTCATATTATTTTGATACAAATGTCAACCATCATATAGTTACACGTGTAAGTGGTTCAGTATCTCTGTAAAAGGTAAGGACTCTAAGAAAAGTACACATTTAAAAACATTTAGCAGAAATATCCAGGGTCTGGGAAATTCTGTGGGTGTTATCTAGAAATGAGGGGAAGTTAAAGTACAGTTCACTCTCTGAGTGGAAAACTGAAGTCAGTACAAACCCAACATTAAGAATGAAGTTATCTGTCTGTAGAAGAAAGATATATTGAGATGTTTGTTAGTAAGTTGACCAGAAGATGTAGAAACTTTCCATATCCAATCAACATGTTTGCACTGAATGAGAGTGTGTTGTGTTGAGGGCCAAGAAGAGATACAGGTGTTTATGTCTTCCCCTATGAGGATTTCGGCCATTACTTGGAGTAACATAGGAAGATCTAAAGTGTATTAATTAGAGAGGGTACATAATACCACTTTCATTTTAAAAGGATTACCCTGGCTGCTGCTGTGTTGAAAATGGACTGGAGAGGTTCTGAGGAAGGAACAGAGAGGCTGATTAGGGTGAAGTTTCTCACACTTTATGGTGCATACAAATCATGGGGAATCTTGTTGGAATGCAGGTTCTGTTTTAGTAGATCTAGAATGGAGACTAAGATTCTGCATTTCTAACAAGTTTCCAGGTGATGCTCATACCCATGGTGTATAGATCAAACCTTGTTTAGCAAGCAGTTAAGAGATGAGTACAGACATCTAAAAATTAGAATAAGTGGCCCCAAGCAGCAGTGGTGGGAAGGAATGGGGCTATAAGAAATGGTGGGATACTGGGTTTATTTAAAAAATGTAACTAACAGGGTTCCCTGATGGTTTGGATGTAGGGTACAAAAGAAGGCAAGTCAAAGCTCATTCCAAAGGTTTTAGCTGGAGGGATAAAGAAGTATGTAGAAAGAGCAAGTTTTGGCAGGAAATCAGAAATTTGATTTTTGACATCTCAATCTTGAGATACCTGTTAAACACGCAAATGATGATGAGTAGGTGATTGGGTACTTGGCTATGAAGGTCAGGGGTGTGGTTGAGATTGCAGCTGAAATTTATGAGTCTATATAAAGTATTTAAAGCCGCAAGAATGGAGATCAGTTAGAGAATGAGTGCAGACAGAAATAAAAAAGGACCCTAGAACTGAACGTTGGGGTCATAACAACATTTAGACGTTAGAAAGATGAAGAATTAGCAAAGGAAACTGAGAAGATGCAGCCCCGAGTTAGGAAAATCAAGGCAGTGCGTGCCCTGAAAAAAAGTGAAGAAAGTAAAATCAGTAAGACAACCGTGAAACTAACAAATATCACATCATTAGGCTCAGACCTAGGGTGTCCCTATAAATTTAAATTTAATTTGGAGCATTTAAACTGAAATTGAAATTTTGAGCCATGACGCTGCTTTAGGGACAGGTTAGGAAAGAGGGACTATGTATTTTTTAGAGTTGACATAGTATCTAAGTAGCTACATTATTTGTACTGAATTAGTCAATTGACGGAAACAACCAGACTTTAGTAAAATTGGTTTGAGTTCTTTTCTTACTCTTAAAGAGACTGCTTACATTAAATAGCTATTGGGTCTTCGGAAAAGTCATGATGTATTTTGTCTATGTTTTTCAGAGGTCATTTATTTATATAAAAAAACAAAGATCAATCAATGATACATAGCCCATTTTGTTTGATAACCTTTTGCCATCTTTCAGTGAGCTTCATAATTCCTTGTTCATAGGACCTGTCTTTATTAGCGAAAAACTGAACAAGGTGCTGATTTACAGCCTCATCTGAACTGAATGTTATACCATGCAAGGAGTTTTGAAGAGAGCGAAACAAGTGGAAGTCTGACAGCCGAGTCAGGTGAGTATAGTGGGTGTGACAACACATCCCATCCAAGCTCCAGTAATTTTTGACGGGTGATCAAACGTGTGTGGTCTCGCGTTGTCGCAATGGAACAAAACTGCTTTACAATTGATGAGCTCTGGACGTTTCTGGATGATGGATTTGTTCAAACTGTCCAATTGCCAACAGTATACATTCGAATTGATTGTTTGGTTCCTTGGTAGGAGCTCAAAAAACACACCTTTAAAAATCCCACCACACTGAGAGCATAACCTTCCTCTGATGAATGTCTGCTTTTGATGTCATTTGAGGCAAATCATCACATCAGGACCAAGACCGTTTGTGCACCACATTGTTTTAAACAATCCACTTCTCATCACCAGTTATCAGTCGCTTAAAAAAAATCATTTTCCTCACGTTTCATGAGCTTATTGCAGATGTTTATATGCGCCGTCAAATGAACTTCTTTGAGTTCATGCAGAACCCAAATATCGAGCTTGCTTACATATCCCAGCTTCTTCAGGTGGTCGTGAATGCTAGAAGGATGGATATTCAACGATCAATGCCTTTATTTTGTCATCATCAACTTCGGTGGGCCTCTCTGACCAAGGAACGTCATTGAGATCAAAATCACCAGCATGGAATTTCATGAACCATTGTTGGCACTGACATTCTTGTAGAGCATTGTCTCTGTATGCTTTATGCAACTTTTCACAAGCTTGACACGCGTTCTTCCCTTTATGGAAGTAAAACAGTTAAATATGGCAAAAATGCACAGTTTGGTCTTTCATCTTCAGCTTGTTGTAAAGTCTCCAAAACTCAACCAAATTGCTCAATTTTTTTTTAGAATGAAGGTAGAACTGTCAGCTGTCAAATGACATAGCAATATCATAGATGCGAATGACTCCAGTACTTCCAAAAATGAACTAGGGCCATCTGTTGCAAACATGCGTCATGACTTTTCCGAAGACCCAATATTTGTGCATCACGGGTAACTTAGAAATAAAACATATTTGTTACCTCTGGAAACATGTAGCCTTTTACTATTGGGTATCTAATGGTGTGTAGTACTGATGATCTTGCATCTCTCTTAAATTCTATTGTGCGATCTTGGGCTCACCACCTGCATCAGTATCCTCACTAATAGTGGGAGAAATTGATCCTTATCTTACCTAGGTCACAGAGTGGTTGTGACAGTGAAATAAGATAACAGGCCTCTATGTAGACAGCAATGTTATGGAAACAGGAAATGTTTATGGAAATAACAAAAGGATCTCTACCCAGCTTCTCAGTGTAGGCGAGAAATTAGCATTTTTTTCCAATGTTACAATGAAGGACTCAGAGGTGACTATCTTAAAGGTATTTTTCCATTAGTTAACTATTTTGACCCAGAAATGACAGTTTCACATGGTTTCAGCTAATTCTGCATGGGTTTTGATAGTAAAAAAGAGAAAATATTTCATGCTTTAGAATAAGCTGATTTTTCCACTATATTCCCAATATAACAAATAAAATATTTCTACTGAGTCCTTAATGGGAAATTTCCATGTTTATTTTCTGTATCCAAAAACAAACTCCCTCAGTTCTTGTCCCTGAATCTGTAAAATTAAATTTTAGGGCTCAACATTTATGTTAGGAAGATATATTTCATTTCATTAGGAAATGAAAACAGGAAAAGATAAGAAGGAGAAGCAGCATAAAAGCATTTCTCTCTCCCTTTATTTCCTTTCCTTTCTTATCATCTCCCTTCCTCCATTTTTTAAAACAATCAAAAAGAAAATTTAGCTTTATGTGTCCGAGAATAACAATAGCAAGTTGCAAGAAGCAATTGGTGTATCAGTCAGGGAAACCTGCAGCAACAAACAATTCCAAAATCTCAGTAACGCAACAACAAAAATGAATTTTTTTCACAATTATTCTACATGTTTGATTTGTCCTGCAGGGGACCTTTACTCATGGTAGTCACTCTGGGACTTAGCTGATAAAAACACCATCTTGATAAGAGCTCCCATCATCATCAAAGCATTGGGAAAGGAACATTGAGAATCACCCATGAGCACTTAAATTGTTTGTCATGGAAATGACAGAGACTATTTCTGCACACAAGTTTTTGACCAAACTAGTCATTCATCTGTTTGTAACTTACCGTGCACTCAGAAGAAGGAGCATTAAAATATTTGTGGGCTTCCCTAGTGATGACCTCTAATATTTGATGATGGAAGGGGATAGCAATAATAGCTCTCATGTCAAATATTTTTGTGAGGATTTAAATCACACTTAAGAATAGAATAAGATCTATGATATGAACTAAAATTTTAAAAGATTTAATTTATAAAATAAATATTTTTAGAGAATTAACAACTGATATAGAGACCATGATTGGTTAAGATATTCTCTGGGAGACTTATGTGGAATCCTTATATCTTAGTTACATCATTCTATTTCCAGTTCATTTTTCATGTTTACAAAATCATTGATACAGCTAGACAATTTTTATATTAAAAAAAACCATTGTGGGGCCGGCTGAGTGGCATGTTGGTTAAGAGCTGGCTTGGGATGCCAGAGGGCCCCGGTTTGGATCCCACATATGAGGGCCAGTGACACTGCCCTCTACAGCTAAGATGCTGAACACAGCTCAACCTGGAGCTGGGCTGCCCTGAGTCGCCAGCAACGGTGTAGGCTGCAGCCCCTGCTGCAGTGGATTGCCATAGGCTACCGTGTGTAGCCAGCAGCCAGTGTGAGTGGCCAGCAGCCACTGTGAGCGGCTGCCCAGAAGCCAGTGACTGATTTGCCTTGCCCGGGAAGACCGCAATGATGGTGCCAACTTGGGCCAGTGAAGCAACGTCCTCCACAACTAGACTGAAGAACAAAAGGATAGCAACTTGTCTGTTCCTCTTCCCCCAATTCCCCAATAAAAATATTTAAAAAAATAAAAAAAGTAACCATGGCTTTCTTTCATTGATGAAAACAGAGCTTAGAGGAGAAACACCAATTTTAGCACTCTGAAAACACACCCATAAAAATTCAAAGTGTATTTTCTTATCAAAAATTGTTTAGGTGGAATCTTAAATCCTCTTGCAAAGGCCTATAGATGATCTTTATGTAATATAAATAAAATAACTAGTCTTTGTCATGGTCAACCAAGCTTTCAAAAAACCATTCCATCAAATACTTCACAGTGAGTTATGTAGATAATATAAAAGCCACCTCTGTAGTGTGTTAACATAGATATGACTCTGAAAAACATTGGGAGGAGAATTTTAAACCTAGAACTGGTCAATACTAGATAGCAGGATGAAGTCAGTTCTAGTCTACACACACAAAAAAGTGTCTGTGATGGCAAAATACAGCAATTGTGCAATGAGTTGCATCCATGTAGACAATACCAGTCTTAAAAAGGGCAGGTTTTCCTCAAGGCATTTCTTGTGGACTGAATTATCTCAATAATTGTCTGAACTCTCCACTTCACTTAAGGAGTCCTTTCTAAAACAAAGTTGTGGTTTGGCAAGTAGCCACTCATTTGGACCGTAAAGTAGACAATTCAAGCCAAGGCGGTACTTGGGATAGCTGGAAGTTTGTAGGCCTGGCTGGAATGATGACAGCGAAGGACTGCAAACCTTTATGCACCTGCAATTGATGGGTTAGATTGCTCCATCTGGACCCTCTTTTCCTGCAATCTCCTTCTAGTCAGATCCTTTTTTTTAGGTTATGCTAACCTGATGCACATGAGAAATACTGTGGTCACAAAATAGTCAAATCCTAGAAAAGCGTATTGTTTTTCTAAACCATATGAGATATGGATGGGGATTCAGATGTATTATAAACATAGTGATTTGTAAAACTAAGTTAGAAAATAATAACTTTACTAGATGCAAAATCAAAGATAAATACAACCAGATGTAGAAAAACCATTAAGAATCTGAGGGTAATAGAATTTTGCTACATTGAGAGGGTAAAAACCATCTTCTCAGGAAGTAAACATTACATTAGGTATTTTTTCCCAGAACCTAAAGAAGTTTACAGTAATGTATTTTATTCTCAGAAATTAATAAAAATAAATCACACAATTCCCAGAAAATACAGTTTAAAATTTGCCTCTACAGAAAGGAAATACTCTATTAGAAATTATTACCAAAAGAAGAATTTATTACCTAGAGTGAAAAATAAAACTGGATGGTCAAAAACTTTGGAATCTAGGTTTTTCTTTTGCAGCTAACTAAGAAGGATTAAGTATTTCTAACAATTTGTTTGGAGAGCCTATCGAATTTAAAAATTAACTTTTTTTAACAGAAGAGGTCTTTCTTTTTATTGTGCCAAGTTCTTAAATGATGGTAGGATTGGACAAGAAGATCAAATATAGAACAAACATTGTTTTCCAGATACAATTTTTATCATCAAAAAAATGAATGGACTGTGAGATTTAAATTCTTTCAGAAGAATGTTCTTTGAAAGATGTACATATAGCTGCTACTGGTCTGTAAGAAGCTCTCATTTTGAATCAGAGAAAACTTGAGATGGTGTTTTTTTTTTTTCCAACAGTCTTTTTATTTCTTTCTTGCAATGGAAGATGCAAGTCAACATGTTCCTTTATTATGAGCTAATACACTCAGATTTTTATAAAAAACAGATGTTCTGAGTTTTAAATTCAAATCACATTGTTAAGAAGCATCCTTTTACTCATTTTTTCTTCCTTGTCCTCTCTCCACCCTTTATTCTATTTTCAATTTCTTTATTATTCACATATATTTTCATAGATTTCCGTCCACCGGAAGATTATGTTCTTCCAACATTAAACCACTTAAATCTGTCCGCCTAATGGAAATGCTTTTTTTCAGTAGTTAAGAAGGACATTGCTCTTGACATGACTGAGTCTAAATTTCCTCCCTGTTTTTTTATGTAGCTTTTATTTTCTCACTGTCCACATTTTTCCCCAAATGCCATTTTATAGTTTGCTTTCATAATAATATTGCCAATATTATAATACCTGTTATTTATGTAGTGTTTTACAGCTTTATAAAGCACTTTCATATCTTTGATTTATTTATTACATTTTGCTTCTTCTAAATAGATTTGTCAAAACTTTTTTCATGTGGAAATTAGTCATAAATGAGGCATATATTGTTGTAGGCCATCTATTGCCAGAAATAGTTTTCTTTTAACTACTTTCAGAATTATATTAATCCTTGAGTTTAAATCATTTCTGAAGTACATTAATGCTGGAATTTAAAGCTGTAAAGCATTAACTGCTGTTATCATAATTTTTCATTCTAATGTTACTTTAGATAATGGTATGATTATTATTATTTTTTCCTTTTGTCCTGCAGGCTGACTATTAGAAATATTACAAGTTTCAGTTGGGAAGAACTATGCCAAGATGTTAGCTTCTTTAAAAGATAAATATTTCTTGGGAGATATTTCTGGCTATGCATATATGATGATCACACATTGGATCCATTTTAAAGTGAGTGCTGAAACTATGAATGTAATGTTGATATTTTTTATCCCAGCAGGATTATTATCTTCTTAGTGCTAAAGAGTAATATCTCCTTAGTGAGGAAAAGTAAAAGTAAACGTTTATTTTTTTTTCATTTCTTATGAAAATAAATTACTATAGTTCAATTTTCACTGTGAAGGCAGAACAAAGTGAATTTAGGTTGCCCATACTACAGCTTGTGCTATTTCAGAGATCTTTTATTTTACTAAGATTTGAGAAAAACATTTTCATAGCTGAATTTGTTATGTTGAAATCTCTCTTTAGACACTGGAGACAGTCTGCCTACTATTAGACTTAGTGGGAGATGGAATAGCCATGACGATATGTTGACTTTTCGATTGTACTTTTCATTATTTTCCTGAGCATTTTCTCTTATTTTACCCTCATAAGAATTTTCTGAGGTCAGTGCTGTGTAATAAATTATTCTTAACTTTAGCAGCTTGATAAAACATTTATTATCTCATGATTTTTAAGGGTCTGGAATCTGGAAGCAGCTTACCTGGTTGGTTGTGGCTCAAGGTCTCTCTAGAGGTTACAGTCAAGATGTCAACTGGGGCTGTAGTTATCTGAAGACATTACATTCATGGGTTGACTGATCTAGTTCCAAGTTCACTGATACGGTTATTGTTAGGGTTCACATTTTCATTGTAGGCCAGACTTTAGTTTCTTGACATATGGACCTTCTCATAGGCTGATTCAATGTTAATGAAAACTGGCTCATTCTTGGGGGGGGGGG
>NW_017731718.1:815139-920141 GCF_001890085.2 Hipposideros armiger
CTGCTCAGCTCGGGCTGGACTCGAACCGCTGTTGCTCAGAGCTCAAACTCTTGAGCGAGCTCTTAACCAACTGAGCCACTCGGCCGGCCCTCCTATATGAATTTTTTAGATCACACTCTCTTGCCTAGTTTCATCTGTTACATTAGCCAAATGAGGAATTGTAAGATGGAGAGCTGTGATTGCAAAGGCCCTTTATCTCATGTGTGCAGAGATTTGAAAAAGTTATATGAGAGAGCAATATATAAAATGTGTCTTATAGAGAGCTCAAACGTGGTTTATGTTTTTATCTACAAAGTGATCAATGAGAAAATATGTGGTAGTTATCAAACAAATTTTCTAAATTGTTCAAACAATTTAAAAAACCTCTTATAACTAGGAACTTAGAGGGATCAAATGGATCATATACTATTTTCCATCATAAGGCTGTTGGAAGACTGTTACACTCAACACACTGTGTTAATCATTGTACTTCCTATTAATATTGTTTACAACACCTTAGTACGGCACCTGTCATCCTCTCTCAACAGCTCCCATTCCTCAGTCCCTGTGATTCATATTTGATGATTCCTAACTTTGAAAGTATTTTCTCATATGTGTATTCTTCGCTGCTTTCATGCATGCATTAATTCATTTGATAGAAAGCACATATACTGTGCCAGGCATGGGACTAGGTGCTAGGAGACAATGTGAAGAAAGCAGACCAGTTCCCTTCTCTGTGGGCTCCTTAATCTCTTTGTGGGAGATAGTCCTAAAGAAATAATTAGAGAAAAACTTATTGACTTATAATTGTTAAAAATGGTATGAAAGAAGAGGACCGAATATTGCAATATTGTATGGGGTGGGGGTGAGGTTGGGGAGGGGGATCTATCCTAAAGTATTGTGGGGAAGGGAAGTCTTTCCTGAGAAAGTTTTTAACATCTGAGGCCTACATGAAGCTTGGCACAGGCAGATGTTTAGGTATGTTTAAGAATTTTTTTTAATAAGCAATTAATTTAAGTGGGAATTTCTAGCCAAGTGCAAAGTTACATTTATTTTGTTGCTATCCTTTTAACATTATTGTATATGTTTAAGCATTGTCCAAATGTTTCACAAAAAATAGGTGAAAATAAAGCATAGAAATTTAAACATAGAATTAATTTGTTATTATAATTAATGTATTTATTCATACATTAAAAACCTTTTTATTAAGTAGTGTCTCATGGTGGCAAGAGAATGAGCCTTGGAATCAGAGATTTGGAGCTGATCTTCACTTTAGTACCGCTATTTGGGGAGCAACCTGAGTCTCATTGAGAGCTAGTCTATTCATCTGCAAACTGCGGACACTGATACATATTTTGAGAGCTGTTGAGATACTTTAGATAAAGTAGTCTACCAACAGCTGGGCATTGCTGGTCTTGAATACATGGCAGTGTGGACAAAAAAGGGACCACATGCTAAACCTGACAAGCTCAGGGAGGCCTGCATGGCAGGCCTTACAAACTCAGAGATGGAAAATAACCACAAAGGATGGTCTGAACATAAAAATTCCTAACTAAAAGCGGGTCATGGAGGGCAGTCACATCCTTGGCCTATGGTTTTCTTGATGAAGTTCAATCTTTATCTTAAGTGAGCCTGTCTATTGTTTTTGTATCTAAGATAACATACCTTTGAAATGTCAGAGTAATCTCCTTTTCCAAGCCCCTCAAGGCACCACCTCAGCACCAGAGCACAGAGACCACAGAACCCCTCATTGTTATCTTGTTCCCTGCACACCATCTTTATGTGCTGTAAATGTTAATTATTAACTGTCCTGTACCCACCAATATAAAAAAAAGTAGTTTTCTCTATTTTGCCTTTTTATCTAATCCCAGAGACTTCCGCACTATGCTTTCTCTCATCCCCTTCATCTACCACCGATGGATTCCATGTAACCCTTCTTATGCCTCCTTGTTTTATTCCAATGTATAAAATAAGCTGCAAAGCTGCCATTCTCCAGAGCATTTTCTAAATCCATTGAGATTTTGCTTCCCAGCAATTCTCATCAGTTTGGCTCAAATGAACTTATCAAAATTCTCTATAGGTTTGGACATTTCTTATGTTGACAATAGCTATCATCATCATCATTATTATTGTTATTATTATTTGCTAGGGTTGGAAATAAATCAGATTAGTGTGAGCCATCGTAATCGTTCTGTAATTCAATTGTGGAAATGATATTAAAGTTTAAATATCTTAAAACGTATCCCGAGAACTACATTTGTAATTATTATTATCCAAGAATACTTGACTACTGTGTGCTCTTTAGAGAACATTGTAATATATTCTAATTTAATAATTAGAGGTATTGAAGAACCAAGGTTATGCATACAAGAACAGGAAATGACTGAAGAGCCTTGATTTTGGTAACTTGTATTTATGGTTATGTTAATATATGCAATTAGAAAGTACTTCATGAAACCAAGAGTGGTGGGACTTGATGGTGGGGAGAACGTGGAAGCTTAGAGGACATTGTCAGCCCTGCTAAAGATCTAAGCTTTCATGGTGTGAGTGACAGGAAGACAGTAAAACTTTGTAAGCAGAGGTTTGTTTCTGATGGCTTGCTTGGGGGAATGGGTGAAAGATGGACTGAACGGGAAGCAGAGAAGACAGTTATGGATGCCTTAATGGGCCAGGTGAACATTGTTGAGGAACTGAACTATTCAGGAGATTACAAAGCAATAAAATAATAAAACTGAGAAATGATGATGGACTGGACCACGCAGGATTTAAATAGAATATTTAGGAGATAAAAGTGGCAGGTTGTTTTGATGAATGGGATTGAGTAAAGAAGGTAGGAGTGATGTTTGAGGAAATGGATGACTCAGAGGTTATGATAGTAATGACAGAAAGCCAAGGACAGATTTGAAAAAAAAAAAAGAAATTCAAGGGTAAAAATCAGCCAGACTTGGTGATTAAGTAGATGGGGGGAGGTAAGCAAAAGGACTCACAGATGACTCTAGGGAGGTGCCACCTTTTCAGCAACAGAGCACAGCTGAGAAATATATTTAGAGGGGAAGTTTACAATTTCTGATTTAATCTAACCTGTTGACTTTGACCTGCTTATGGAACATCGAGGTGGTTATAATAGGTAGGTGCTAGATAATGTGCGTCTGTCCTGAAGATTTAAGTCTGGGAGATATAGACATACATGGCAGCTGACCCTGTAAGTGAAGAACATCTCTTAGGAAACATAGATTGAGTGAGAAAGCAGTGCCACCCTGAAGTTCTCCCTTGCCTTTATTGATCAAGCCTGTTTGTTCACCAAGAAACATTTCCGATGGGTCCCATTTATTACATTATCACATGCTAGGATCCTGACTCAGGCCCTTACTTCTTTCTCAGAGAGTCTCCTGACACTCTCTCTCCCCCAGTTTTCTCTTCTAGTGCCATCAGAATTTACTTTCTGTAACAAAAATCTATGTGTACTAATCTGATTTGGTGGTTAAGACTGCTAATGCCTCTTCATTGCTTACACTGTATAAGCCCCACTTCATAACATGAAATACAAGACGGGCTCATCTCACACGTGCCCAAGTCCTCACCAAACTTAGCACCATCTCCTGCACACATCGTACTGCCTTTCAGAGTAGGCACTTAAAAATATTTGAAAAATTAATTAATGCATTTCTTTCTGGCAGAGTGTCTCTGATTGACTTCTCTGATTACTCAAAACATTCTTCTACTCTGCTTAGCAAATCCTCTAACATCACGTTTAAGTTTTGGGTTTCTAATCTATTTCTGTTTTATTTACTAAGTAGTTTTCTCTCTTCTTGGATCTCCACCCTTCTTTAATACTTCTATTTCTCTTTTTCTCTCTCTCTTTTACATTTTTATTCTGTCTTACGGAAAAAGCATACAGTGCGTTGGTTGCTTACCCAGAAATTGCTGGTCCTATCCTTCTGTCCTGGATCTCTTTAGATTTTCTCTCCACCAGGCTCTGGGCCCCAGGAAGCTGATGTCTGTGAACTATATCAACAGGCTCCATGCTCTCTGAATTCTGGTTGGTTCCACCAATAGGAGGCCCTGGCAAGAAGTTAGGGGGTGGAAGGAGAGGGATACCACAGAAATTCCTCCAAGGTTGTTCAGGATGAGTGAGGGCTGCCTGAATCTTTTGATAAAAGTCATACTCCCAATACTCCTATTAGCTGGCCTATTCAGACAGACGTTTTGTTTCCCCCCTGGGTTCAAATACCACCTCTTTCCCTCTGCCTTTTAGGTTTAGGGATGATAACAGCTCCTGACTGTTGCTAACAAGAAGAAACACCTTGCTTTTACCTTTTTTTTTTTTTTTAAAGTTTTTTTTTGGGGGAATTGGGATGGGAACAGTGCTGGGGAATCGGGGGAAGGGGAACAGACAAGTTGCTGTCGTTTTGTTCTTCAGTCTAGTTGTGGAGGACGTTGCTTCACTGGCCCAAGTTGGCACCATCATTGCGCTCTTCCCGGGCGAGGCAGATCAGTTGCCGGCTTCTGGACGGTCGCTCACTGTGGCTGCTGGCCACTCACGCTGGCTGCTGGCTACACACAGTAGCCCATGGCAACCCACTGCCACAGGGGCTGCAGCCTACACCATCGCTGGCGACTCACGGGCAGCCCAGCTCCAGGTTGAGCTGTTGTTCAGCATCTTAGCTGTAGAGGGCAGTGTCACTGGCCCTCATATGTGGGGTCTGAACTGGGGCCCTCTGGCATCCCAAGGCAGATCTTAACCACCGCGCCACTCGGCCGGCCCTGCTTTTACCTTTTTAATTAGCTCTTTATTAAATTACTGTTTGAGTATCCCATTTCTGTCCTCTTGGTACTCTAACTGATAGACCTCATCATTCCTTTCGGCCTTTTTAACAGAATTCCAACCCTTTCTATGCAGCCATCCTTCTGCCTCCAATTCATGTGGTTCAGGGGAAGCTATATCTTCAGCTGCAGGGTGCAGCCCTCATAGGTATAGGCCAATCATGGAAGCCTCTCCTCTCTTACTATAAATTGGCCCAGGAAACTAGGCTTATGATAATTTAGGGGACCTGGTGACTGCCATCATGTCACGTGATGGGCACAGAACTTAAGGTGTGCCAGTCATACTGCAGGGAAAAGTTTTATTTCATAGGTGAGGAAGGACTTCCTCTGTTATCTCTTCTGCTAGCTTGAACAAAGGAGATGGTTATCCCAATTGTTGCTGGTAGCTATTTTGTAACCATGAGGGGAACCAGCCTGAAGACAAAACTAACCCAGAAAAGAGAATCAAGAGCATTGCCAAGACAAAGCTGAAGACTTGATCATACCAAACCCAGAGCCTGGCTTACCTCTAGATTCCTGTTGCATAACATACGGTGTTTCCTATTTTTTAAGCCCACTTGAGGAAATTCCTGATTCTTGCAGCATGTCATTTCTAAACTGCTATGGTTTCACAATAGCTAACATTTATTGAGTGGTTACTATTTGACACTCATTGTACTGAGCACAATAAACCACAGGGTAGGTGCTTGAAGGAGCTAAGGTTTGGAAAGGTTCATTAATTAGTCTTGGCCACATAACTAGTCAGTGCTTCAGTTATAATCCAAACCTGGGTTAATCATACTCCAGCCTTCATCCTTGAGCAGCATGGCTCTCAGTTTGACATGAATTCACTTTTTCAGGCAACTGTGGCATGACCATACCTCAGCAACTCACTTCCATGCAACTGACCTCATATTCTGATAACAGAAATAAGGTACATTTTTAATGATCAATAGCATGTGGAGAAATGAAGTTCAGTGTTGGGTAGAGGGTAGTACTAGAAAAATACATGGTAAAAACTCAAGCAATCTTTGAAGGTGAGATTACTACTGTTCATTTAGGTGATGATGCTGCAACTCATTGGGAAAACAGTCAGGAATATGAATGAAGTTCTAGGGCTGCTGCCTTGGGAAATGGTTTGTAAATGATCTTACTTGGGGAGAATACAGCAATGTCATATTTTTAATATAAGTTTTAAATAAAGTTTGAGATTATAAAATTCAAGCAGAACACAGAGATTAATATCAGATTAAATCAAATCCAAGTCTTATATTTGGCTTTTCTGATTCTGTGACCCTTGTTTTAGCATTAATACTTCTTATGTGACCTGAATTGAATTTCCATACATCACCTCTTTGAATTATACTTTCAAAAGTCCAGTCTTGCCTGCTCTGACAACAATTTATATTTGTTCATACACATAGATCTGTTTGTTAGGATGGAAATGATTTTTTTAGTGTTGAAAGGAGAAAAGTATTGGCCTGGACCAAGCGTTTGCCTTCATGGGGTTGCTCTTTAACTGGTGTGATTAAATCAGATGAAGCAGCCTCATGCCGACAGTTTGACAGACAGAATTTCAGAGCCAAGTCTAATGACAGCATTTACTCTTAATATGGATGACTGTGAGGACAGAAACATAATGTTTATCAGCAGCCCTTATTAAAAGGGTGGCTAAAAGGAAGAGCAAAGATGAAAATGGGAAGTACTCAGCAAAGAGGCCCCATTTTCTTGTAAAATTAATTCACATTATAGGTGTCCTGCCTTGAATGCATTTCCTTCCTTTTACATTCCCACTTAGCTTTCCTTTAAGTGTCAAGTGAAGCCCTGGTAGAAAAGGCGGTGCACCAGTCATTTTGACATTCCTTTGCAAATTAGTCAGGCTTTGATAGTACAGGTCGGCTCTACCAAGCAGGGGGGCTTTCAGCTTTGGGAATCTGGCAGGAGTTCAAGAGCAATGTGTTGCTTTGAACTCACTTGTTAGCCGTGCAAAATAAACACCATCCACCTTGCAATAAAAAAGCATCAGCAGGAGGAAAAAGAGAACATTCTAAACCCCTCCCTTGAGACTTCAAAACCCTCGCTGGGGCTGCTAAATTAGGACAGGAAAAATAAGGCCTGCGTGTGAAAAGAAAGGAGGGGAAAAGAACTATCCTACAACAAACACACACAAAAATTACAATCACTGAGAACTAATTATGTTTTCATGATCACAAATGCATTGAGAGTTTGAAAGCTCACGGACGTATCGTGATGCTGCTATAAAATGTTTCCTGGCTAATTATTTGCCAGTACAACTGTTCACTTCCTGTGGTGGATTTATGCTAAATCCTGTTATTAGTCTTGCTCTGCAATTGCCATTGTCTATGACTAGAAGCAAGGCTGAAAGGCTACAGTCAGCCTTTTATTACACAACATGTGAATGGAGATTTGACCCAATGTCCGATCACTTCCCCCCTTTGGTTTTTATGTGAGCTCGCTGAGCCTTTCCCTATAAATCACCGGGTTCCAATGAACTTTTACTCTTTTTTCTCTCCTTTCAACTCTAATACTTTGTGAGTGTATGTGAGTGCACACTTGAAAAATAAACTACACAATTTCTTTTTCTCTTAAACAGTAGTTAAAAGCTTTTCATCATACACAACTTCTACAGTTCTTGCTCAAAATAAAAAAATATGAAACCAATTTTTGATGACTTGAATTTAGTTCAGTGGTTGAAATTGGGAGTGGTAAAGATAAATGACATATAAAAATCATGAAACTCATTTACATTTCAGCAAGGACATAATCTTAAATAAATGTAATAAGCAAACTATCATAGTAACTGATAACTACTAGCTGAAAACTAAATACTTTTCATAGAAATCCACCTAATCTTTTTCTAGAATACTTGATATTTTGGGCATTTTAAGCAGATTTGGTAACACCTTAAATATAATTTTTCTTCAGATAAGATTAAAACAAATATTGTGCTCTGTCTAAAGGGTCTTCTCAAATATTTGTACTATTCTAAATCTCTGAAATATAAATCAAGTATTCTTATTCTTACTACTACATTCAAGAACATAATCACTATATTTAAGAGCTATTCTCAGATTTAGAAATCAATCTTAAGGATTTATGAAACCTATAGGTTTTTAAGAGCAAATTAGATTATGAAAATAAAATAAAGTAAAAACTTTAGTAGTCCCATTTGTTTATTTTTCCTTTGGTTGTCCTCATCCAAGGAGATACACCCAAAAAATATTGCTAAAGCTGATGTCATAGAGAGAGAGAGTTAAATGAAGGAAGTGAGGAAGACCAGACTGATAATGTTGCTTTCCACAGTGACAGTTCTGATTTGGTCATTGAATATTTAATATATATTTATTGAGTACAATCAGCAATTCAGAAGCCAATTTCAGGGGAAAATAATCAGAAAAAAAGGGCAATGGAAATAGGGATAGACGGAAGGAAGTTATAAAATAGAGAGGCAAATAGGTAAGATAGAGGAAGAAAAAAATAGTTTGCAAATACTTCAAATATCCTCATTTTGCCTGCTCAGTTATGTAAATTTAATGTATAGAAATGACATTATTATTAACAATGTGATTTAATTACTTTGATTTTTGGAATACAATTTTCCATTAGAAATATAAACATATCAGAAAGTAGGCTTCTTCTAAAAAGTTACATTTATGTTTTTGAAAATATTCTTTTGTATAAAACAAACAAACAAACAAACAAAATTAGATTCTGTCTGCCATCCCTATGTCTGTTGTGTCCATTGATTTTCCATGGAGAAGTTGGCAGAATTAATTTGATTAAAACTGCTTGTAATTGCTTTGATTAATCATTTATCTATCTTGAATTTATTTACAAAAGAATATTAAACACAGCAACTCCTTCATAGCATTGTATCAAAATTGTAATAATGACCATGATCATAACAATCAAGACAGATCTTTCTCAACTCACTGAAAGACTCTGTATAATTCCCAGATACCATTATTCATTGAGTACCAACAATTGTTTTGGTGACTGAGGGAGAAGCAAAAATGTTCAGTCCTTTCCCCAAAGAGATTACAGTTGGGGATTCAGAGAAGATGTCAAACTTTTTCTGTCAAGGGTCAGATAGTAAATACTTTAGGCTTTGTGGAAAAAGAGGCAAAATCAAGGAAAAAGAGTAAAATTTTGTACAAATGTTATATTGATAAAGTTTAAGATAATAATAATAATAATAATAATAACAAAGTACAATTCTTGTTATATAGGCCCACTAATGAGAAGAATACAATTCTTTCTTTGCATGATAACATTTCACTTAATTGAAATTCAAAATTAATTCTCTACCATTCAAATTGATCACAAATATTTATCTGTTAATGCTGATTTATCAAATGTACATGAGATTTTACACATTTCATCTTTGAAAATGGTCTCATATAGACAGTAGCTATCCATTAGCATCTGACTTTAATTGAGCGTATTTGTCATTTAAAAGATATTCATAGAATTCTATTAGATTCTTCTCTTGATACTTGCATTTTAATATGTCATTACATTGTAGATTATTAACTTTCAGTGGAATGTTATGTGGAAGCTCCACAATTGAACATTTAAGTGTATTTTTGAAATATGAAAATTCCTTCACACTTACATATGTCTGGAAAACATTGCTGGAGGTTAGAAAATATATCTACTACATATTTGTGTTAGAATGGAGATATCACTCCTTACTTTAACCTTAGATAGAATGCGAAGTATATAAAACAGTTTGCACATTGATTGTGGTACAATGTTAGTGCTTGTCAAAATGACTTGATCTCAGTATAAGTTTCTCATATAGTGCTGTTTGTAATTGTAGGTTGAGTTCATAAAGAAACAACAAGTCTACAGCAAAAGCTAACTTCCAAGGCCATTCAGTGTTTGAAAACAATGGTTGAGGGCATTTCATCTCATTCAGAAAAGTTATTTAAATCTTGGCCCTGAGCTACAACAACAACAAACAAATAAACAAAAAACCCACAATAAAACTTTCTCACTTCTAAACCATCAAACTGCTGTGTGGTAGGTCAAGTCAGAATGGTTAGCTTCTATTTCTGACAAAAATTCATAAAATTGACAATGGTTAGCCTATAAGAACAAAGGAAGTTTGCTGTTTACACTACTGGTTCAAAAGCACATAGAAGGTTAATATGTTTTTTGCAACGCCATGCTGATGAATAATACAATAAATAACCACAGGCTTTAAACACTTTACATTTTCACAAACTTTCTAAATTTTTTCAATTAAACCACTTTCTATTCCATGCACATTTTTACCACTATGAGTGTTAAGACATGTTAGCAGATTCCACTACAGGTTGTACTGAATTGGTGTTTTCCCAACATCTTTGAAAATATTCTTGCCTATAAAGTTGTTATATGCACACTCTGCATAGACTCCAATTCTTGAGTCAAACTCAGCACTGCCTCCTCAAATAAATAACAGCTGAGCACCATCTTTAACATCTGTCACTTCATCAAGAACCCATAAAAATTATTCAAAATAATTTGCTTTGTATTTAAATTGGCCATTGATGCTGCTCTCAATGTCATCAACTCTTTGTCTAAGTATCCTCACTAATAAACAACTATTCTTAAATGAGTTTGTTTTCTCCCTACATGTATGTGTCTTTGGCTATTATGTCAAACAAGATTTAATTACATTACCATCAATCAATGGGTTTCTCTGCATAGCTAACAAATGCAACTTTTTTTGGTTGAAATCCATATTAATTCTTTTTTTTTTTAGATTTTATTGGGGAATCGGGGAAGGGGAATAGACAAGTTGCTGTCCTTTTGTTCTTCAGTGTAGTTGTGGAGGGCATTGCTTCACTGGCCCATGTTGGTATTATCATTGCGCTCTTCCTGGGTGAGGCAGATCGGTCGCCGGCCATTGGATGGCTGCTCATGCCAGCTGCCAACCACTCACAGTAGCTTATGGCAGCCCACTGCAGCAGGGGCTGCAGCCTACGCCTACACTGGCGACTCTCGGCAGCCCAGCTCCAGGTTGAGCTGTTGTTCACCATCTTAGCTGTAGAGGGTGCAATGTCACTGGCCCACATGTGGGATCCAAACCATGGTCCTGCTCAGAGCTGGTGTCCCAAGCCAACTCTTAAGCAAGACGCCACTTGGCCGGCCCTCTGCCAAGATATATATATATATATATATATATATATATATATATATATATATATATATTAAAGATTTTTATTGGGGAATTGGGGGGATGGGAACAGTGCTGGGGATTTGGGGGAAGGGGAACAGACAAGTTGCTCTCGTTTTGTTCTTCAGTCTAGTTGTGGAGGACGTTGCTTCACTGGCCCAAGTTGGCACCATCATTGTGCTCTTCCCGGGAGAGGCACATCAGTTGCCGGCTTCTGGGCGGCCGCTCACGGTGGCTGCTGGCCGCTCACGCTGGCTGCTGGCTACATACGGTAGCCCATTCTGCCAAGATATTTTAACTTTTCAAATTTTCCTGACCTCTGCCGTCCTGCAAGTTGGAAATACTGTGATGAGTGCTTAGGCTGGTAATATTGAAGTATATTGTATTCTTTTAGCACAGCTAAGTTGCCTTCATGTAATACACAGAATGCTTTGCAATCTATTTTCGTAACAAAATAATCTCTACTCAACCATACCTGAAACGTGAGATAAAATCTACTTTTATTCCTTGTTTTGTCATGATAGATTTACGCTGGTAATAAAAATTAAAATAAAATGCTGACACACCTGATATTTGAAATGCTGTTGAGTTATAAATATGTCACTGTTATTTGTATTGTGCTTAGCAGCAGTGTGAAGCAAATGAGTGTGCCACAAACAGATTTGATGGCAACTACTCAGCTGTGCTGTTGTAGCAAGAATGCATCCAGACATTATGGAAATTGATGAGTGTAGCTGTGTACCAATAAAACTTTATTTATGGACACTAAAATCTAACTTTTATATACATTTTATGTGTCACAAAATCTTATTCTTCAGATTTTAAAAAAACATTTAAAAATGTAAAACTCATTCTTGGTTTATAGGCTATCTAAAAACAGGTGACAGGCTGGATTTGGTCTTTGGGCCACTGTTTGATAATCACCAGTCTAGAACATTGCCTGGTATATAGTAAGTACTCGAGAAATATTAGTGATTGAATGAATAGTTTGCAAACTGTAGTGCACTCATGAACCATATTTACTTATTAAAAGCAGGAATTCCTAATATTCTGATTTAGTGGGTTTGACAGCCAACAGAGCCTTGCCCATCTGATGCTGGCAGTCCTCAGACCATTCATTAGAAAAACTGCTGTGCTTGTTAAGTTCCTTAAAACCTCTCTGATAATTTTCCTCCTTAGCTGCATTTTAATTAATCCTCAAGAAAAAAGTCTCAGTGCCTTAATTATTTTTTCAATATTGAAAAATCCACCATGGGCCGGCCGAGTGGCGCATTGGTTAAGAGCTGGTTTGGGATGCCAGCTCTGAGCAGCAGGGCCCCGGTTCAGATCTCACATGAGGGCCAGTGACACTGCCCTCTACAGCTAAGATGGTGAACAACAGCTCAACCTGGAGCTGAGCTGCCGTGAGTTGCTGGCGACGGCGTAAGCTTCAGCCCCCACAGCAGTGGGCTGCCATAAGCTACCGTGTATGGCCGGCAGCCAGTGTGAGTGGCGGGCAGTCGGTGTGAGCTGCCAAGAGTCTCTGTGAGTGGCCGTCCAGAGGCCAGTGACCAATCTGCCTCACCTGGGAAGAGCGCAATGATAATACCAACATGGGCCAATGAAGCAACGTCCTCCCAACTAGACTGAAGAACAAAAGGACAGCAACTTATCTGTTCCCCTTCCCCAATTCCCCAGCACTGTTCTGCTCCCCCAATTCCCCAATAAAAATCTTTTAAAAAAAAGACAGAAAAATCCACCTTAACATTTGAATTAATTACCTTCTGAGCAGAGGGTGTACAAATGTAATAGGACTAAATGAATGTAATTACTAGTGGATAATAAAAGAAAATTTAAAATACAGAGGGTGCCAAAAAAACCTGTACATATTTTAAGAAAGGAAAACTATTAAAATTGTAATACAAAATATACACTAATAACAAAAGATGAATACAAGTCACCTTTGACTTCTGCAATTACCAGAGGTGCTCAAAATGGTTACCATCAGTGTCCAGACACTTCTGATTACGGTAAACTAGTGCTTGAGCAACGTTGACCTAAGTGTCCTCTTGTATACATTTTTTTGGCATCCCGGTATATGTATTTATCAAGATGTAACAGCAAAAAATGCTTCAAAATTGATAATTCATTAGTTTCTCTTGGGTCTGGGCAAGCACTTGCAAGGTTCTCAGCCCAATTAAGGATGCTTTACCAAACTTGATGGGTTTGCTTTCCAGGACTATAGGTTTATGAAATAGGGAATCATTTCAGATATTGTGAGATGAATGAGTCAAACCCTAGTTACAAATCTGTTGTTTGTTTCTTCAAGAAAAGTATTTCAAATTATAATTGAGCTTTGAAATATGCATGTAGATAGCATGTCATGTGTTGGGTATGATCAAAAGTTTTAAAATGCCATGTAATTTTCCTTGTGTTAGATGACATGTCAGAAGCTGTGTTTCCAACAGGCCTTAATTATCACACATTTCCTTAAGAAATGGATACTCGTTTGTACCTTTAGTGCATGGGGAATTCTAACATTGCTGAGATTGTAGTTATACTAACTGACTGCCAAGGGTACTTCAAATGCTGAATCTGTGGTTTCAATGTGGGTTTATTTTTCCTGAATGTCTAGTTGAGATTCTGGGTCAAAATCAATGATATAGGCCAAGTAATGTTCAATTATACAATATAGGAAAAAATATTCATTTATCTGCAAAATTTAAAGAGAAAAAAATATATGTAGACTGTGTTGTATTGTATTGTACTGAAGTACTAAAATAAGTTAGAGAATTGGAGAGAGTCCTAGAAATGATGGCAAGCAGTACTTCACGTGAGAAAAGTTGTCATTCAGCCATTTGAAGACACTTAGCTCTATATTTTGATGCAACCAGGACAATCAGAAATATAGTAAAGTAGTATATGTGTCTGAATCAAACAGCAGGCTTTTGCATTATTTTCACTTGATTGGTTAGAATTAACTTCAAAAATATTTGTTGAGAATCCATGACATCATAAAAAATAATAAAGATAACTCTCCACATTCGTGAGTCCTAGAGTAGGTTGATATAGTTATCTGAAGACAGATAATTTATGAGATATAAATTTGGATGGTTATATAATATATTGAGTTAATGTATTCATAGAGATTGAGGAGACTCTATATAACTTACTGTTCATGAGGCTGACAGGATTACATGAAACTCTTAAACCTATCTATAAGTCAGATATTGCTGCCCCATTTTATAGAAATAGATATAAAGCTAGAAAGGTCAGGTTTCTTGTTCAAGGTCAGGTATGAGATGGGTCTTGGAGCCAAAGCTCCTCTTTCCTCTATATACTATTAAAAAATCTGCTTTCTTGACCTTTACTCTGGGTCCTGTTTATCAAATTTAATTATTTTAGTGGATAACAAAGTTTCCATTTTATAACTTTCATGAGTCAGTTGATATAAAATGATAAATGAGTCATGCTTTACTACCTCCTTTTCTAACTTTCCTAACCTCCTCCTTCCTCCCACATATTCATTAATACACAGCATCCATGAAGGTAAAGTAGTTTTGAAAAATATGAACTCCTGATTCACTATGTGAATCAAATATAATAGTTATATGTCAAGTAGTGTCTTCTTTTCTTGGTGTTAGTCATAGAATAAGGTTGGTTCCATGTGTATCATTGGTTTATTCATTTTGACTAAATTTATTTGTTTCTTTCAAGGTAATTGTCTTTAGATTACTATTATTGAAATTAATTTCATACTTCAGTGCGATAGACAGAATAAAAGTTTCCAAAAGAGGCTGACATCTTAATCCTTGCAACCTACAAATATGTTGCCTTGCATGGTGAAAGAGGCTTTACAGATGTGCTTATATTAAGGACCTTGAGATGGGGTGACTATCCTGGATTATCTGTTTGTCCCCAAAGTAATCAAAAGAGTCTTTAAAAGAAGCAGTGGGAGGATGAGAGTCAGAGAAGAGATGTGACAGTGGAAGCAGAAGTTGAAGTGATACGCTTTGCAGATGGAGTCACCTGACTCATATTTTCTTATCCTTATACTCATGTCTCAGAATTATATACTCTCAAATATGGATAATTTTTGTTTTGTTTTTTTCTGGTGGTTACATACATAAATATAAATAAAATGCTTATACCACTGTGTCTTGTCTCATCAATTTTAGAGTGAAAATATCTTCCTTTTGCCTCAACCCTAGACTTAAAGTTGAATTGCTACTGCATTTCAGTCTCAAGAAAATTTCCTCTTAGCACCTGAAATGGCTGGCTTCAAGACTTCTTAACATCCAGTATAGCTGATGAAAAATTTCTTAGTCTGCAGTGTGGTGATCCTTCTTCCATTATAAACTGTTTTCTCTTCTCTCTAGAACTTATCGGCATTTGTATTTAACTTTAATGTGCTAAAAATTTCACAAAGATATATTTTAGATATGGGTCTTTTTATTCAGTCATCTTCCTCAAAACACAATGGACACTTTCAACCTAAAATTGCATATTCACCATAAAACATTTTGTTCTTCTGAATCTTATATAATTTTTCTCCCATCCATTTTCTATTTTTATCCTTTTTTATCTTTTAACTACTGTTAATTAAATTTTGGATTTTATAGAATAATTCTCTATATTGCTTATCTTTTCTTTCAATGTTTTATTACTTAGTGTTGCTTTACATTCTACAAGATTACCTTGACTTTGGCTTCCACTTATACTAGTGAATTTTTTTTTTTTTTTTTAGTGTGGCAATCCTATTTTTAATTTGGAGGAACTCATTATTTTTTCCTCTGGCTATTTCTGTTTTCATGAAAGCTCTCAAATCTCTTTGAGCATAATAATTAAAGATTAAATTTCTTTTCTACTCTCTGAAATATTTCTATTTCTTCATCTTGCTCCTTTAAAAACAAAAAATGCTGGGTAATGTTTCATAACTTTTATAAATGTAGGTTCTGGGAGCCAGACTCCTGATTTTCAATCTCAGCTCTATCACTTGTTAACTGTGTGGTTTGGACAAGTGATTAAACTTTTAATGAGGCTTAGTTTCCCCTCTTGTAAAATAGTGATTATAAAAGTACCTGCCTAACGGAGATTAAATTTTAGGGTTTAGGATTAAATTAATTAAAAATGTAAAGACACTGAATGGTATCTGTTCTACAGAAAGTACTAATAAGTCAGAGCTGGAATTATTGGTTCTCTGCATGGGTCTGGTGATCCATAGGTTTATGTTCTTATCGAAAATGAAGGCCTACTTTTTAATAGGTGGCCAGTGTGGCTATAAGTAGCTGCACTGGAGGAAGGTCAGTTTCCACAATGGCCTCTCCCCCAAATGGGAAAGCTATTCAGGATGCAAATGAGGTACTTCAGCTCAGTTGGCTGACTTTATTTACTTAACTAGGTGTACAGAAAGCCAGAGGTCAGTTGGGCCCTCAAAGGCAAGAGTGAGGAGAGCTTTTCCTCCTCATCCACACTGGAAGTCTTACCTTGAAAGGGAAGCTTGCTCCCCCCAACTCCCCCCCTTTTTTTCCTTATAAAGCCCTACCCTGTTAAGCCTGGAGGTAAATGCTGGGCTGCAATTCCAGTTTTTCTGCCTGCAGGAGGGATGAAGCAGTAGGGTTGGAGAGGTGTAGGCAGAAATTCTTTTAATCACTCTGTTTTAACTTTATTCCTCACTCCAACTGTCCATGCTGTCAACTCTGAGGCCTCAGTGACACTGCCCAGAAGGTTGGCACCCACTAAGCTTCCTCATGGGTACTCTCTGGAATGTGGATTCCTTCCCTTTGTTTTTCTGGTTTCCCTGGTCAGCAGCTTTCAGTGGCTCCCATTTTTCCTGGAATTTGTTGAAATCTCTTATCTGTTATTGACTACATCACTCCCTATCCCCCCTTTATTGTTATCAGTTTATTCCAGTTTCCATTTCTTAAGAGTCTTTTAATGGACCTGGAGGTATGGGTCCTGACTCAGGAAAGACAAAGTTTGAGCTTATAATAAAACATTGACTGCTACCCCCTATACCTCTCTCATTTAATTTTCATTAACTTTTATGATTTTGCAATGAAGTATATATTAGTATTATTATTATTCCAATTTTACATATGAAAATTTTTTTAAGTTTCAGAGGTTTCTCAAGAAGTCATGCCTAGTGAGTGATAACACCCGGATTCAAATCTAGGTCTTCCTAATAAAAAGACAATCCCTCAACTTTTCCTCTAAAATCCAAGAACAGGGACACAATATGAGGATGAACATTATGACTACTGAATATTAAAAAGAAAATAAAAATATTAATTATACAGATTTATAACGCTATATAAATTACTGATTATTATGAAATAGGACACAAATTACATTGACCAGTTTAAAACTGGTTTTCCTCCTTTATTTATTTATTTATTTATTTATTTATTTATTTATTTATTTATTTATTTAAAGATTTTATTGGGGACTTGGGGGAGAGGAACAGACAAGTTGCTATCCTTTTGTTCTTCCGTCTAGTTGTAGAGGATGTTGCTTCATTGGCCCAAGTTGGCACCATCATTGCGGTCTTCCCGGGCAAGGCAGATCAGTCACCGGCTTCTGGACAGCCACTCACTGCGGCTGCTGGCTACACACGGTAGCCCATGGCAACCCACTGCCACAGGGGCTGCAGCCTACGCCATCGCCGGCCACTCACGGCAGCCCAGCTCCAGGTCAAGCTGTTGTTGAGCATCTTAGCTGTAGAGAGCAGTGTCACTCGCCCTCATATGTGGGATCCGAACCGGGGCCCTCTGGCGTCCCAAGACAGCTCTTAACCAACGCGCCACTGGGCCGGCCCTGGTTTTCCTCCTTTAAAGCAGGTTGGTAATTAATGCAATTCTTGGGTTATTTTACAGAGACAGCACTGCACATGCACCAACCCCGTGTTCCTGTTCAACCCCAAACCAAAAGATCAGGACATGAAAAGAACTTGAACTGCAGAACCGTTTTAGAAACGAAGAGTCCACTACCTAGGAAGATCCAGTGCTGAAGCTCTTTACCATAAAATGGCCAAGTCACAAAACTCTCCAATCAAAACCAACCAGGCCAGAGCAGTCTGCATACTTGTCTCTCCCTAATCCTTAAAAGCACACCCCAAACTCTGGGTGGAGTAGGCTGATTCTAGTGGCATCTCCTGTCTCCTCTCGGATCAACCCAAGAATAATAAAGGCTCTCTCTCTTTTTTCTTTTTTTCTCTAAAGCTGGTGTCATAGTTTTGGCTTCTGTGAACATCGGGTAGAGGACCTTGTTTAGTAACAATTTCATTATTTTTTTCTTTAAGATATGGATTTTTTGCTGTAACCATGGAATCTGGGAAGATTTTGAGTCCTATGATATGCAAGCCTATGTTATATATTCTTCTTTGTCCAATTCCAGCCAGTGTTTATTACCAGTTTAAGCATTAGAATCTATGCACAAGGACAGCTGAACTTTCCATTCCTCTCCAAGGCCCTTTAGGTGGCAAAAGCCCTCAGCCATGTTTCTCTAGAAGCAAATGCGGCATGATATGAAACCAAAGTTAGTTAACCCCAAACTGCCACTCTAGCAGAGGTCTGCATTATTATCTAAGGTCCACATTTTCTCTTTCAAAGACATGATGAGAAAAAAATGTTACAAGTCTGTCAAGATTTTTATGGATTTGTTGTGAAAACATTACTATGAAACATAACCAAGTTGGTAACTCCTTGCATTTAGATTTGAGAAAATGAATATGGTGTTATTACTCTAAAGATTATACTTTGCATTGCCTTACAACAATCCCTTAGTAAATGCAATCTGAAAAGAAAATGAGATTATCTTCGCATTTAACCAAAAATGCAATATTAAATTTTTCAGTCCAGCTGCCCTCAGTCCTATGGTTGAGGGAAATCATTAAACCATAGGCTGCTGATTCCTTTTTTACTTTTGGATGAAAATTGTGATTTTAGCACTTACAAAGAAAAGATTCTGGAAGATAAAGCATGTATGTTTCTTCTGATTGATTGGTGGCTGCAACTAGATTTGTTCTTTATGACCACATGACTACTAAGAACAAACTTTGTCATTTGTTCTTTCTCTTGATATGGGTTTGACAAGTTGAAAATCTTTAGCAGTTTGCACACAAATAAAACTTGAAAAGCAGATTATAAATATTTAGAGAAAAAGTGATAGAAAAACAGAATTTCCTGACCAAGTCTGAAAATACCGTTATTGACCCAGATTTCTAATAAGACAATGCATTAATACAATTTTAAGTTCCTACTGGTGTGAATTGTTCCAAGTTTGCTGCCCAATGTTATTAAATTTTTTCTTTATATACAAAAGGTATGATTTTTATTGCTTAAATATAGCACTTAGTTGGCATGCCTAGCCAAATAAAATTTTAGGCAATTTGTGAATTTTCTTTGTTAGCTGAAATATTGTATTAGCAATCTTTTCTATTTATTAACATTGCTATGATTTTCTTATTTAAATACAGAAATCTATGTAGGCATGAGAAATAAGAAATGAGGTCCAGTTTTTGCCCACTCAAGGACTATTGTTGAATTGAGAAATAATACCATGTATTTTAACAACTAGTGCTGTAGCCAAAACATGTCTGCTTGCATTCTTTATTTCTTTTATTTCATTTCTTGTGAAAGATTTTGTTTGTATTGCTACAAAGTGTACTCAACAGCAAGATGCATATATAAAGCTCCCTGAAAGAATAAAATGCACATCTTCTGACCGTTGCCACCTGTCTTAGTTCAGATTTGAACCCCCAATTTTAAACCCTAAAGAAGTGTCAAAGCTTTAATATTGATGTTTATCATACAGCAGCTTCTGATTCTTAGAACACACTCAAGGAGCCAAGAGTTGCTAGAAAGGAGTTCAGTTATAGAACAGACGGGAAGCTAGATATCTTCACTTTCAACTTACATTGCAGTGGAAAATATCTCATCTTTTGTAATGTAGTAAAATTTTATACCTATTTAGGGATGGCAACTTATTAGAAAATAAATTGGTATCAGTCAAAATGTATTCAAATACTACATATCTGTTCCTACAGTAATATGATTAAGTCCAAAATAAATATCCACTATAACCCACTCTCATTCAAGTTGGGAAAAATAAGGTCTTTATATTTGATTGATTTACTTCTGAAGCCATTCTATAAATGAGAATAGGATGGGCTCTTCCCAAAATTTAGAGTTCAAATGTATTTCAGATTACCCTCTCAAATATATACAGTTTAGTTAACTTGTTTAAAACATATTGATTCCCACTGGGCAACTCCACCTGGGAGGAACTGATTTCTATCTAGTATGTAAACTTTTGCTTTCCCCTGCGCGCGCGCGCGCGCACACACACACACACACACACACACACACACACAGTGGATGTTTTCACATTGAAACTGAAGATGTAAATGAAGGCCTGTAGTCTCTGTCTGGTTCTAGTTACAAGGTCTGTTTGTTGACATCACAGATGAAGGCCTGCTGTGTCTCTGGCTCTGTCTACTCCATTTCCCCTCTAATTAGGCTTTGCCCTCAATTAAGTTAATGATGCAACTTTTCCTATAGATCATTTGCCCTTTCAATCAATTAACAGAATATGACGGTGCATCCCTCCTTGGCTTGGGATGCATTTGCCTGAGGGCAGACTGTTCCACTCCCAGAAGCACCACATAAGCAAAAGCAGGATATTTACCACTGTATCACACATGCGTATTATCCCTAAGAACATCAGGCCCGATGGCAGCTTTAACTAAACTACATTTCATTACTGATTTGTGTCAGGGTAAAAAAATATACTGAAATACTAGGACAGGCCAAAAATATTGATGGCTCTGTTGTAAATGTAAAGCAGTTCAAAATAAATTAGGGTCAATATTTTAAAAGAGCAAATAAAAGGCTCCTGTAATGTCAAATAGAATTATGAAACACACACACACACTTAAATGACCTGGACAAATCATTGAGCTTTCCATTATTAATGGGGGGAATAAAAATGGTCCCTCTCAGATAAGATACTTTTGTTTTACCAGTCTATACTTAGAGATTATGGAATGAATTTAAAAATAATGCAATTTTAAACAATAAAGATAACTATAATGCGATTATTGTGGAACCCATATGTCATCTGTACCAACATTTAAATACCATAAAGATCAAGATTTTAAGATAAAACTGACTAATGCTTTCTTGAAACATGTGAAAATTAGGTTAAGAAAAAATGAACATAGAAGTTTAGCATTTTACTGAAAGGCAGGACTAAAAGAGACACAGCCCAGCCACAGGGTTCCCCATAGATGAGAAATACTGACTTTATATAAATCATGAATCTCCCACAAGATATTATTCATATAACAGAATGTGGCCATTCTATTATTTAAACAAAAGCATGTCTGCTTGTATCATATTACTTTTTAAAGCTGTAATACGTGATATCTACTTTTAATAAAATAGAACTTGGCTTTTAATAGAAGCTTCAGATAATAAGAAATAATTTCACTAAAAAGTTTTTAAAATATTACATTACAAGAGAAGCTGAAGGAATAGCGTTTGTAGATTTTGCCTGTGGAAAAGCACATTGAAAAAGACTATTTCAAATAATGTAGACATATATGAATTAGACACTAGAAAATCACTGTACCTGGAAGGATTATAAACCATGAGCTATACACATGGCATAGAGAGGATTCTTCAACAGATATGTTGAATACAAAAGATACATAGATCATTGTTTTAAAGGGATTATATTTGAGATTTTACTCCCCATCAGAATTAAGGATTGAGTGACTCCTTGGGTTGTTTTCCTTGAGTTTTAAGGACCTTTAATCTCTGGTCTGTGTATATCTGCCCAGATGGGTATTATCTTCTTTGCTCTGTAACCCCCAGCAAGGCAGAGTCCATGTCAAACCCTGCATATACCTTAGCATCATCACACCTGGCGAGAGGAGGCAGGGAACGTGGATAACTTTAAATTTCATGCAATATTTGAACCTTAGCCTGAAGAAAGCAGGGAGCCATAGAAGGGTTTAAAGCACTCTGCATGGAACAAGTTCAAGTAGTGTACATACCACTCTAGGGCTATTAGATCCTCAACGAAGCCTCGGGTATGAATGAGTACAATAGTGGGTTTGCCTGGTTGTCACATTCATATCTATGCAAGCCCAGCATGTCCAAACTCTAAATAATTATTTCCCATCCGACACAATGTTCATCCACCTTCTTTCTAATGTGCTCCACTGGTAGCCACACAGGAAAGCAATACCCATTCCCAGAATGCCTTTGGGATAAAAGCAATAGAGCCCAGCTAACCAAGGTCCAGTTAGTCTTAGAGAAGGGGAAACAACTCAACCTAAGCCATATAGACAGTAAGGAATAGAGATGGTTTTCCATTCCAGTTAGAAATCACTTTACAGGCCAGCTTCTTCCACATAATCAAGGTTAAATGACAATTAATGGAAATAAGATTAACGGAGGTGTTCATATTACTTTGGGATGTGGGACCAGGATGCGGGTCTGGGGTGGGGAGAGAGCATGACAGGATACAGAGCAACTCCACAGGAAGAGCTGTATGCTCTGTGTGCTGTTTCACTCAAGAGGAGAAGGGAGAGCAGACCAAAATGTGGTTTTCAGAAACCATTTTCAGGAAGGCATGTGAGTTTACACTTAATGGGACAAAGGCATTTTTTTAGAAATATAGAAGGAAGATTTATTAAAGTAAGAAGGCATTTTAAGCAGCTCTTGCCTTGGGAGTATCAATTTTGCATAGCCTTTGGTGCCGAAAGTGGTAGTACAATTAGGCTAATATCCCATGGTCATTTTATATAATTTATTTGACCTTGGGCCAATGAATGAATAATTCATTTTATTACTTTCATTACTTTAAGAGTTTAGAGAGCATTATCTGGAAAGGAGGCAGTTGATTCACAATTCAGACATATATGCACCCTGAGTTCATTGATGATATTAAAAACAAACAAAGCTATCTGTATGTCTGTGAGCTACAGTCTGTTTCATCCTTCTTCCTCTGTGATCATTATTTCCCTTGGAACTTCATTGGGCCTTTCTCAAATTACTAAACTGTCCCCAAGACAGGGCTGGTTCCACTTCATTTAGTGGATTTGGAGCCTTGATGCACTAACATTTTAAGTATACACAATACTGCTTCCTCCTTTAGCTCTGAATTTAGCTAATGGTATTGCTCTGCTAGATAACAGAGCAATGGACCAATAAAAGATCTGGGAGCCAAAAAATTTGATGCCCTCTTCAAAAACCTTCTTTATTTTGCTTCCTGTGAATAAATGCTGCCTTCACTCTTCTTTGGGTAGTCTCACAAAAAGAAGACTCTTGCATTAGGTTCTTGGCCATTTGGTTGATTCTTTGCCTACAAAGAATCAGTGCAATGGCTCCTTCATAACCATCTTGTTTATGCTTTTCTGAAGTCCCTTTGGCCATGATGTTCTTATTTCACTATAGGCTACACAATTACCCAGTGGGAAATTCACAACTAGTTTATATTTATACTGGAGAAAATCTTGTGGTACCTATTAGAGACACTTGAGGTAAGTTTCATGTATACATCTCAACTTAAACAGATTGGTGATGCCAAAAAATATCGGTCAATCTGGAGAAGTCCACATTTTGCCATTTTTCCAGCTAACCTCTGATATGACTTTTTTTTTTTTTTTACTAGTTTGCTTTTCATCTCCAGACCAAAGTGAAGCTAATTTTGTGAACAGGTGTTGTTTGAATTTAAGGAAACAACTTTCCTCCAGCCTTCTATGGTTGTATTTCATGACTTCCCAATGTACTGCTTCTTTAGTGGCCCAATTCACTCTGGACCAGCCACCCTCAGTAAGGCATTTTTACATGTTTCTCTCTCTTCTCAAGGTCTGTGCTTTTTTCATTCTTCTGAAGGTTCCATATATTTCTTCCCATTTCTTCCTCCCTGGTGGGGAGCAGGGAAGGCTTTATAAGTTTCTTTTGTGATCCATCACCTTTCTTTGGATCATTCCCCAATTTTTATTTTTAACCATTGTTCTAAAAATGAATCAGTGGACTCAGATTATCTCAGAACTTAAAATGGAAGGTTTTAATATTGATGACACTTGACAAAAATCAATACAAACATATTTCAAATCACTTTGCCACCGCCCTATAAGGTAAGTGACACTGTGAAAATTTTACAGATGAAAACAAAATTAAGATTCAGAGAAATTAAACACATTTTATAAAGTCACACATTCCTAAGGGGTGGAGCTAGGTTCAAATGCAGGCATTCTAGTTCAAAGCCCAAATATCACCCAATATCTCAGAGAGACAAAACAGATCTGAAGATTGCAGTTGCCAGCGAGGATTCTCTTATAAATTATATGTGGTAATTTATTTACATATAAGTAAATTACACAGGTTATTTATTTCTATATCAAAGTGTTCTCTATGCTGGCACTTTAGAGATTTCTGTGCAGTTTTATCTTGTCAGTTTGCCCATCTTGGGAAGAATCTTGCTTCCTTGTTGCTGAGACAGAAGGTAAACCGAAGGGTTCCAGACCAAATCAGATAACTGAGATTGCCTAATAACTAACTTAAATTGCATTCTCAACTTCCAGTCAGTGGGCACTGGTCTGAGGCTGACTGCTCTTTACTTAGGAGAGTAAAACAAGAACTTTACCACTGGCTCCGTAAGAGCTGCAACAGTCTACTCTGAAAGGAGCTTTCAACTGGTTTCTGGATGGTTAAGCTGGGAAAAATGAGAGCAGCTGAGGGAGCATGTAACGAAACACATAATTTGCACTATGAGTTTTTTCAATTTTTTTGTTTTTGTTTTTTGTTTTGTTTTGCTTTTAGCTGAGCCACCCTGCCACCTGTTGGCAGCTCAGCAGCAGCTCAGCTTAGGCCGGGAATCGAACCAGCGACCCTGTTGCTTAGAGCTTGCTCTAAGCGTGCTCTAAACCAACTGAGCCACTTGGCCGGCCCTTCCACATACTTTTAAATCCTGTATTACATATATGTATATACTATGTATATACTATGTATATACTATGAATTTGCATATATATGTATATATATATGCATATATATATATATACACACACACACACAGAATTACATATAGTTGTAAATCTTTTAAAGATTTGAATGTAGAATCTTTTAAAAAATACTCCAACACTTACATACCCAAATGAGTGCTGCTCCCTACAGAGTAGTTTCATACTTTGAGAAGCCATATCAACCATGATGACTATATTGCTATAATTATAACTTTTTAGAATTTAATTTTTTTGAATCCCTTTCAGAACCTTTGCAATTTCAGTGAAAACTTGAGCTCAGAGACACAGTGAATGTATTAGGTAAATCCCTTTCTGTTTTCCTTATTGATCAAGGGTAGCATGGCTTAGAGGGAGGGCATGCAGTCTTTAAAGAGAGCAGTAATCTGCCAGGGTTTATAAACTAGCTCTAATTACAAGAGCAACAATACAAATTGATTTCCTAAAAGTTAAGTTATCACCAATGCTGTCCAAGCAGAGATAAGATAACTACCAGAGTTATACCTTCAACTCTGACATTTTTTTCCAGTGCTGGATTTCTATATCCAACTATTTGACATTTTCATGTGGATGATGGCGAAAACCAAACCCTTAGTTTTTCCTCCTCAAACATACTTCTCTCACAATCTTTCACATTTCAAGAAAGAATAATACTGTCTACCAAAAACCTAGAGGCCATCCTTGATCCATCTGTTTCCCTCATCTTTCTGTATCCAATCAACAAGTAAATTTTATCAACTATCTCTGCAAAATATATCTTCATCTATATGCTTTTCTCCCTTCTAAATCTACCTGTGGCCCCATTTACCTCTTGCCTGAAGATTTACTTGAACATATTTCTAACTCGTGTTTTTGTTTTCCCTCTTGGCTACTTAGAATGCGTGCTCTATGCAGAAATTAGAGAGAAATTTTTGAAACTTAAATTGCATCATTGTCCTGATTACAACTCTTAGTGACTTTCTTTTTTACTGAAACATAAAATTCGTACTTTCAACCTTGACAGTAAGTTAGGGGAACCATTTAAATAAATACCCCAACATCCACAATCAGCCTAGCACTCTGAACCCATGTTGTATTATTACTCTTTCTCTCCATCATGAAGTTTCAGTCATGCTGATTTTCTTTTGTATCCTCAAACATGTCAGGCTTGGTTCTGGCTTGGAGCCTTTGTGCTTGCTGGTCTCTCTCCTTGGTATTTCTTTCCCTGATTTTTACATGTCCGTTTTCTTTTTGTGATTTAGGCTTTCAACTTAAATATCACCTTTTCAGAGAGGCCTCCTGTAGTGGGTGGAATGGTGGTCCATGTCCTAATCTTTGAAACTGTGAATATAGACTTATTTTGAAAAAGGGATTTTGAAGATATGATTAGGGATCTTGAAATTACACAGGTGAGCCTAAATCTAATGAAAAATGTCTTCATAAGAAACACACAGAGGAGAGACATGGAAAGAAGGGGTCATGTGAAGACTGAGGCAGAGATTGGAATTATGTAACAATGCCAAAAAATGCCTTAGGTCTCCAGAAGTTGGAAGAGACAAGAAAGGATTCTCCCCTAGAGTCCTTGAAGAAAGCACAAGCCTACTGACACCTTCAATTTGGACTTCTGGCCTCCAGAACCCAGAGAATAAATTTATGTTGTTTTAAACCATCATGTATATGGTAATTTGTTATGTCAGCCCTAGGCAACTAATGTATTTCCCTGAACATGAAATCTGAAGTTGCCATGCAATTGCCATTACCATTTTATTTTCTTCATGGTGCTTATCACTACTTGATTATTTTTTCCCCTTTTCTAGATTTTTTTCTTTCTTGCCCTGTATGGAAATTCCAATAAAGTAACTATAATCTGTCTATTCACCACCATGTCTTTAGAACCTACACCCATATCTAAAACATAATAAATATACAATAAATATTTGTGGAATGAATAAAGCATATATTAGGATAAACAAATTGTATACTTTATAAAGTATGTATGCTTTGGAAGGATGGACTAGAATTTTCTGTGATTCCTCCTAACAAAAGTGTTTATGATTTCATAATTTTAGTATTTCAAAATGATTTTTTGACATATTAGAGGCCAATGATAGAGAAGTTACATTTTTAAAACAGTGTTTTAAGAAGATCAATATGGAAGAATATGCTATGTGGATTATGGAGGGAAGAGGCTGTGGAAAATTTTACCAGTTGAGAGTAATGAAAACCTATACCAGGGTAGTTGTACAAAGAGTAAAGAAGAGGAAAATATAAGAAATACACACACACACACACACACACACACACACACACACACACACATTTAATAAAGCAAACCAATAGTTAATGGAATAAAATGGATATATGGAAAAGTCAATATCTGGAAGGGAATTTTCATTTGTGAGTTCAGGAAAATTTATAAACTGCCTATGGATTATGGACTCAAGCTTATAAAACTACATCAGAAACTTGATTAATGTTTATATTAACCCCCAAATGAAAAGTTCTTATTTATTTATATCTTTTGAGTGATTGATAATGTGTATGTCTGAAGGTTGAATGATTAATAAATTCTAACTGGATGCCAGAGTATAAGTCATACATTTTATTATAGTTTTGATAGTTATTTTAGAACAGCAGTAGAAATCCAGCAAATTACCACTTAAGCCTAATGTATAAGGATCCAGTTTGTTCTATAAAAGTAGGTTTTCTTGATAAGTGGAAATTGAAAATTTACCTGAAGAATCTCTTGGGAAGACAGATGTATTGATTTTTATAATTATAAATTATAAAATATAACAATTATAATTACAGAAACTACTTTTCTTTTTCTGCTAGTCTCCTACATGTAATAGAATCAAATATCTATTGAAATAGTATTTTCTGAAATTTGATTCCAGTATATTCATCTAAATAATAGTCAAAGCAAGTCTCTGAGATGAGAGGCAGAAATGGATCAGTAATCACATTATGCAAAGAAACAGCAAAAGAGAGAGTTTTCCAGCAGGAATAAAAATTGTTTTCTGGTTTCATTGTATAGTTCAAACACAGAAGGGATTTCCAAATCAGAAGTCTCAATTGTGTTGACTTTTCTTTTTTTAACCATTTACCCATAGATATGTGTTATGAATCATACCCTTTACAAAGTTATTATAATTTGATAGGTATGAAGTTTTAAGCTTACCTGTTGAAAGCAACGTTGCATTTTTTTCAAAGCATTGGGAAAAAATAGACCTCATACTTTATAATATCAGACTATTAAAATATACAAATGAGTCAGGTGATATCACCCTATTAGTGAAGGAGTAAGTCTTGAAAATGAATTAGGAAAACCTGTGACAGACTGCAATATCACATTTTTCCTCTTAAAGGACAGTTGAGAAGCCTCTATGACATACCACGAAGTACAGAATCAGGTGGTTGGAGACTTGAGGAAGGTTAGGAACTGGGCTTCAAACTGAAAGAAGAGGCAGTTCTGTGAAAAGTTGAAATCACTGAAGGGCATTTGGTCACAGAGTGAGAAGTCCAATGCTTGTATTTCACACTTTTACATGAACTTGCATCTGAGAACGAATTTGAACTGATGGAGCCAAGGGTGAGTAATAATGAGAATGGTATACTAGATACAAATTGGAAAGCTTGCCCTAACCATGCTCCATCTAAGGGATAGTTTCAAATTTATAGGCTATGCTCTCCAAAAACCCAGTGTTTGGTCACAGATGACCTCATTTCTTTGTCCACCTAAGACCATGGATAATTCAGATCTAAGAACGTCCTGTTTATGGTTCCCCTGAAATTAAAATCTTTGTCCTGGCTCTAAAGATAGGACATAATCACAAAGTTTACATTTTAGTAGAGATTGAAGTTGTGCAGGAACAGAAACAAATATTAAGCAAAGGCAGCTAGTCATTAGACAGGGGAGAATGGTATTGCTATATGGAAAAAGAAAGGCACTATGAAAGAGAGACACAGAGAGCATTGGGTGGTTGGATAGATGTTAACTAGACTCCTTGTGATGATCATTTGGCAATATATACAAATCTCAAATCATTATGTTGTACACCTGAAACGAATATAATGTTATACTTGTGTGCCAGTTATACCTTAATAAAAAAAACAAAAATGAAAACCAAAAACCTAAATGGTGGTGGTTCTTTGGTGGCTTTATTAAGCTCTCCCTGCATTCTATGCTAGTATGTTCTCTCAATGACTCTCTTTTCTGGCATGATCTGGAGAGAGTATAGGACCATCCCAGTCTTAGCAGGAAACATCTCCATCATCAGTAATCTGGGACAGCTGGTCACCCTGTCAGAGTTCCTATTTCTTGCAACCAAAAGAACCCTAACTAGAGCAAATCACACTTACGGAAGAAAGATAAAAATTTAATAAATAGAGAAATTGATAAAAGTTTAAATTGATAAGACAAAAGACTCAATAATTATGTAATTACAAAATTGTGAGTTTGAAGGAATCATACAGAATAATTTATTATAAAAACTGCAAATGTTAGAGGAAGACAAGATTTTCCAGTTCACCTAATTTTACATTATTGCTTTCCAAATGAAGAAATGAAACTTAGGGGGGTTGATTTGCTTAAGCTATAGAATAAGAAAACAGGTCTTATAAAAACCAAATACCTTGATATTTTATTACTTCCTACTACCTTTAATGTTTGTTGTTGCTACTTTTTAGACATTTATTTATTTTGTGTATAATAATTTATAAGTTTAATAAAGAAAATTAATTCAATAATGTTGTAAAGATTATGTAGGGTGTCAGACGGATACTGCACTTATTGGGGGGAATCACTTCATAGATTATGTAAATGCCTAACCACTGTCCTGAAACTAATGTAAAGTAATACTGAATGTCAAATATAATTAAGTATATATATATATATATATATATATATATATATAATATTGGGTTGTCGGAAAAGTAGTCATGCATGTTTGCAACAGATGGCACTAGTTCATTTTTGGAAGTACTAGAGTCATTCGCATCTATGTTATTCCATGCTGGTGATTTTGATCTCAACGACGCTCCTCGGTCAGGGAAGCCCACTAAGGTTGATGACAACAAAATAAAGGCATTGATCAAGTCAAATCGATGTTACATGACATAAGAGATTGCAGAAACATTGAACATCCATCATACAAATTTTCACGACCACCTGAAGAAGCTGGGATACGGAATCAAGCTCGATATTTGGGTTCCACATGAACTCAAAGGAGTTCATTTGATGGCGCGTATAAACATCTGCAATATGCTCATTAAACTTGAGGAAAACGATCCTTTTTTGAAGCGACTGATAACTGGTGATGCGAAGTGGGTTGTTTACAATGTGGTGTGCAAATGGTCTTGGTCCCGATGTGATGATTCGCCTCAAACAACATCGAAAGCAGACATTCATCAGAGGAATGTTATGCTGTCACTGTGGTGGGATTTTAAAGGTGTCATGTTTTTTGAGCTTCTACCAAGGAACCAAACAAACAATTCAAATGTGTACTGTTGGCAATTGGAAAGTTTGAATGAATCCATGATCCAGAAATGCCCAGAGCTTGTTAATTGTAAAGGAGTTTTGTTCCATTGTGACAACGCGAGACCACACACAAGTTTGATCACTCGTCAAAAATTATTGGAGCTTGGATGGGATGTGTTGCCACACCCACCATACTCGCCTGACCTTGTGCCGTCAGACCTCCACCTGTTTCGCTCTCTTCAAAACTCCTTGTGTGCTATAACGTTCAATTCAGATGAGGCTGTAAATCAGCACCTTGTTCAGTTTTCAAATAAAGACAGGTCCTTCTATGAATGAAGAATTATGAAGCTCACTGAAAGATGGCAAAAGGTTATCAAACAAAACTGGCAATATTTCATTAATTGATCTTTGTTCTTTACATAAATAAATTACCTTTGAAAAACAGACAAAATATGTCATGACTTTCCAAACAAACCAATATTTGTTTCCTTGAGTTGATGGAATATAACTGGGGAGATATAGCATTAAATATGCATCATCTTGTATCAAGACACCCACAGCTGTATATGACCTTATCCTTCAAGGCAATAATAAAACTTAGAATATAAAGTTGCATTATTGAGTAATATTGTGTATTTGTGCAGTACTTTTTAGATTTTAAAGTACTTTCAGAAATGCTATCTCATTTAATCCTCACAGCAATACCACAAGCAATACACGGTTGGCATACAAAGTCATGAATAAGACAACTATTGGGGTTTTTTCTGATTGCCTAGAGTGTATTTTAAAATCATATTCTGATTGCCTAGAGTATATTTTTAAAAATCAGAAATTGTTGCTAATCTAGTACTTTCATGTAAAAATACAAAATTTGAATTTGCTTCATGTCTCTCTCCTCCCATTCCTTGGCAGTTGTTTGTAATCAAGCAGGCTTGTTTTAAACTAGAATGAAAGAAATGAGGATAGTGACCTAAACTATGAAGGCAAGCATTGCCTTGATCATATATCCACTCAACACTAATTAAACAACTAATATATACTAGGAGCTCTACTAGGTACTAGAGAGATAGACTTAAATAAGTTGCAGCCCTTGCTTTCATGGGGCGTACAATCTAAAGAGAAAGACAGACAGCATGTAAATAACAAGCATGCTTAGTATTATGCTGAAAAATGGCAAGTGCTTGGAAACTGTGAATCTGGTGATCCAACCTGATGGGGCAGCATGGAAGATTGCTCAGGCCTCTAGGGCTCCCCTAGATTGCCCAGGGTTGGCCTTGGAAAAGATTTAGGGCTTACAGTTAATCACACATCATTTCTAAAATGGTTCATGCTATTGGGATGTTGTATAGAAAGAAGAATGTGCTGAAGAAGTGGAACAGCTAATTCTCTTTCATAATTTTAGTGTTTTAGTTCTACCTCAGTAATGCTGCAAAATATTTGTACAACCTACCGTCCTTATACCCAAGAACAAGGGCTCTATTCGGCAAAGCATAGAGCTTATAAAATGAATATTGTTCCACTAAAAAGTATAAATTTAAAAAATTTCTAACAGCTAAAACAGTTACCTAACAAATGAGAAAGACAAAGAAGAATTTTATTTTTTGTTGGAATGACAAAAATGCATGGATAGCAGTAATGGTATTGATTGAAACTAAACCTTGGAAAGAAATGCAGTCTGGAAAAGGAAAGGCAATGTTATTTGATCTTTATTATCTCCATCAAAGGCTTCTGTAATTCACAGTTTGACA
Organism: Hipposideros armiger; assembly: GCF_001890085.2. Taxonomy (NCBI): domain Eukaryota; kingdom Metazoa; phylum Chordata; class Mammalia; order Chiroptera; family Hipposideridae; genus Hipposideros; species Hipposideros armiger. The sequence continues at coordinate 847,329 of NW_017731718.1, forward strand.
GCATTTTGCGAGTAGCATGAACCATTTCACAAAGCTGTAATTTACCTTAAGAAGAAAACAATAATTAACAAGGTGCATCATATAGAAATAAGTGTGAACTGAAAGAAATTAAACACAAAGTGATGAATCCTAAAAGACTGATTTTTTTAATTGAAATTTCAGCTTAAAAATTGCTTAATTTTTTTCTTCTGAAAAAAGAGTAGAGTTCGGTTGTATGGACATGCATACACAGCAGCTAGATCAAATGTTCATAGCACACTTTCTATAGATCGTTTTGTATGGTTTACTGTATAAGCACAGGCATAACGATGGGTAGATTAGAAGTGCAGTTCCTGGCCTAGCATTTACTCTGCTTCATACAGACTAACTTATTATTACCAACCAAGAATCTTGCTTTGGTTGAGAGGATAAACTCTGCTTTAAAATTGTAGAGTAAAAAAAATTGAAAACCTAGAAAATTTCTTGATTCAGAATGAGCTACAGCTTCATAGTATTAAAGGCATTATTATTCAGAGAACAATTATTTAATTTATAGTTATTCAGATCACCTGTTTCACTTCTTCATCTATTAAGCACCCTCATTACAAGTGCAACATTCCTTCCAAATGTTTTATCCAAAATTGATTTAAAATTTGAACTCATTATAGAATAGAATGTGTTTATTTTAGTATGAAAAAGAATGTTGGCATTACTTGATTCTTCTTCCTCAGCAGTAAAATGGCGTAGATGACGTAGGCCCATTTCCCTCCTATGACACCACGGAAGCCCACAGTCCTCAGAACAATGCATAGAGAGCACCTACATAGTGCTAAAGACATTGTTCGGTAAATGTTACCAGTGCACTAATTTAATAAAGTATGCAATTTTAATAAATTTTATTAGTTGTTCATTTCAAATGAAAGTATGGCCAAAACTGATTTCTTTTTCTGTTTCTGTACTTTATGAATATTTAGCAAGGGTTTCTACTCATGTTTACAGAGTGGTATAAAGGACTCTATCAGTTTTAATAAAGAGACTGTTACAACACTTCTAGTATAATTAATTGGCACAAATTTCAATTATACTTGAAAGCCAAAGCATAATCCAGTTCAGAAAGACACTTGCAAGTGACCCTTGATGGCTATTTGGTCAGTTACAGACAAAATAATTCCTTTTATTTCATCATGTTGACAACCATCCCAAGAAATCATAGCTACCAGTTGTACAAGAGGTGAGTTGTAGCTTACATGAAGCCTTCATACAATAATTCAAATAAATCTAATATTTATAATCTTCTATTACTTGACTTTAGTATGTTTTTAATATCTATCTATCTATCTATCTATCTATCTATCTATCTATCTATCATCTATCTCCTTCCTAGAATTAAGTTGGCCATGCTTATCATATTTACCCAAGAAAGTATGGAAAGATACGTAAAACAGTATATTTTTTTCTGGGCCATGTTGTAAGGGTAACTTGATTCTTCAGTGAAATAGAGGAAGGGCCTGCTTAAAGAAGTGTAATGATATCTCACAAGCCAGCCATAGTGGTCACATTTAGTAGAGGAAGTGAAGAATTTATTTTTCAGCTGAAACTGAGGAAAATTTTTAGGTGGAAAAGGGAAGGTATAATTATGTGGTTTGGAATTTGGCCAGGGCACTGGAATTCATACCTCTTCACTTTCAAGATGTGTCACAGACCCTTTAATTACCCAAAGTGGAGCGGGACCTCTGTTTTCTGTCTATCCCATCAAAAAGACAACATACTTTGTTACCCATTTACCCAATGCTTCTCTGAATTTTAAATTTTACTGAGTAATACACAGAAATCATCTTAATTTCTCCTATATATTTTATCTCCTATATATATTTATTTTATTTCTGACTTACACCGATGGCAAGGTGGGGCCATCTTTTCAGAGGAGGATGACTACAGGTGTCCATGGGGATTTCAGGCAAAGCCCTGAGGCTGCTACCTGCTAGGAACCAGGGTGCATGGGCTTCATGTTGACCTTGGTTACTTACTAGCTGTAAAAACTTGTGTATGTTAGTTAACCTTAACTTGAGCTTCAGTTTCCTCATCTATAAAATAATCCATATTCATCTTTTTTTTGTATATCAATGAAATAGTGTTCCAGAAATTCTTAGTCTCATACTTGGAAATAGCAAACAGTTAACAAACGTCGTATTATGATGATCATTTCCAGGGCCTTCTCTTGGCCTTAAACCTGGCATATAGTAGGTTATGCCCTATGGAGAAGTGTTAGGAGCCCAGTTAAGAAATATAAATTACAGCCTGACTACGAAGAGGTTTGTATATCAGGCTAAATAGTTTATATTATTATCCTGTGGGCAGAGCGGAGGGAACCATTGAAGGATTCTCTTCAGAGGAATGACAGGATGACATCTGTGTCTTAGAAATAGGGTTCTGGTTGTGGGGTGGAGGAGGGATATGGGCTGGAAAGCATCTGAGATATATTGCAAACTCATTTATCTCCTCACAGCAAGCATGAACCTAATTTAATCTCAGTTATTGAATTGTCCTACAATGCTTTGATGCCCTCATTGTCCTTTGAAGGACATAATTTTTTTTAATCTTTATATAAAATGACCCCCAACTTCAATTTTTTTTTTCTTTTCTGCATCCTTTCCTCCAAGCCGGGCTTTTTTAGCTGTCTGCTTCTACATTTCAACATGCTTTTTTGTTATACTGTATCCACTTACTTCTAAGTTGTTGTGAGAAGAGGGTTCAGATAGCCAAACTTTTTAGGACTGTGTCTAAAACAATATTTGCTTGGGTAATAGGAATAGGGTTTCCATACAAAAATATATCTACTTACCAACATTTAACTCATACATTTTTATTAATATAAAACAAAACAAACTCCAGATAAAGGCAAAAGTACTACGACCCTGACCATCACCAATGATGTGTAAATAGCCACTTGAATACTCTCGCTGGGATGTGGGTAAGTGGAACAACTGCCACTCACATTTCCATCAGCTAATGCCCTGCCCTGGAAGCAAAGGAACTAGGGATCAAGTCTTTGTTGTGCTTCTGAGCCACATTTTTCTCCAATGTAAACCAGTGCCTTTCTCCCAATGGCTCTTCATCTCTATATGCAGAGTAGAAACCAACAAAAACATTTTTTTCACAGCAACTATTCTTTTATGACAAAGCACCATTGCTTTCTTAGAAATGTGTATGATATTATGTTGGAGGTTAGCATTATCACATGAAAATATTAGAAAACCTAGCTCATTGATTCAGCTGGGTTCATGTGAACTATGTGGGTTATAGGGCCAGGAGTGAACGCTAATAATGCTAGTAATAGAAAAAGTAGAATAAAAATGGGAAGTTGTCAAGCTCAAGGCAAGGTTGAGCTACTGATAGTCAAGGTGTAACTCCAGGGTTGAGATGTCAAGTCCCTATGTTTAAGGCCATGGCACAGGAACAGAAGGGCAAGCACAGAAGGGACAAATTAAAATATCCATCATGGTTAGAGACAAGGGGAGTCAACAGGCAAGGAACAGAGGACACAAACACAGGTGGCCTGAAGTCCAAGTAAACAGTAAGAAACCTAGAGAAAATACAGGACTAAAGAAGAAGAAAAACACACTTCAGGAAATAAATCCGGGGTGCCACAACCTAGATTCCAGTAAATAAGAACACTTTTTTTCTCACTCCATAGTCTCTCTATGCTTTCCTGTGGCAAGCACTGATGAGAGTATGACCCTTCTGGACACTCTCTATTAGTGTCACTGGTTCATTTTACTGTAGAAGTTAAGAATCGGGGGTACTTCTGGTACCAGCCTTAATGCTGAGGAGCTGGGCTGTGGAGAGTGAGGATATTGGGGAAGTGTATTAGAATGACGAGGGGAGATGGATACAGGTGTAGGGTTAGAGGGGGCAGCAAAAGGCCCTGAGGTCTTGGGAGAGATGCAAAAAGTTTGCCAAAGAAGCATGCAAAAACACCAAGGCAAAATAGACCTCTTCACAATTTGCCAAAGACCTATCCCTAGTTTTAAAACTATTAACTGGCTTATTAAATCCTCCACTTTGAAACCTCTAATAAAGGAGTACGCTGCCAAGCCCCACAGAGCTATTCAAAAGAAACCTTCTTAAAAGTCTCAGTGATGAATATAAGTGTCATCAGTAATAAAAAGTGGTGCTATGTTCTGTGAAAGTCTATGCTTGGAAGTGGATATGTGCTGTTTTCAACAATCTTGTATAGTTTCCCCCAAGTTATGCATCAATAATGCATTAATAGTGCTTTAAATAACTCCCAAATCTGTTACCATTAAAAACAGTTGTCTGTCTTGAATAGATGTCTAATTTTGAAACGACATTGCTTCACTTTCAAATATGAAACAGCTGTAAAAAATTATATGTATGTACACATTTATGTACACTAGACTCTTCAAAAGAATTCTCAATGGAGAAAAAAATATCAATCTGCTCTTCAAAGACATGATACAATAGTCTAACATATATATTTATATACATAAAATAATTCATCCACATAATTTACCTGATCATTTGTATGAGACTCTATTATGTTCAGTATAACCAGTATATTTAGTTATAGAAATAAACTTTTATATATAAGAAGCAATGATGAATAACAGTACTTACTTCTTCCACTAAAACAATTTCAGTGCAGTTTAATGGAACTCATGACTAATATTTCAAAAAGGAATCATCCTGCTGGCAAAACAATTCCATACATAACAAACAAATGAACAACCTTCCCTCCCTTCCTCTCTCTCCTTCCTTTCTCTCTCTCTCTCCTTCTCATTCTCTCTCTCCTTTTTTCTTTCTTCACCAGAAATGTTATTACCCAGCATAGAACCAATGGAGAACAAATAGCTAAAAATCATGCATTTGATAACTATTGCTTGGATGTCCAGTATGATGCAAAGTGCTGCAATAGGTGCAGATACAACTGTGGCCTAGACCTAGGCCCCACTATCATTACTTATAGGCTAGTGGGGACCCAGAAAAGCAGAGAGGACATTGCAATACAGCATAAGGAGGTCTGAGAGACATGATGTGCTATCAGAAAACATGGGAGAGTCACAGAATCTGTGCTGAGGGGTGAGGAAGACCTCCGAGAATGTGGCATCTGATTGGAGACCTATGAATTAATAGGAGTCATTGCTTGTGTTGAATTGCAAAGGGAAAAAGGGACAAAAACTATTCTGGGCAGAGGAAATACATATAAAAACTCAAATGCAAGAAAGAGCATAGAGAATATAAAAAAAACTCAGAGTTGGATGTTTGCAGATAGATGGGACAGTGGGCGACTTCATGCGGCAGAATGGTGAGGAATAAGGTGGAGAGGTTTTCGAATAAATGCTATGGAGTTTGGACTTTATTCTCAGAAGAGTGAAAATAGAAATGCTCATGAATATACATATTTAATCATGTCCAGGTTACCTAAATATCTAGAATGCCTCCGAACCTCTGTTTTTAAGTGCATCCTTGTGAAAATCAAGACTAGCTTAGCAACAGGGATATAATGAAGTATCTAGTTTGTAGAAAAGCCACAGATTTTATTTGCTTTTTTTCTACAAATGGTTAAAATAATGTTACAATGCTCAAATGCAGAGTCAACTGTATTGAGAAATATTTTGGAATCAACGTACGCTGTTTTAACCCTGAATTATATAATATTTGAAATTACATAAAACTTCCCCAGGTTGGGTTTCTGAAAGCCCTTAAGACCTGTGTGCATGCTTCAGCAATTGCTGCCAAAGGAAACTCCCTGAATAAGAGTGGGGCAGGTCACCAGGAACAGGAAACAAGGAGTCCTGGAAGGAGGTAGGGTAGGCAAGTCTGCACAGACACATCTGCCCAGATCCCATGAGTAACTGGGAGATGCAAAGATTAAATAATGACTTGTTTTCCTTTTGATTACATTTTCACTGGAGCTTGTTTTTGAGCACTATTTAATGTAGTAACACTTGAATATTCCCAAATGAAGAGAAAATCAACTCCATTGCTCTGTGGATAGTATTGTTCAGAGCAATGGTTCTTAACCTATTTTGAATGCATGGAGCATTTTAAGAAATCATTAAATCTTGACCCTTGACCTCTGAATCTGCAATATATACAAATGTAATCACATACACACAAAATTCTGCCTAGAGTTTCAGAAAGCTCAGATTTCCAAGGTCCATCCGTGGACCCAGAAAAACAATACAATAATAATAACATTGACTAATAATGCTCTATATGCCAAGACTCAGCTGAGCACTTTACATTCCCTATCTCATTCCATCCTCACAGGAATTATTTGATATAGTTGTTATCATTCCCATTTTAAAGATGAGAAAACGGAGGCTTAGAAGGTTTAAATAATATGCCCAAGTTTGCTGAGATAGAATGGTGGTACCATCATTAAAGCCTATGAAGGCTATCTCCATAGTCCAAGGTCTTAATCACTGCCAAGTTCCCCAGTTCCATTTGCCATTGAATGATACAGAACGATATAGAAATAAGACTACACTCAGAGTCAAGAGTCACAGTCCTTATTCTGGTTGTTCTCTTCAAAGTCATAACGAGTTAAATATATAGTTTTAAAATCATTTTAAGCAATCAGAAAATGTACAGAAGGAAAACAATATCAAAATCATCCATAATCAGTGACCCAGTGACCTATGTGAACATTGCAAAATTCACTGAAAACTAGACTTAGAGTTTTACAAACATCATCTCACTTTGTCCTTGTTGTATTAACCTATGAGGGATCCTACTTTAATCCCTACTTTATAAAGTAAGGCACAGACTTAAGGTGAACGAACAATTGATTCAAAATTATATAGTTAATGATTATGTGATAAATCCATAAATTATAATTTAAATTATTTCACTGTAAACTCATGCTTTTAATCAATTTGCCATATTGACTCATTTCCTAATATATCTTTCCAAATATTTAATTCTAGGCATAGATATCTATACATAAATGGATATTTTAAAAATAGAGTATACTGAACACATAGTTTTATAACAATATATTAAAATTTTCCATATCAATATAGACATTAGTCACAAATATATTTCTATAGACTACTTTTTAATGGTTGTGTAGTATTTCAATGAATGGATAATCATGATTTGTGGACTACCTTAAGTTTAAATTGTAATGTTGCCTCCAAATTTTCACCAAGTACTTACTTCTATATAAAGCTCTTATTCTATTCCCTTTTATGTTAAATGAAGATAACAGCATGGTTCTATCCATCACAGGTTTAGTAGGAGGGCTGAATCAAATAATATTTAAGAGCTACTCCAATGAAGGAAAGCAATGTATTATTATTATTTCTCCTTTGAGAAACGAAACCTGCCTGAGTAGTAGGAAAACGAAACGGCCACTTTGTATACACAAATGATGACATTGTGGAAATTCTCTACTGCTCTATTACATCAACTGTGAGCTCTAGGCTTGATTATACCTCACAAATAAAAATATGCAAGAAATAATCATTTTGTTTAAGAATGAGATAGTCAGATTGCCAAAGACACTGGCTGACTATATACTTGGTTTACCGAAGGAAAAAAAAAAAAGAATAAAAGGATAACCACAGATTATAATATTTTAACTATTACCCCTGAATCTCAGAGTTGCTCGGGTGAGAGAATGAGATAAAAAAGAAGAATTATCACTTTATTATACAAACAACATGTCAGTAAATGGCTTTATGAATAGTTTGTTTAGACTTATATCTTAGTAGCACTATAAATTGCATGACTAACACTGAATTCACACTTGCCATCTGATTACACACTTTGGTCTTCTTTAAAAATCTGACTCAAATATATAAGTTACTAATCAACATAGAGGTATGACTGGGGATTTCTCATTAGTAGACTCAGAAGGTTAGGATAACATTTGTCTATAGAAAAACTGGCAAGGCAGCCCCATCTCCACTTGAACTGGTACATTATTAGTGTGCTAATCTTAGAGAGAGCACTGCTAAAACTGAGAGCTTCTCTCTCTACTCCTCACCACACCTTGCCCGCCAAATCATTCTCCTGGACTCTCTATTACTCTCAATGGGATCTCCATTTTCATTACCTTGCAAAGTGAAGTTTGCACAGAAGTTGCTCCTCGAATACTGAATCAAACTTAGAATCATAGATTTTATATCTGGAAGGGCCATCTAGACATAATTGGGATTAACTGGTATTATAGATTATTTCCATTTACAATTAGGCACATGGTGACTTGAAGGAATAAATGACTTGTCCAGAGTGCCCCAAACAAAAAACCAGAAACCAAGTTTTCTAATTCCTTGGACAATGCAATTGTATGAAAATGATGATACAATTTAAAATATCTCCTTTTTCTTTTTTTGCACAAGTAATTCCTGTTCAGGATTTAGTGTTAAATTGATTTGATTTTCATTATAAATTGATTTGATTAAACCTCAAAATTATCAAGCGGCTGCAGGCCTGATGGCCATACTTGACGTAACCCAAGGCTGCTCGACCATCAGAACTGTGACTTTGCATCACTGAGGCAGAAACGAGGTTGCACCGGTCTGGGTCTGGGTCTGCACCCACGGCCCACATTCAGGAGCAGTCAGGAGATTATCGGGCATATAGATTATCAGGGCCAACCATATTGTATAGATGTACATGTGAACAAAACCAACTCCATCTCTGTGTCCCGGATTTCATTTTTTTTTTTTTTTTGAGCCATCCTGCTACCTGTTGGCAGCTCAGCAGCTGCTCAGCTCAGGCTGGGACTCGAACCACTGTTGCTCAGAACTCAAACTCTTGCGCGAGCTCTTAACCAACTGAGCCACTCGGCCGGCCCTCATTTCATTTTTAAGTTTCATGCTGTGACCTTTGACCAGCCTCAATGCCCTTAGTAAGCATATCAAAGCTTTCTAGTTGATGATTATCTGTGTTCTTTAAAATGTAGCCATAAATATTTCTGTTAGTAATAGCCAGAGTGACATGACAACCAAGATAAATATCAAACTGGTAATAGTATTGATTATAAGCAATCATCTATCACAAGACCACCAGGAAGTATGGCTCCTGGCGCTGCGGCACTATGGTCCCTTTGTCTTGTCAATCATTGGCACCTGAGTTATAGTATAAAAAATGTACTGTAGCAGGTATCTATTAGCGGAGAATAATTTGCACAAAACTGCTGGGCCATCTGTCTGCTCCGGCCTAGTCTTCCTGTAAGTAAATTACCCTAGAATAAATTCTGTTATATTCTATGGAGTTGCCTCCTTCATCTTTCAGTCTGAAGATACTTTATCGTTACAGTGGCCATTACACAATTGCCCTACTGTCAGATACATAGTCACGTGAGTTTTAAAAATATATCTCAAAGCAAAAGATAAAAATGTTTCGCCAAGGAATGTTTTTTTCCTACATAATTCTGCTCAGGCTACACTTTACATGAGGACAGCGTTGTTATTATGTCATTTTATTCATAGGAAAAGAGGTTCTGCTACCAAAGCCTAGAATGTTGGCCAGATTTGTAAATGAACAGACCTGATGAGATGCATCTGTTTTCAGATGTAGACAACGTAAGAAGAGTGAATCACAGAGTACTTTATAAATGCATACAAGTGTCCCTAAAGAAAATGCTAATGAGCAGAGGGAAGGCCCCAAGCCAGGTACCTGAGAACAGAAGAAAGGGGGCTGAGTCGGTTCACATGAAAGTGAAATCAACCTTAGCCTGGGGCGGCCAGGTCAGGAGGAATGAAAAGACAGAAGATAATAAGAGGCATAAGAAAGGAGAATAATGAAATGTGAGAAAGGCCACAGGGAAAAAATATTTCATATATATATATATATATATATATATATATATATATATATGAAAACAAGCAAAAGCAAGACTGGAGCTCACCACAACAAACAAAAGGCTGAAGAGGAAGTGGTATCAATTTTTAAAGTTCACATAAGAAAACATACCTACTTTTAATCAGATCCTCTCCATTCTCCCTTACAGCAATATTCCGTTTGGCTGGGCAGCTCGCTAACTGATTACATATGCCACCTCCTCGGTAACTTTCCTTAAATTATTCCTGGTTTGAAGATCTTCTGGAAACCTTTCGTAAATGAAAACATTGTTTTTCTCCTTTTGAGTAATTTCTATCATAACCTTCAAATTTTAGGATTTTGAGAACTGTTTTTAGTTGCAAATAAATGGCTTATATAATCTATAAATCTTTCATAGGCATTGCATTTATTCAGCAGAGAGAGCTGGCTGGCTCCTGTGTGCCAGGCCCTGTGTTAGGTGCTGTGTTCTTGCCTGCCTTCCAGTCAAGTGGCTATAAACACCTTTACATAAACTACCAAGTAACATTCCTTGTGTTAAACATGTAAACTTTTATTTTAGATAAAGTTTAAAGTTTTAAAAATGAACTTTATTTTAAAATAGTTTTAGATCTACAGAAAAGTGGAAAAGATAGAGGGAAGAGTTCTCAGATACCTTTTACTCAGTCTGGCCCATGGTTAACATCTTACATTGATATAGTACATTTGCTACAACGGAGGACCCAATATTTGTATGTTACTGTTGACGAAACTCCACTCTTTATTCGATGTCACTTCTTTTTCCCTGGGGTCCTTTATACTGTTTCAGGATGTCATACAGGACACCAAATGACATTTAGTCTTCGCATCTCCTTAGGCTCCTCTTGGCTCTGACTGTTGCTCAGAATTTTCTTGTTTTTAATGAACCTGACATTTTTGAGGAGTACTGGTTAGGTGTTTTGTAGAATGTTCTTCAACTTTGGTTTGTCTGATGGTTTTGTTATAGTTACATTAGAGTTATGGGTTTTGAGGAGGACATCACAGAGGTGAAGTGCCCTTCTCATAACATTATATCAGAGGATATATGACACCAAAGTGCCATATCACTGTTGATGTTAATTTTGATCACTGGGTTGAGGTAATGTTTGCTAGATTTTTCCACTGTAAAGTGAATATTTTTCCCTTTTCATATTCTATTCACTAAGTGAGTCACTAAGTGCAGCTGACACTCAAATGCAGGGTGGGGTTAAGAATGGGGGTAAATTAAGCTCCATCTCTTGGAGGAGGAAGTATCTACATATATTATTTGGAATTCTTATATAAGGAAAATGTGTGTCTTCTCTTCTATTTCTTTATTTAATCATTTATTTATGTGGACTAATGTATATTTGTTTTATACTTTGGGCTTGCTGTTCAATAATATTTATTTATTTATTTTTGCTCTAATTGTTACAGCATTGGCCATCGGGAACTCTTCCAAGTTGGCTTCTGTGTTCTTTCATATGTCCTTTTATTGCTTGAGCACTTCCTTACTTTCTGGTACCACAAGATACTTCAGGCTCTTCTTGAATATTTCTTGGGCTGGGGAGTCACAGAACCAGTCAGTTTTCTAATGATCCTGGTTCCTTTACTGAAGAATGAAATTAGAAACCAAGAGAAGTAATCTTCATTATAAAACTATAAAGATTCTGGTTTTGCCTTTGAAAGACTTTTTTTTTTAAAGGCCTAACTTGTCTTGCACAGGAAAAAAATAGCTTTTTCTACGCCTACATGCTCTAAGATAGCTAAAGGATTTTTCTGTTTCTTTTTTTTTCTTGAACAGTAGTCAGAGAACTGATGGGTATTTGGTTAGACAGTCAATGGGAACACTATTTATTATTTAAACAATTTAGAAATATTAATGGGAAAATCATTTAAAAAATATTCTTATCAATAACAACCCTTGAAAACTCTGACCACAGCTGGATCTTCCAAACTACTACAGTCTTAACCATCCCAATTCTTGAATGGAATAAAGAATAAAGTAAATGTGGAAAATAAATATTTGTTATGTGCTTTTCATTTATAAACCCATCTTTATTCAATGAATCAATATTTGAAGTATTGAAGTAATAAATACAGCTCCCACTTATTGCAAACTATTCACTCTGCTAATTGCTTTACATACACTATACTCATATTTGATAATGCTAGATGTAAAATTTGATCCCAGAAGCCAAAATCATTTGCAGAAAACAAAACAAATCAACAACCCCCCCCCACCTCTACCTCATTCTAAATAACAAAAAGCAAAAGACAAATATTAGATTTTAATCTTGTTTTGTTTTTTAACTAGGGAAATTTAAGAAAGAACATAAGTAGGTGAAAGTTTGGAACAAAAATATAATTCTTGAACCTTAGAGAGGGTCAAGGCATACTCTGAACTTCTACTAAAAAAGCTGGAGTTCACATGCCCTGGCAGCTTTCCCACATCTTTACCCTGCTAGTTAATGGCAGAAGTGAGATTGGAACTCAAGGTTCTTGGTTCCCAGTTCAATGTACTTTCCTCTAATTCTGTTCTCTAAGTCAACTGTTCAGGTCAGCATCATATTGGAGTACAAATGGTTTCTACCAGAAAGTGAATGAGCAAGGGAAGGTGTGAACCCTAAAAAATGCTGTATACAGACTGATGCAGCCTTCTCCTGGCTATGAAATACAAGGCGTCTATCATTAACTTATAGGGCATTGATTGTGACAGTCGATACGAGATGACTGTTCTTTTTCTCTCTCCATCTTTTCTTCCTCTCTTTCTCCCTCCCTTTTTCCCTTTCTTCCTTTTCTTGTCTCTTTTTTCTTTTCTTTTTTTCTAGTTTCTCTCCTTTATTCTCTCCTACTTGCTTCTATTTCTGCTTTTGCTAGGCCCCACCTTAGATGTCCTATAAACACCAACATCAGAGTTAGAGCTGATAGAAAGTGCCCCCTAGGCTGCTGTGAGGTCAAGGATCTGCTTGATTTAGCTGATTGTTAAAAAGTAATAGGTATACAGCACAGGGGTATAAATGTCTAACTATTACATTGTTGTGTACACCTGAAACTAATACAAAAAAGAAATTTAAAAAAAGTAATAGGCAATTCTACTACGAAAATTTCCTTAGGGAGTCAGTACTTAACCCTGCGGGATTTTCCATTCCTAGAGACAAACTCCCTCAGCAAATAATCAGGGACTTCCCTGGAGACAGGCAGGCTAATCCTTTCTTTTGGCTTTTATTTGGAAGCAGGGACAGAACAAGAGTTATCATCTACCTTTAAATATTTTGCCTTGTACCCTAACATCCTGGCAGTTGCTCTTCCTACTGCGTGTGTTGTATGAGAGACAAAGAAAGACACACACACACACACACATACACACACACACACACACACACACACACACACACGACATAGATAAATAGATACATAGAGAGACCAAGCACAGGTAAAGGGTAAAAGACCAGTTTTTGTTTTTAAATATTTAATCGTTAATGGACTAGTATTGTTTTAAATACAATGTAAATGATTTTAATGACTCAAAAAATGGAGTAACATGAAAAATAAGACATAAAAAATACAACTGTTGATGAATTTATTATATTAGATTCAATATTCATAAATGATTCCATGAACTTTCCATAAAAGTTTCTAAACAGTCTTGCTTTCTGTATTTATCTTATTGTACAAACAAACACTGATTAAAATCAGCCCACAGATTGGCTGTGAGTAGCATGCTATCAGCAGGAGTTCTCCATCATGCCTTCAGGTTATGCTCACACCTAAGCTCCAGCCTGTGCCAATTAAATCAGAATATTTAGGAGTAGGGTCTAAATCTCTCTCTTTTTCAGACAAGATCTCCAGGTGATTCTAACATGCAGCTTTATAAAGAGATGTGGTTGCTATAGTGTGTCATTTGGAAAGTGGCTCTTGTCCTTAAATAAGACCTTTCAATGTCTGGTCATGACATTTTTGGTGAAGGAGAGCCTTTTTACTCCTGTCCTTTCTTAAAGTCTCACTAAATCTATGATCATGTTTGCTAAAGGAATTTATCATATGGCAGAAAGTAGGCATTAGGGTATTATGAGACAGCAGGGGTAAATAGATAAGTATGATATGAAAAGGATGACCCTTTTAAGTACTAGCCCTTACAGTTTTGCTGGGATCATGCTCTCAGGAAATAATAAACACATTTGAATTCCCTTTGATGTCAAAGTCAAACAGGGATGAGATCTAATTCCCATAATTGAAGATTCATTCTTTTCTTCACTCAACAAAAGCAGTTGTACAGGCATTAGAAATGCCTGAGGGTGTTAGATGAAGCTCCTGCCCTCCTGGGCTTAATGATCACATTTATTTTAGAGAGAGGTGTGTTAGTGACTTGATCTATAAGATGTAATTCAATCTGGTTGAATCTGATCCATTAATTTTACTTAGGTCCCACCAATGCTAATGAGTTAGGACCATACAAGGATTAAGTCTATTGAAAGATCAGGCTTTAACTTGTCCAATACTTATTGCCTACAGGCTTTCTTCCTGCAAAGCTACATGAAAGCAGCGATAGCTGAATGACTAAGGTTATGGATCCTGACAGGGGGCTGAGGCGGTCAAAAATGTCACTCATCCACCACATCATGTAAGCTGCGACCTCAATCCCCCTGATGATGTCAGGGGAGGGGCTGGTGCTACCCCACCCATGAATGCTGAGGTACAAGCCATGCCACTGACCAGCCATATTATATAGCTGCAACCACACAGCTTGGATCCCAAAATGTTTGCTTCCCTAACCATGAGTGCTTGGCTGACAAACCAGGGCCAGAGCTAAGGCTCCATCCATCATATTGCTGTTGGATCTCAGCCCCTGACTGTGCCAGGGGAGGAGCGGGGATTTCCCAGTCATTCGGTTTAAAGGTCTGAGGTTCCTCTTCTGGGCACTGAAACTTAGACTTTCTGGAGTCTCTGTGCACCTCCCCAGGAGGTGACAGGCAGTGGGAACATGGCACACCTGCTACCGCTCCTATTGTTAGGAGCTTCTCTTTAATAAATCCTGCTCTCGCTGCTTGGCTGTTTGCTAGGTTTTTATGACATCTACTGACAACAGGGGGCATAGAGAGGTCACGACTCAGGGGCAAACTTCGCCAGAGGAGTGAAGACCTTGGGAGATGTCAGTCAATCTAAGGTGCATTAGAATAGTCTACATGGATTGCCCTTATATGGTAACAAAGGAGCTCAGGGGAATCATCCACAGATAAAATGGGCAGAGCAATCTATCCACCTTCAATTTAGTGGAATCAGTGGGTATAACCCAATTCCATAGGTGTATGATTTGGAGAGCTGCCAGCACAGAATGACTGCTACCTTCCCTGGTTCATTGTTATGAGAAAAAGTTATTGAGAGGCAATTACACACTAGAAACTGTAATTGGTATCAGGATACAAAGATAAAGATATGAGTCACTGTTCTTAAGTAGTTATGTCTTGTAAGAAAGACCAACAGTAAAGTGATGTCATAACGGGTTATGCATGCAACGCTGTGGAAGCACAGAAGAAGAAAGAGCAAACACTGAGAAAAGTCAGGGAGGACTTCACAGAGGTGACATTTGAGATATTCCTCTAAGGGTGGGTCTCTAATCCACTTGAGGAAATCTCGCACAGGATCCTCCAAACTGCATTCAGGTAAGATACATCTGTTTCTAGAGGACACATAGAACTTTTCCTGGAAACCTGAGTACTACATATGTGATACACTCTTGACATTTGCAAAGGAAACATCTTGACACATTCCAGAATCCCTAATTTCACAAACACTAATGAAAATGTAGAGGCTGAATAATCAACCAGGCTTACTCACTGACTCAGTACTTGCTTCCACATACGAGCCATGTAGCAGCACACATAGATGTGGTCAAACTCTCAAAGGTTGCAAGTGTAAAATGCCATGAGGCTCATGTGCTTTAGAGAAGAATCTTCTAGGCTCATCCCCATGCTCCAGGGAGGCAGTGACGCTGCACGCCAGAGTGTGAGGGAGCCATGGTCTCCCAGGAAGATGACCAGGGCATGCTGACGGAGCTTGGTGCACACTTGGAAGACAGAGTAGCGGCTAGTTCATAACACCCAAAAAGATTTGTGTCTCATTTATTTTGATATCCCCAACACCTAGAATAGTAGAGATTGGTGATCAGCCTCCTGTTACATGACCTAATGAGTCATCCCAGGGTGAAATGGATTCCTTTCAGCTGGAAAGAATTAATGCATGTGTCATTCATTGAATACACTCACTGTGTTCTTGGCATAGTGCTAAGAGCTTTTATAAATACATTAGCATATAGTTGTCACCAAAACCCTTTGAGTTAGGCACAATTACGTCCCCACTTCTGATACTGATACGAGGAAACTGAGCTTGTGGAAGTTAATTAATGCACTTAAGGTCATATAAACTGGGAAGCCATAGAATTGGGGGTTAATCCAGGACTGCCTATCATCAAAACATCTGCTCTCAGCTTTTTGACCTTTCTTTATCCTCAGTTAGAGACAAAGGACTATTAGTGGAGTTTATGCAGAAAGGGAAAAAAACGATATTCTTGAGGACTTGTGACTGGCTGGGGACATGCTCCTCTCCCATGCTTATTTCCTGAGGGGCCCCAGGAATTAAGATAGGGGCTCTCATGCCAAGCATCATCAGGAATCTGGTTTTTGTCTTTCACGGGTTATGTGGCCCATGACAGGAATTATACATGTCAGGGCTGAGTATATGTTACTAGAAATAGATTACTTCAGGAAGTCATATTTGTACAGTTTAAATAGAAGTGAAGAAAACTGGAAGCAAGATACAGCATTCTAATCTGTGGTTGAATCATGCACCATAATTAAGCCTTCTCATTTCCTATTCTTTCCTTCTTCATTTTGCAAATGTCTCCATCTGTGACTCATCTTTTTTTGCAGCAACATTACACCCTCATATTTCTTTTTCTTGTCTTGCTATTTTCTTCATAAACTTTGTCTTCTAACTTTTCTAGGAAGATCCTATTGATTATTGAAATCTTTAAAGAGTAAGGTGGAAGAAACAGTTCCTGAAGAAACATTAAGAATTTATATTAAATAAATCAAGCCCCAGTGAAGCTGTATGGCTATCATTTAATAATTGATGTTAATGGGAACACTATATAAATAAATTTGTTCAACATATATTAGAAGTCACATTTTTGGCTGGAACTATTCTAGGTGTTGGGGATATCAAAATAGATGAGACACGAATCTTTTTGGGTGTTATGAACTGTGTCATCTCCAAATTCATATGTTGCAGATGGGGTCTTTGGGTAAAAATAAGATTATTGAGTGGGCCACTCAATGCATGGAGCCCTCATGAATGGGATTAATGTCCTTATATGAAGATACATGAAAGAGATTCCCTATCTTTCTTCGTCATGTGAGAAGACAGCCATTTGTAAATCAGGAAGAGGGCTTTCACTGGGAACTGAATTGGCTAGCACCTTAATTTTGTACTTCTCCAATCTCCACAACTGTGAGAAATAAATTTCTTTTGTTTAAGCCACCCAATCTATGGTAATTTTGTCAAAGCATAACGAGCTGACTGAGACAACGGGTAAGACCAAGACAAAAAGATGATGTCAATAAAATGTGATAAGTGTTATGATAGAGCTATACCAGGGTGCCAAAAAAATGTATTCAAGTGGACACTTTGGTCAGTGTTACTCACACAGTAGTTCACCATAATCAGAAGTGTCTGGAGGCTGACGGTAACCACTTCGAGTACCTCTTGTAATTGCAGAAGTCAAATGTGACTTGTATTTATCTTTTGTTATCAGTATATATTGAGTATTACAATTTTAATACAGTTTTTCTTTCTTAAAATATGTATACATTTTTTGGCACCCTCTGTATATATTACTACAGGAGCTGTTCGTCTAATCCAGGAATTCCAGAAAAGTTCCTGAAGGAAAAGATGACATCTGAGCTCATTCATTAAACAGGAATTAGAATTAGTTAGGAAAAGGCAGAGGAGTAAGGAATGAGTAAGAGAAATTCAAGCCCAGAAAATTCAGTAGATGAACAAAGGTACAAAGGACTAGAGCCACCTATTATTAATAGTATGTTTGGAGAATTACAAGCAGTATACAGTAAGTCCCCAACTTACGGACGAGTT
Organism: Hipposideros armiger; assembly: GCF_001890085.2. Classification (NCBI taxonomy): domain Eukaryota; kingdom Metazoa; phylum Chordata; class Mammalia; order Chiroptera; family Hipposideridae; genus Hipposideros; species Hipposideros armiger. The sequence continues at coordinate 865,272 of NW_017731718.1, forward strand.
ACGTTCTGGGAGAACGTTCGTAAGTCAAATTCATTTGTAAGTCCGACTCGTTCGTAAGTCCGACAAAGTGAGTCTTATACACCTTTGACACAAATATACAATGTAAAGCCAATGGTTGAATGATTCATGTTATAAGAACGAGTGATGTCTACCATCTTTTTGCCTCGATCCAATCTCTCAATTATTTTCACTTCTGTTTCCATGGTTATTGCTTTGAGCTCTCTAGCAGTCCCCTCCACGTCACCACTGCTTTTCCTCTTGCTTCTGGACATTCTGGGCTCTGATTGAGCACTGTACTACTGTACACTATCACACTGCACCATAAGCACACAACAGCACAACCATGACAATGTCTAGCAGACACATGAGCTACTTCCGCGATTTGTTCGAGAGTGTTTATAATGCAAGGCCCGTTCGTATCTGTGAAAGTTCGCAACTCGAATTTTTGTAAGTAGGGGATTTACTGTACAGTGTTGCCAGAAGGCAAAGTTACAGGTGATGAGAGGCAGGAGTGAGGCTGGGGAGATGGTCAGAACCACATTAGAAACAGATTTTATGTCTGTTAAGGAGCATGCACTTTGTCCTCTAGGCGGTGGGGTGATGGACAGCCCAGAAGGATTTAAAGAAACAGAATTGACATAATCACATAGTATTTTAGAGTGATCACCTGGATGGTAAACACAAGGAGAGATGTGAGGGGTGGAACACAAGAACCTGGCAGGCCAGCCGAGGGGAGAGGGTGCTGGGGACTTGCACTGGGTCACCGTAGTGTGAATGGAAGAGACATAAAACTGTCAGCACTTGGATATAGGAATTGTGTGAAGTGCAGAGAGGAATACACAGCTTTTCTGAGGTGAATTGCTGCTTATGAATAGCAATGTTTACCCTAATAGGAATGCCAAAACCTGCAGAGGTCTTCCTGGTGTTCACTTTTACACACTCATACTGGACGCCAGGGCAGTGCTTTTTCCTTTAGCCTGGGGTCCAGGATTCGATGTGCTTCCTCTCCTTCAGTAACTTCTCTTCTGTTGGGTCTTTGGAGAACTGTTTCCTCCAGCCTAGATGTGACAGGAGTCTTAGGCTTCCCAAATACCTTCTTTGCCTGCTTGCTACCTAAAAAGATAGAGCCACTTCCCTTTCATGGCACTTTCTGTGATTGCAATTAATTAGTAATGCCACGACTATTTGTTTAATGTTTCTTCATCTGCAAGTACCTATTCTTGGTGGTACACATCGGACACCAACAATAGCAACACTAAAAGGTATAGAAGAGAAATTGTGAGATCACTGAAAACTCAGGGAAGGGAAATTGGCGAGAAGCCTGAGGTCTGGCAGCGGAAAGGTGAGCCGGGTCACTCGGGAGTGACTGTCTGCTTAGAGTCAGTCACCCCTGACACTGCTGCTGTAGTGCTGGATTCAGAACGCAGTTGGTACAACGTTCTTGAAGTTTCTAATTGTTTCTGAGCCATGGTCACATAGGGAAGAGCGTGTTTGGCCCTGGCTACTGGGAGATGCGAAAGGAATGATTACTTTTTATTAACTTCTAGATGGGAAGTTGGGAAGCAATGCCCTCACTTTCTTATCCAACTCTTTGGGGTTTCCTGCCCCTCCCCCAGAAAAGGGTTTTGGAGTTCTGAGTTTTATGTCTCCCTATCTCTCTATCTTTATCTGCACATATACACACACACGTGCATATATTACACACATGCACATGTATTACATTCCTGCCAGGCGGGAAATTCCGTGAGAGTGGAGTGTCTTGCTCTCATGCACTGTCGTAGCCTCAGGGCCAGGCAGAGTTAATATCAGATAAGTGTAGGTAGTACACACTCAGCAAATATTTTTTTGAGAAATTAAAGAATCGGTGAATGAATGTGCCTTTAAAAAACCCCAGCATTTCACCTCTAAACCCTATAGGATTTTAATAAATCTATACTACTTGGTCCTAATCTATAGGGCTTAGTTCCCTTCTGACACAGTAACTAGAATTGCTCCCACCTTCTGCTTGTTTCATGGGGTTTATCAAGCCCACCCATACCTTCACTTCTGAACCTCCGGTTTTAGCAAGGGTACCATCGACCACTTAGTCTATGCTGATACTTGCCCCTGACTGGAAACTGATCAAAGCCATACCATCAGCGTCCCTAAAGCAGGTAAGCTGTTTACCTTTCCTTGGAGTTCCATACTTGCTAAGACCCAGCTCTGGAGACCTAGGCGAAGGAAAAGAGCTTGCAGGCCATTTCCTTCCAGAGGCAGGGAAGATGAACTGCTCCCTTGGCCATGTTTAAATGGGAGTGGGCAATGGAAATAGCACAACATTAGAGCTATTTGGGATTTGAACCAGTTACTTTCTCTGGCTAACAGCAATATTGAAATTCTGAGGAAATATAACCATGTTTTGAACCGACTTATCTAATTTTGGACTTTCTGATTACCTTAAAGCAGCGGTTCTCAACCTTCCTAATGTCGCAACCCCTTAATACAGTTCCTCTTGTTGTGGTGACCCCAACCATAAAATTATGTTCGTTGCTACTCCATAACTGTAATTTTGCTACTGTTATGAATCGTAAATATCGTTTTGTTTTCCGATGGTCTTAGGCGACCCCTGTGAAAGGGTCATTCGACCCCCAAAGGGGTCATGACCCACAGGTTGAGAACCGCTGCCTTAAAGAGTGAGCTAGGTAGGCAAAGCCGTATGACAATGCTGTAAAACATAGCCCTTTTAAGACATTTTAAATTGAAAAGTCATCATAAAATCATATCTAAGACTCAAACACTGTTATTCAGTTTCTGATGCTGGGAGTCTGAAGATTTAATCAACCTAAAGTTAGCAGTTTAATGCTAATGACGTGTCTTCGGAAATAACTCTCCTTCTGTAGGATTTCTTAATTAAGAAGATTTTGAAAACACACATCCACTTTAAAAATTTCATTGATGCCGTCGGTTTCATGATTAATATTGTCTCCGAATGGGGGCTTGCTAAGTTTGACGGCATAGGCTATATTTTAAAACCCCTTCAGCTTTCGTTATTGGTAGTTGCTTTCTTTAACTGGGATTCATAATTCTCCCTGAGAATAAAACTTGTTGTCAGAATAAAGCGCATCTGGCCCTTTCTAAGTTGCCAAAATGTGAAGTCTTGCGGTTAGGTATTTTGGAAAACTAGCAGGTTTTGTTTACATATTGTGGTCTTTCTCCAAATTTATCCCACATCCCACACCCCACAAGTCTAGGACCCCTTCCAATGTAATTGCTGTGGGACAAGTGCAAGGCAAAAAAGGCTTCCTCAGTTCCCAAATCCCTTCCATCTCTGAATCACACGCAGCAAGTGCCAGAAGAGCTTCCCTTGACCGGAAAAAAAAAAAAAACCCAAAAAAATTGCTGACCCACAGAAATACCTGAATCTAATTTGCTATACAAACGGAAACCTTTTCTTCTCTAGATTGGATACAGAGAATTTTTTTTTCAATGCTTATAATTTAACAATTGCTTAGAGCCTTTCATCTGAAAGCAATTTACGCATGTTGGGCCCAATTATCCTAACATGCTTAAAGCTTCTCAGTATTTTTCCTCTTTAACCTTGATGCATTAGTCTCATTGGACAGGGCCCTAATACCCACAGAAAATCATGGAAGTGCTTTATGGATTAAAATGCCAGAAGACCTTCTTGCCCAGGGAAGAAATAATATCTTGGAAAATGATAGTGTTTCTGCATGGTCTTCTTACAGAGATTAAACATTTTGGCTTTTAACTCGATGTAGCCATTCCATGTAATATTCAGCCAGAAGAGATATTAAATCAGGAACCCAACCTCACTTTCTGTTATCTTAATTTTGAAAGAAAGAAATTTGTCCCATCTGCAGCAAATATGTTATCTCAATCTAGTGTCATCCAGTAGGCTAGGGCCATCTGCTCTGGCCGTTTGTTAGGATGGCTCATTCAGTCAATTCATTTAAGAAATACTTAGTGTTAACTCTGTGCCAGGCACTAGAGAGAAAATGGTGAAAAAAGCAAAACGTATGTGTGTCTGAGGGAGAGAATATGCACACAAATAGTTCATTATAATACTGTGATAAACACCATGATGGGAGAACTCAGCCTTAGGAAAGATATCTGACCAAATGGAAGGACATGAATAAAGGTTTCCCAAAGAAGCGAGAGCTAGGATGAGGCATGAGTGGGTATTAGATAAAAAGGAGGGAGCAAGAGTGTTCTGGAGAGGAAGTAGGAGCATGTTTGAAAGCCCAGAAGTCACCTGTTTGAGGAATTTCATTTTGCTGAAGGACTGAGTTTAGGGTTGCATGTGGGTAAAAGATGTTCTTGAGAGGTAAGTATAATCCAGTTCATTAGGGCCTTGTAAACCCTAAGAAGGAGTTTGGACACTTTCCTGAAGGGAATAGGAAGCGATGAGAGGACTTTATACAGGTGAATGACAGAAATCGATTGCATGTTTTGAGTAAATGTTTTGGCTGCAGTGTGTAGAGTTGATTGGAAGAGAATTGATGATGACCTTTGCTATCATTAAGGAGGTGGATGTTGGTTGCTCTGAATCAGTGGTTCTCAACCTGTGGGTCGTGACCCCTTTGGGGGTTGAACAACCCTTTCACAGGGGACGCCTAAGACCATCGGAAAACAAAAATATATTTACATTATGATTCATAACAGTAGCAAAATTACAGTTATAGAGTAGCAACGAACATAATTTTATGGTTGGGGGTCACCACAACATGAGGAACTGTATTAAGGGGTTGCGGCATTAGGAAGGTTGAGAACCGCTGCTCTGAATTATGGTGGTGACCATGGCTATAAAAAGAAGTTAAACTATTCAAGTAAGATCAGGTGGGTGACTCCGTTGCAGTGACTGACTAGTTGTGAGAGACAGGAGTCAAAGATAAGGCTTCAGATTTTGCTTAGTGATTTCCTTACTATTGGCCCAGCTTTTGTGAATTCTCTTACATAAGTAGTTTCATGGAACATCATCCCCGGGAATCTTGAGAGTATCCAAAGCATCAGACACCTAAATATTGTTGCATTGTTAAGTAAATTGACAGAAATCTAAAATACAACCGAAAAAACATCAAGTGGCATAAGCACTGGAAAATTCTACGTGACTAATTATGTAAATATATTTAACTTCATGAGCAAACATGGACTTTCAGCTGATAAACAACAGAGCAGAGGTCTGAAGCAATGTAACTTGTTTTACGATTGTGGCATCACTTTCGGGTTTCCAAGCTGTGTCAGAGCCCTGGGATCCTGTGGAATGTCTTTGCCCTACACCCACTACCCTTTCCATTCCACACTCACGTTCATCTCTGCCCCAATCACATCATCCCAGCACTTACTGTTTTATACAATAAGGTTCTGGATAATGCTGTATTTGATAATAAAAAAGGCACAACAAATATTTGAGAACCACTACTCTTGACAACTTTCTGAAGCTCAGAGCTACTGGCCCTGGGCAGCTCTCTACCTCCAATTTCCTTATCCACAAAATAAGATCACGATCTTTTGTACTATATTACAGAATAGTTGAGATAATCAAATGAGGTTATTTGTATAAATAAAGATCAACTTTATGGAGGTACAATTTATGTCTAGTAAACTAAATCCATTTAAGGTGTAGAGTTTGATGAGTTTTCACAGGGTATGTCCTGTGCAACCATGGCCATAATCAGATTACAGAATGTTTTCATCACTCCGAAGAATCCCTTCACACTCCTTTGCAGTTCCTCCTCCTGCCCACCTTTGAAATTACCCATCTGCTTTCTATCACTATAGATTAGATTGTATTTTTTTAGTATTTTATGTAAATGAAGGATACAGCGTGTACTCGTGTTTGCTTCTTTCGCACAGCATGAAAATTTTGAAAGTCATCAATTTGTTTAACAGTGATTCATTTCTTTTTATTGCTAAACAGTATTCTGCTGTATGGATGTGCATTTTATCTATTTACCTGTTATGGGACACTTAGATTATTTCCTATTTCTGGCTATTGCAAATATACCTGCTATGAATATTCATGTACAAGTTTTTGCATGGACCTAAAGTGCTATTTAAACTGAAAAATGGCATTTAATGTAAACTTTCATTATTCAGATGTTAAAATCATTCTGGCTTTTACAGGAAATTCCTCTCTCATGTAAGAGCAATTTCTGTTTATTGATTTCCTGGGAATAAAAATGGTGTTAATGCATATAGCATTTCTCTGACTGTAGTTAATATTCAGGCTCATTTCAAAAGAATTTGCAACATTTCTTATTATAGACATGTGAGAATAAAACTTTTTATGTGGAACATAAAATTGCAAAATGACATAAATTTAAACATGATAGAGCTCATTGTGAAAAGCAGGTTTTAGTCAATGTATGTTCATACGCCAGACTATGACGTTCCCTTGACACATGCACTGAAGTCCCTTCAATTACATGGGGTCTGTACCCATACATTAAGAGAAGAATATATGCAGCAATTGTGTTAATTACAATAGACTTATTGTTTAGATTAAAAAGCATCTCACTGGGGCCTTGCCTGAGGGGTCAGCATCGACATCTTACTTGCTCTTGACTACCAAACTTAAAGGAATAGATCCATTGCTTTCCAACTTTATATTTTGAAATCTTCTCAAGTTATGTTGCACTGTTGCTCCTGAAGTTGATATAAACTAAACTATATAGTTGCTTATTTTACAAGGGTCAGGTGAATCTAGCGCTCATTTCCTCTTTGAAGTTCTTCCAGACTGCCAAGAAGAAATATCATTCCATTCTCTTTCCTTCCCTTATGTGAAAACAATGCTTTCCATGCTCTACAATGTTATGTGTAATTCTCTAGTGTATATTTTTATTGCCTATTCCAAACTTCTTGACTCCCGTCGTTTCTTTTTCAGAAAAGAGGGAGTACCGCCTAGTTCTGATAGCGCTTAGTAACTCTAGGGCAGCAATTCTCAAACTGTTTTTTCTCAAGGCCACTTTTTCATGCTTAAAAATTATTTATCACCCTAAGGCACTTCTGATTATGTGAGTTATATCTATCAATATTTAACCTGTTGGAAATGAAAACTAAGAAAACAATTAAAGTACTTATTAATTCATTAAAAATAAGAAATCCATTATACTTTCAAATCAATAACATATTTCTAAGAAAATAATATTTTGTAAAGCACGCATGCAGTGAGCAAATGCAGTGGTGTTTTTTTCACATTTTTGAAAAATCTTTTAATGCCTAGCTAATAGACAACACCTCATATTTGCTTCTGCATTCAGTCTGTTGCAATATCATTTTTCATGTTGCCTCTGGGAAACTTCCCTCAACACTAAGGTGGGAAGGAGAATGAAAATATAAAAACATGATCCTAGTATGATTATGAAATTAGTTTTGACCTTGTAGATCTCCTTAAATATATTGGGAGGACCCCCCCCCATATTTCCTGCATAAATTTTGAAAACTGATGTTCCTGTCACTGCTATAGAATGATGAATATTTTATTAGCAAATATATTTGTTCAATATAAATATAGTTAATGAAAAGTAGCATGTTTGGACTTTTGTCATGTATAAAGTTTTCATAATCAATTATAACTAATATAGCTAATTATTAGTGACTATGATTTTTTAATTGGTTCTGCTATGAGATGTCTGGATAAGTGAGATTCTAGGTATATAAATATAGATAAGATATATATAGATAAGAAATATATATATATGTATATATGTATATATGTAAAACAAGTTGAGAAAACCTCTGTGCAAACTCCTATCATAGAACTTAACACAGTATATTGTAATAGATTTGTATTTATTGTCTTATTGGATTATGGTCTGAGGGCAGCTGCTGTGTCCTTTCATTAATGTAATCTCATTCTGCAACACCATTTCTGAATCCCTGTTTATTACAAAATTTGTTGAATGAGATAGATTGAGGAGACCCCACAGACTTATTGGTGATGAATCTAACTATGCAATATGACTCTAATGCTTTATTGACAAAATTTGTTCAAAACTTAGAGGTGACAACTCTTAAAATTTGAAGTGCACAAGCATCCAAGAACACACCTTCCATCTTGGGTGGTGGTGAAGCTCAGCTGGGAAGGGGGCATTGCCCGGGTTGGTAGGACCAATACCTGGGTGCCCTTGGGAGTGCTTTTTAAGAGAAGAGTTTCAGAGCATAGTGAGAAGTCAATTTCAGCAAGGTTCTTTCAATGCCACAAAACAAACAAAAGGAGACCCAGGATGAGCTGAAATGGGAGTCCAGCAGTAAGGAAAATTTAGAAATGCCTAAGTTGCAAAGAAATAGCAAAAAAAGGGAGGCCAGAAGAATAGATTAGGCAATTTAGGAGGGGTATTGCCTGGGTCAGATATAGTATATGAAGACATAAGAAGGAAGAGAATGTTTGACTTAGGACAAATCTTCCCTGATGTCAATCATCCATCGTGGCATATTTTTATGTATAGGTTATATGTCCCTGCCTTTTAAGGACTGAGTTTCAAATGACCAACATCTCATGATGGATTTATTGTTGACTTGTGAATCTTTAACTTAATGATATTTGATGCTGTGTTATTAAAAAAACATATCCACTGGGCTCCTAGAGACCCAACCGTTGTTTTTGAGTCTGAGTTCTTAGATTTCTTTTCTTCCTTCCTTCCTTCCTTCCTTCCTTCCTTCCTTCCTTCCTTCCTTCCTTCCTTCCTTCCTTCCTTCCCTTCTTTTCTCTCCTCTTCTTTATTTCTTCTTTCTTTCTTTCTTTCTTTCTTTCTTTCTTTCTTTCTTTCTTTCTTTCTTTCTCTCTCTCTTTCTCTCTTTCTTTCTTTCTTTTTAAAAACTGCCTTTCACGTTATCCTGTACTGCTGGGTGCAAGTTTCAAGCCAGCCCTTAGATCTATATCACCCATTAAATCTAGCCTCACATATGGTGTTTCCTAGAGCAAGTCCCCAGAGGGTCCCAGGCTTCTTCAGGCCTATTGTTAGCACAGTACAGTCCTGACTCTACTAAGTGCATCATAACTCAGTGTATCTTTTCCTGGGTGTGCACTTTCAAAGTAGAATCATGAGTGCACGGAATTTCCTGAGCGACTCTCAAGGGTTTACAGCGACTGCAGCCAAATGTTGAGTTGGGAAGGTTTCCCAGAACAATATGAGAATATCCGTAGTACAAACCGTTGCATTGCAAAAAGATATGCTTATTTTTATTAGTCACCTATCATAGTTACTGCATCCCCCTGAATGAGATCTCAACTAAGTTCAGTCCTAAACTAAACTCACCACCTTTTTCCCCACACGTGTTCTTTTTTCTGTGTTTCCAACTTCCAGCTAATTTCAGCACCAGGCCCTAGTCCTACCAATTAGCCAGCCTGATTCAGCGCATCATCTCCCTTGTTTCCTCAGACACAGAGCGCTACTATTTCTGCTTCTTTTGCTCTCTTCCTCCCAAGTGAAATCTCTCATCCCCTCCCATGTGAACTATTGCAATGCTATGAATCCATGCTCAACTTCAGTTTCACTGAGCAGAAAATACTTGCACTGCTGCCAGGGTAATCTTCCCAAAACATATTTCAGGTAATGTTCTCTTATTTTTAATATTTTCATTGCACTGCATTGTTTAAAGAAGTAAATTCCAACTCTATAGGCTGGTATCTGATATCAACATACCATGCAACCCTTTCACTCATTGCTGTCTTGCGGATAAGAGCTCATCAAAGCTGCTCTGAGCTCTCATCCTTCTCTGAGCTCATTTGACTTTTCATGCACTCATGTACTGTTTCTGCTCCTCTTTCTGCACTGTTCTTCCTTTTGGATCTTAGTTCCTCCCTGGGATTTGGTGCTCAGTAACTGTTCATTAAATGATTGGATAAAGGAGTGAAGAAACCTATCCTTTCCTCTTTAATTATATATTTGTGTAAGATGGAGAACCATAAGCTAGGTGTCAGCACAAGAAGTGTGCTTTCGATTGCTGAATAATGTTGTCCAGAGTAGCTGACTAAATAATTCCTGTGAACCTGTAAGGAAAAGATATGTTTTTGGTAAACCTCTTCTTGCACCTCCCTCAACCCTCCCAATCTCCATTTTCTTCTTCTTTCAAATTAATACAGTTTCAACTACACACATGGATGTCCAGCTAATATTTTCCAGCTTTCCTTGCAGTTAGAAATGGCTACATAACTAACTTCTAGCCAGTAATTTGGGAATAGAATTAATGAGTGTCATTTGTGGGTTTACCCTTAAACTAATTGGATGTGTACTCCTCCAGGGTCTTCTCCCTTTCCAGATGCTTGGGAAATTGTGTGACTAGAATGCAATCGTAAGTCTACAAGTGGGGACCTTGTAGTCTACAAGTGTAGAAGATGACAGAGGTACCTACCAGCCTTAGAATGTCTGCTTAACTCTAGATCAAGGGTCAGCAAATTGTGGCTCGCGAGCCACATGCAGCTCTTTGGGTACGTTCAGTCTCAAAAGTTTGCCGACCCCTGGAAGACCCAATCCTGTCCCTCACAACAATTTAAAAATTATTCGAGAGACATAAATATATTTTTACATAATCACCATTATGTGAATAATATTCTTTACTAATTTTATAAATGAAACTATGATTGTTTTATTTTCATTTTCAATTTTACTTCAAAACTCAGTTTGTGAGCCACAGTTTGCTGACCCCTGGCGGCTCTTCCATCTCAAGTTTGCCAATCCCTGAGCTAGACTGTTAAACTACCGTGCTCTTTATATTATAACACCTTGACCTGCACGCTATCGGTAAAACACTCTCATTTTTTCCTTAAAAAAAGAATAAATTTTGTTCAGGGTGATCATGTGCTCAATTAGAATTCATTACCTCCTCAGACCCCTGCGCGACTATAAATAGCCATAAGACCCACTTTTGGCCATGAGACATGACTATACTATTTCTGGAAGGAGCTTCCAGGAAATTATATTTTCCTGATAAAAAGGAATAGACTAGACTAGCATATGTCATTCTTTTCTCTTTGTCTTTTGTAACTTCTTCCTGTCTGTGGACCATGGATATTGCCCTTGTTGTTACAAATTCCTATAAAAGATTCATAGTCCTTATCTCACAATGGCTAAAACATGATTAGATTTTGTGTTTTCTTCCTAAGACATTCCACATTATCAATCTAATTGATGGGTACACATTTAACTAAAACACTAATTCATAGATTTCAATTAAGCAAGGCTTTTCTCCTTATAACAACCCTGGACTGACTACCTTGGGATTTCTAATTATTCAAGGAAAAGCAAAAAAAAAACAACCCAAAACAAAAACTACCAAAACATGTGTAGTTGCATTTCTCTTACTTGCAGAAGATGAAAAGGTAAGTTATTCCGATGTAAATCCTCTCTAGAGAAATAAAGCAAAAGTCAAACATGTCACTGATGACACAGCATCCCTTACTTTTCTTCTCTCACCCATGAGTAGCTTCCAATGGATCTAATTTGAAAATATGTCTCTCCATCTTCATGTATACTCACTTCCTAAGCCAAGTGAGCATGACTGCTCACCAAGACACCTGCATAATGTCCTTACTGGCCTCCCTGCTTCTATACTTGAGCCTTGTATTCTATTATGGCCACAATACCAGAGTCATCATTTATAAATATAGGTCCTGTCATATCTGTATTAGTTGCTTTGTGCAATCTGTTATAACAAAACAAATAAATGCAATAGCTTGAGACAATAAAAAAAATGTATTTCTTCATCACATAGGTGTCCAGTGCCTGTGTTCCTGATTGATGAGAAGATTTCCTCCATCCTAATTTCATTTTTGTAGCTTTAACATGTTTAGGATATTAAAGTACTCCATTTGTAGCAAGAGAGGAAGAAAGAGGGTGGAGAAGCACACTTTTTTTTTTTTTTTTTTTACTACCTTGGCCTGGAAGTGACACAGAACACTTCTGTTCACATTCCACAGGTGAGGATTGGTCAATGGGGCCCACCCAGATGCTATCAAATGTGGCACTCAGATCTTCGGGGGACAAGCATATGGTTTATGTTACAACAGGAATTTTTTTTTTTAAAGATTTTTATTGGGCAATTGGGGGAAGGGGAACAGACAAGTTGTTATCCTTTTGTTCTTCAGTCTAGTTGTGGAGGACGTTGCTTCACTGGCTCAAGTTGGCACCATCATTGCGCTCTTCCCGGGCGAGGCAGATCAGTCACCGGCTTCTGGACGGCAGCTCACTACGGCTGCTGGCCGCTCACGCTGGCTGCTGGCTACACACGGTAGCCCATGGCAACCCACTGCCGCAGAGGCTGCAGCCCATGCCAACGCCGGCGACTCACGGCAACCCAGCTCCAGGTTGAGCTGTTGTTCAGCATCTTAGCTGTAGAGGGCAGCGTCACTGGCCCTCATATGTGGGATCCGAACCGGGGCCCTCTGGCATCCCAAGCCAGCTCTTAACCATCACGCCACTCGGCCGGCCCTACAACAGGAATTTTAATCTAATCCTGGCCTATAAAACTTTACACAATTTTAACTCTACTTCTGTTTCCAACATCATTTTATATCATATTTCCTTAAACACAATAATCTCAAACTTCATTGACTTTCTTTTTATACCTTGACGACAAGCTATTTTCCACCTCAGGACGTTTACACTTGCTATCCCTATGCATATAGCACACCTCTCACCAATGTCTGCAACGATTTCTTTCAAATCTCAGCTCACATGTCTTCTCTTATGGAGGCCTTTCCTAATCATATCATCTAAAGTAGCTACTTCCCTAATTACCTTCAATGATATTATCTTGTTATATTATTATCTTCACAAGATTTATCATAATGTGAATTTATATTATTCATTTACCTCTTTGTTCTCCTTTCTTTTAATGCACTAGGAGTTCAGGAGCCTTTTATTTCTTTTACTCTGCTGTATCTCCATTGCCTGACACATAATAAATGGCTAATAAAATCTGCTGAATTAATAAATAAATTCATACAATTAGTTGTGGAATATCTTGTAAAGGAAATAATTATTATGAATTAACATAATTGGGAATTGTTTTATGATTAATGGATCAAATCCCTTACTGCTTATTCTATGATATAATTAAAATATAATTTGAGTTTCTATATAAAAAAAATTCTACTAAGTACCATATGGGCAGAGAGATATGTAAATACACCAGCAAGGATTTAGTCCTCTTAGCTAAGAATTATAGTCAGTACAATATAAGAAATGTAAACATTTAAGTAACAATAAGCCCATTAAAACTAAGTGCTACAGAAAGTAAAAGGAAGAAAACCATAAATGACTGAGGAAATGTGGCAAGTCTTCCTGAAGGAGATATTGGGTTGGCTATATATAATGTTTACAGGTTTCTATTCTTATCATCTTTCTTTTATGACATAGGCAACTGAAAGTTCAGAGAATTATTCTAATCACAAGTTCTCCACAGCCCATCTGCAATGCTCTGCATTCATCAGACCTCATTCTGATTCTATGAAAAGTCAGCATGCTGCCTGGAAAGAAAGTACTCATCTGTTTTACAGAAACTGCTCAGACTAGTCAACTACAATTAGAGTACAACCCCTCAAATCGGGGAGACCGCCAGTCAGCTCCCTATGACTTTTCACTTGGTAGTTCCACACTGTAAAATGGGCATGACTATAAATCTTACCACAAAGCTTTTATAAAATATAGTGAGAAAATATTGACGACATTTTTAAAATTTGTGGTTAAAATATTCTGGGAATATCTCAGTAAATATAAAATTTGGGGTTTAAAGATCAAAGAATGAAGTCTGACAAATGATATACTTCAGATCTTGGCATCTTTTATTCAACTTTCATGATTCCTGGAACTATTCCTCACATTCAGTTTTTCTTTTAACAACTATTTTTGATGTTATTTTTTCCTGAGAAATCATATTACTGGTCTCTTAAATGTACTGTAAACTTTAATCTGCCTTCTGGTAAAATGCTTCAGTGGTGATTGGATTAGATTCCTATGAGTATTTAACATCAACCATACCCTTTATCAGTGGTAGCAAAATGTAAGACAGGAGAGAAAGCCCCTTGTCACTGACTGCACAGCCAGCCCTCCTGCCTGGTACCAACTGCACTTAGATCTCCTGAACCCTGAGTTTGGTAGTGCGACATTACTTTGGACTTAGCTCACCTCCAACTCAGAGCACTGAAATGCTGTCAGAAACTTTCTCTCACTTTCTACCTGCCTTCCTCTTCTTGTTTCCCGTCATCCTAGCCTCCGATGTGCCATCAATTTACCCAACTCTTCTTCCCAACAAAAGCAAAAATCTGTCAATCTAAAGTTTGTAATAGTTGACATGAACAAAAATAAATAAATTAAAAATAAAATAAAACAAGTACATTTGAAATAAAATCAGAAATGTGAATAAAATAAAAAACTCTTTAATGCTTGACAATCTCAGTCTCCATGTAATATTAACTAATAGACCTTGACTAATAGACCTTGAATAGGTCTATTAGTAATATTAACTAATATTAACTAATAGACCTTGAATAGACCTTGAAATTAACTATTACACCTTCTAATAGAATTAGAAGATCAATGTATGGCTTCTTCCACCTAAATAACCATCAAGGAACTACATATGCACTAATAGTTTGGAAAAATCATGTGTGTCCAACCATTACTAAATGACTAATGGGTTTTTAAGCATTGTGGTAGCCTGGCTCTTCAATGAAGAGTAAGACTTGGTGCCTGTACTCAAAGGGGTGTGTGGAAAAGGAATGTTACGATACATGAGGTTAAAGGTATAAACACAGACGAGTGGTAGCACAGCCATGAAATCTCTGGAAGGGGTTAAGAAAAGATTCCCAGGGGAGGTGACATTTGAAGTAGGCTTTATAAGGCAAATATAACTGTGAAAGACTAGGAGATTTGGAGCATAAAGCAGTTCAGGCAGGGACCAGCAAAGCAAACTTTGAATGCGTTTGCTGACTTTGGGGGAACAGTTTTGGGCTAAAACTATTCTTTGTCCTCAAGAAGACAGGAAGAGGAAAAATTTAATTGGATTCTGACCGGCTGGTACCAGCCAACTTGATTTTATATCTTCTCTTTTTCTACAGTGAGGCCAAGAATGCAGGTGCTGTATAATGTCACATATATTTGTATCACATTTTATAGTTAAATCCTGCTCTTTTCCCCTGGACTCTATTTCCTAAGCATGGGCTGTGGTTCCTTCCATAAATCACTGTAGCCGAGTTGAGATATTGTTATACTATTAAGAAGACCAAGAAAGGCTTGAGAAAAACTGAAAGGAAACCTAAAACTGATGTTAGCTTCACTTGCTGTAGAATCCACAGTCCTCAGCCCTACAGAGGTATCTTCTGGTAGTCTTCTTAGTCTACTGTTGGAAGGGATGGGCTTACCACTTCTCAGGAACCTGGCTCTGTACCCAAGATGGCAGCTCACTGATGGATGGTAGGAAAGGGGAGAAAGTTTTTCTCTCACTTCAGAAGAACATGTATTATTAGAGGTTCCCCTTCCCCTCAGAAATTCACTCTTTCCAGGATGGCTGATAGAGGACATGTTAGTTTTTTCAGGCAGGAAAACGTCACCCCTACCAAAGTACAGTGAAGCCATACAGGACTCCTGGCAAGCTAAAATTGTGGCTAGTCTTCAAACTGATATTTTTAAGTGCCTAACATTTATTTAATGGGGCAAACATTGTTTTCCATTAATAAAAATAGCAAACATCTTTTTAAGTTCAAAGGAAGAGATTAACAGTTTGCATATAAAATAACGTTTGTACATATTGGACACTACAGGCAAGAAACTTAAAATATTTTTCTCACTCAAAGTTCATGTCTATTTTGCCAGGAGTAAGAATATCTATTTCACCAGATCTAATATCCCAGTCTCTTAAATATGGAAGTCCATTCACCTCAGCGTTGTAACCTGAACTTTGACTTATAAATTATATCTTAAAAATAATCTGAGCACTTGATTTTAAAAGTCTGGCATACTCAGTTTTAAATAATGTACATGGGACATTAATTGTTCAGTTCAGTTCAGTTTAGGAAGGATGGGAGTCTCAGCTCCTATGGTGTTAACATAAGTTGAAGATGCTACCTCCATATATACCTCAATACTCTTCTAGGTCTCTGCACCTAATCTCCTGGGAATAATTTAATGAGAACACACACACACACACACACAACACACACACACACACACACACACACACACACACACACACACACACACTGCCAAAACAAGTACTAATGTTTTCAGGCATATTGTAATTTAAGTCTGTATTTAGAAAAGATGTTTACTGCAGAGAAAAAAATCCTTCCCCAAATGGTTACACATTTTTGTTATAATTCAGAGCAACCAGCCTTTTGAGACTTCTCAGCCCTTCCACAGTTCATTCCATTCTCTCCTCCCTCAGAGATATCTCCCCTCCTGACTTTTTGATCATCATTCCTTTTCTTTTCTCTAAATTTAACCCCGGTGTACGTACCCTTGGACTGTATGTGATTTACCTCCAATTCCTTGTAAAGGTGGTGTGATATGGGCATTCCTCAGTGACTTACTTCCTTTACTCAATGTTTGTATTTTGTGTGTTTTCAACATTTCTGGATATTTTTTTTTACAATTTTAATAAGTCAGTTTAATGCAATAAAATGTGCTTGGATTTGGCTTGGCACAATTTTCTGTCATAGTTTCTATTTTGTTATCTTTTTAAAATTGTTTAAGTTTGAGAGTTTTTTTCTTTGCCTTGCTTTTTGAAGGGTATATAATTCTATTATATTTTTAATCATTAAACATTTTTTGTAGTAGTTACCTTTATAATTATTACTTTACATCATACTCTTATACCTTTATTTCAATAGACAGTATTTATTACTTTTCTACTATGAATAGTGAGAAAAATAATATACATTGTTTTCTTTCTCTTCCACCACCTAATTTCAATCAATTATATTAATTTTCTTAGTGTTTGCCTTTATTAAATAGAATTATACAGCTTTATTTAGTTTCTAAGCTCTAAATAATATTATTTGATTTCTGATTGATACTAATGAGAAATTAACATTTTAAAAAAGATTTTTATTAAAAATATTGCTAATATACAATATTATATTAGTTTCAGGGGTATACCATAGTTATCCAATATTTATATACCTAAAAATATGATCACCATTAGTCCAGCAACCATCTGACACTGTTATATGCTATCACAATATTACTGACTATATGTCCTATGCTGTACATTACATCCCCATGACTTATTTGTTTTATACCTGGAAATTCGAACCTCTTATTCCCCTTCTCATTTTCCCTTCTTTTTTAATTTTTCAATTACGGTTGATAATATTACTTCATATTAATTTCAGAGCTACAGCATAGTGGTTAGACATTTACATAATTTAAGAAATGATCCCCTGACTAGTCTAGTACCCACCTGGCACTATACATAGTTATTGCCATATTATTGACTATATTTCCTGTGCTTTATTTTGCATCCCCATGACTACTTTGTAACAACCAATTTGTACTTCGTAACCCCATCCTCTTTTTCACCCACCTCTCACCTCTCAACCCCCCCTCCCATCTTACAAACATCAAAATGTTTTCTGTATCTATGAGGTTGTTTCTGTTTTGTATGTTTATTTTGTTTGTTTATTTTGTTCTTTAGATTCTACATATAAGTGAAATCACATTGCATCTGCCTTTTTCTGACACTCCATTCAGCATAGTTTCTTTCTGGTCCATCTGTACCACCACAGATGGCAAGAATCCATTCCCTTCAACAGCCAACCAATATTCTATTATACCAGGTGTAACCAAATGATATGATGAATGTTTAAATTTAAAAAAAGAAATGACTACAGTAAAAGACACATTGCCATTAATTCCCCTCAAAGTACTCCCCCTCACTTCAAACACATTTATCCCATCATTCTTGTCACTTTCTGAAGCAGTTCTGGAGGTCCTCTTTTGTGAGTGTCTTTAGTTGTGCAGTCGTGGCTGCCTCGATGCCCTGAATTGATTCAAAACATTTTCCTTTCATGGCCTTTTTGACTTGGGGAAGAGCCAGAAGTTGAGCAGTACCAAATCTGGTGATTAAGGGGGATGAGGATGCACCATAATGTTTTTATTTGACAAAAATTGCTGTACCAGAAGCGATGTGTAACACGGAGCATTGTCATGATGGAGGATGATTTATGTCACACTTTAAAACACACCTTCTCTCAACCATAGCTCACACCCAACTGACTGCACCCAACAAGCTGAAACTTGTCACATTCTGTCACTAAGGGTCAGCACACAGCTTCCCATATTGAAAGATCTCTACCTTTCCGTTGGATGGCAGTTGGTAGCAGCATTCACCATATTTTGTGATCACAGTGGAAAGGCTCTGTGTCACACATCATTACTGGTATGGCAATTTCTGTCAAATAAACACTTATGATGTGTCCTCATCCACCTTATTCACCGGATGTTGCACGTAGCAACTTCTGGTTCTTCCCCAAAGTCAAAATAATTCATGACATTGAGGCAGCCATGACAGCACAACTTAAAGACACTCATTAAAGAAGACTTTCAGAACTGCTTCAGAAAGTAGCCAAAATGATGGGATAAGTGCGTTTGAAGCAAAGTGGGGTGGGTATTTTTAGGGGGATTAATGGCCAATGTGTCTTTTACTGTAATATACATATTTTAAACATTCACCATATTTTTTGGTCACACCCTGTATATATGTACCACCTCCTCTTTATCCATTCTTCCATCGATGGACACCAATACTGCCTCCAAATCTTTGCCATTATAAACAATGCTGCAATGAACACATGGATGCACAAGTCCCCTCAAAGTAGTGTTTTGGGTTTCTTCAGATAAATACCCAGAAGTGGGATAACTGGGTCTTTCTTTGTCCCTTGCTATAGCTTTTGTTTTAAAGTCTGTTTTGTCTGGTATAAGTACTACTACTCGAGTTTTTTGTTGTTTCCATTTTCATGAAGTATCTTTTTCCATCACTTTACTTTCCATCTGTGTGTGTCTTTCAATCTGAAGTGAGTCTCTTGTAGGCAGCATATTCAAGGGTTTTGTTTTCTTATCCATTCATCCCCACTATGTCTTTTGATTAGAACATTTCATCCATTTACTTTGAAAGTAATTTTTGATAGATATGTAATTGCCATTTTATTATTCATATTTTTTATCTTTTTTTTTCCATCTTAAAGAAGTCCCTCTAACATTTCTTGTAATGCTGGTTTGGTGATGATGAACTCTTAGTTTTTCCTTGTCTGAGAAACTCTTTACCTGTCCTTCAATTTTAAATGAAGCATTGCTGGGTAGAGTAGTCTTGGTTGTAGGCCCTTGCTTTTCATCATGTTCAATATGTTGTGACAATTCCTTCTGGCCTGTAAAGTTTGTTTCTGTTGAGAAATCAGCTGATAGTCTCATGGGAGCTATCTTATAAATTACTAGTTGCCTTTCCCTTGCTGTTTTTAGGATTCTCTCTTTGTCTTTAACCTTCGCCATTTTCATTATGATGTGTCTTAATGTGGGCTTCTTTGGGTTCATCTTGTATGGCACTCTCTGAACTTCCTGGACTGGTATGTCTATTTCCGTTGTGAGGTTAGAAATGTTGTCAGTCATTATTTCTTCAAATAGGTTCTCAATCCCTTGCTCTCTCTCTCCTCTTTTTGGTACCCTATGATGTGAATGTTACGGTTGATGTCCCAGAGGTCTCTTAAACTATCCTCATTTTTTTGGACTCTTTTTTTCTTTTTTTTAAAGATTTTTATTGGGGTATTGGGGGATGGGAACAGCACTGGGAAATTGGGGAAGGGGAACAGACAAGTTGCTGTCCTTTTGTTCTTCAGTCTAGTTGTGGAAGATGTTGCTTCACTGGCTCAAGTTGGCACCATCATTGTGCTCTTCCCGGGTGAGGCAGATCAGTTGCCAGCTTCTGGATGGCCGCTCACGGTGGCTGCTGGCCGCTCACGCTGGCTGCCTATCACACACGGTAGCCCATGGCAAACCCACTGCAGCAGGGGCTGCAGCCTACGCTGTCGCTGGCGACTCATGGCAGCCCAGCTCCAGGTTGAGCTGTTGTTCAGCATCTTAGCTGTAGAGGGCAGTGTCACTGGCCCTCATATGTGGGATCCGAACCCGGGCCCTCTGGCGTCCCAAGCCAGCTCTTAACCAACGCGCCACTCAGCCGACCCTGGACTCTTTTTTTCTTTTTGCTGTTCTGATTGGGTGTTTTATACTACTGTTTTCTTTCTTTCTTTTTTTTTTAACGATTTTATTGGGGAATTGGGGGAGGGAACAGTGTTGGGGAATTTGGGGAAGGGGAACAGACAAGTTGCTGTCGTTTTGTTCTTCAGTCTAGTTGTGGAGGACGTTGCTTCACTGGCCCAAGTTGGCACCATCATTGCGCTCTTCCCAGGTGAGACAATCAGTTGCCAGCTTCTGGATGGCTGCTCACGGTGGCTGCTGGCCGCTCACGCTGGCTGCTGGCTACACACGGTAGCCCATGGCAACCCACTGCAGCAGGGGCTGCAGCCTACACCATCACCTGCGACTCACGGCAGCCCAGCTCCAGGTTGAGCTGTTGTTCAGCATCTTAGCTGTAGAGGGCAGTGTCACTGGCCCTCATATGTGGGATCCGAACTGGGTCCCTCTGGCGTCCCAAGCCAGCTCTTAACCAACGTGCCACTCGGCCGGCCCACTACTGCTTTCTTTCAAATTACTGTTTGATCCTCTACTTCATCTAGTTCACTAATGATGCCTTCTAGTGCAGTCTTCATTTCAGTTACTGTATTCTTCACTTCTGATTGCCCTTTTTCTTATGGTTTCTATGTCCTTTTTTAATGCTTTTTATCTCTCTGTTGAAGTTCTCACTACGTGTCTTGAGCATCCTCATTGTTTTGAACTCTGTTTCTGGTAGGTTGCTTGCTTCCATTTTGTTTAGTTCTTTTTTCTGGAGTTTCCTTCTGTTCATTGGGGACATATTTCTTTGTTTCATCATTTTGTCAGTCTTTCTGTGTTTGTTTCTATGTATTAGGTAGATATACTGTATCTACCAGTCTTGATCAGGTGGCCTTATGTAGCAGGTGTCCTGTGGGGCCTTGGCACAGTCTCCTGGTCACCGGCTTTGGATGTTCCAGGTGTGTCCCTTGTGTGGGTTGTGTGTACCCTCCTGATAGCTGAGCCTTGATTGCTATTGGCACATCAGTGGGTGGTATTGGACCTCAGGCTGATTGGCTCTGGGATTTGACCACATCCATACCTTATGAGCTGCTGTGAGGGGGGCTTACCCCATTGAGTGGGTTTTGCCCCAGCAGGCTCTGGCGCCTGCTGAGACCACTGTACGTGTTTGCCACTTGTGGGGAAAATTGGGTGGTGCTCTGCTGTGGTCTGAAGTCAACCTCCAAGTATGTTGCCCCTGGGGCCTCTTGGGAGGGGTTCCTGCACAGACCCAGGTCACCCAATGCCTCTGACTGCCCAGAGAGTACCTGGTAGGATCTACAAAGTGATCCATGGTTGTTCATTGCCTGTGATAAATCTGGAGGCAGTGGGAGAGGCCATACTGCGAAAAAAGGACAGCAGACACCAGTACCAGGCCAGGGGTAGCTCTTCAAAGAGCCAGGACACCCCAAGGCTTGCTGCCACATTCCGGATTTTTAAAGATTCAGTCACTGATAAAGCCTCATCAGTAAGCAAAGTGGGTGAGGCAGGGCCTCAGGGAGTCACTAGAGTGGAAAGAGTTATGGTCACCAAGCTAGTGTAGATTGTGGTTTGGTGCCCGAGCTGAGCCTATAGCTACTCAGCAAAAAGTCTCTCAGAGCACACTGAAGCCAGCTGTTATCTGCTTGGGACCCAGGAACTCCGATAGTTTTCCAAGAAAGAGTGCAATGTATGTGGGGCTGACTGCTCCCTGAGAAAGTACCTCTGGCATTGGGGGAGTTGTGTGTGGCAGGGTCTCAGTGAGTCACCAGGAAGGAGCAGTAGAGTTCACCAGACCAATTCAGATTTATATTTGACCAGAGCATGGTGGGGGGTCCCAAAACAGAAAAGATGGTGCCCACTTGCCTGCTACATGGGAGGAGGACCCCCACCCAGGAAAAATGGCAACTATCTTCCAGCCCTTGTTCTGAAGCCACATGCCTTAGTCCAACTTCTGCATGCCTTCCTTGCCCCCCGGAGTCACCATCCCTCCACTGGAGCCCGGGGTGAGTTCCTGTGAGTCAGTGTGAGAGCCCTTTAAGAGGATGTCCAGGTTTCCTGCAACCTTGTGTTCCACAAAGATGGTCAGAATTCCCACTGTTTTTCATAGTCAGCTGTTGTGGGGGCTCCTCTTCCTGGCACCAGTACTCCAGGCTGGGTTGCCTGGTGTGCAGCTGGTGTCCCTCGCTCCTCTGGGAAGAACCTCCATGGCCGAGATAGCCTTCCTGATTCTCAACTGCCACACAGGGGCTTGGGGCTAGGCTGTTACATGTCTTCGCCTCTCCTACCAGTCTTGACGTGGCTTGAAGTTATAAAACTTCTGTTCAGTTAGACTTCAGATGGTTCTCCAGGTTGATTGTTCTATAATTTAGTTGTAATTTTAATGTGTTCACAGAAAGAAGCGTGCACAGTGCTTACCTACTCTGCCATCTTGAATTTCCTCAGTGCAATAATAAAATGAGAAATTAGTATTCTTTACCTTCTGCTTTCTTCTCTCTTTTCCCCCCATATTTTTACTAGTCAAACAACACACACACACACACACACACACACACACACACACACAATTCACTCCTCTTTGATCACACTAATGTCTACAAGTCTACAATTGTTTTAGTTTTAGTTGTTCAGGTAAGTATACTCACCAGTTACTACCACCACCAGTGCTTTTTCCACACTTCCCATTTGGTCCTCTGGTAAATTTACTAGCTCTAAAATGTTGCCTGAGTTATTGTATGAGAAACAACTTGCTACCTTTATACTTGAATAGCAAATTAGTTGGGTATAAAACCTTTAGGTTGATATTTTTTTCCTTAAAGATATTGTTCGGTTTACTCTTATGATACTGAATGGTATTGTGGAAAAGTTCATATTTAGCCTATTTTTTCCCCTTATAAGTAACCTGATACTTTTGCCTGTTATCCAAGGAAGACTTTAAACTTCAACATTTATGAATAAATGAGGGTAAGTCTCACTGTTGATAACATTGAGTAAAATTTCCCTGACATATAGTGTATGTTTTCAAATAGTAAATTCAAATCATTTCATATTTCAGGATTTTTTTCTCAATTATATCTTGAAGTGTTCATTCTGCTGCATTGTTTTAGTTTTGTGCTTTGATTAAAGGACTCCAATGTTTTTATGTTGTATTTCTTTTGCCTTTCTTTATCATTTTATCTCCAATCCATTTTAACATTTTTTTTCTGATTTTAGTTTTATTTTGTCACTTTAGTCTTTTCTACACTTGGTATACATACTGTATTCTGGGCAATGCCTATTCCCCCTTGCAATCTGTCCAAAATTTTTTTTGAGATTTTTTTTCCCAATCTTTTTCCTGAGCAATGCCAATTCATCTTTATTTTCTCCTAGTATCTCATTCTTATTTCCCTTAATTCATTTTTTAAAGATTTTATTGGGGGGCCGGCTGAGTGGCATGTTGGTTAAGAGCTGGCTTGGGACGCCAGAGGACGCCAGTTCGGATCCCACATATGAGGGCCAGTGACACTGCCCTCTACACCTAAGATGCTGAACAACAGCTCAACCTGGAGCTGAGCTGCCATGAGTCGCTGGCGTCAGTGTAGGCTGCAGCCCCTGGTGCAGTGGGTTGCCATGGGCTACTGTGTGTAGCCAGCAGCCAGTGTGAGCAGCCAGTAGCCGCAGTGAGCGGCTGTCCAGAAGCCGGCGACTGATCTGCCTCGCCCGGGAAGAGCGCAATGATGGTGCCAACTTGGGCCAGTGAAGCGACGTCCTCCACGACTAGACTGAAGAACAAAAGGACAGCAACTCCTCTGTTCCCCTTCCCCCAATTCCCCAATAAAAATCTTTAAAAAGAAAAAAGAATTATCTGTTAAAAAAAAAAAGGATTTTATTGGGGAATTGGGGAAGGGGAACAGATAAGTTGCTTCCCTTTTGTTCTTTAGACTAGTTGTGGAGGACGTCGCTTCACTGGCCCATGTTGGTGCCATCATTGCACTCTTCTCGGTTGAGGCAGTCACTCACCGGCCATTGGACAGCTGCTCACAGTGGCTCTTGGCAGCTCGTAGTAGCTCATACCCACTGCCGGCCAGCCCCACTGCAGCGTATGCCGTCGACAGCTCCAGGTCAAACTGTTGTTCACCATATTAGCTGTAGAGGGTACAGCGTCGCTGGCCCTCATGTGGGATCTGAACTGGGGCCCTGCTGCTCAGAGCTGGCATCCCAAGCCAACTCCTAACCAATGTGCCACTCACTCAGCAGGCCCTTCCTTAATTCTTGTATTTCTGCTTTGTGGTCTTTCTTCTTAGTGGTAATTACCCATTAAATTATTTTTTTAATCAAGGTATATTTATATGTGTTTTATGGTATCGTTTTAAAAGAAATTTAACATTTATGTACAAAGTACTTTGTACTAGGCACTATTCAAAGTATTTACAAATATTATTTCATTTAATCATAACAACCTATGCAGTATGTATTACCTTGAACTGTTTTACAAAATGAGGAAACTGAGGCACTGAGATCTGAATTAACCTACTCCAGAGGTTTCTAATTAGCAGCCTGCTTCCAGACCCCATTTTATTAATGACTACATTATGCTGCCTGGGTAAGTATGAATAAGTATGTATTCTTTATTTTTTTTATTGTGTATTGCTTCTACTTTTTCTTGTGGTATCTATTCATAGATCACACTCTTGTTTTTCTTTTGACCTCATTTTTGAAAAGGTTCATTTTTCTGAACCAAATATTGCAGGAGTTTCAGATGTGGTGGAAGAGCCAGAGCTGTGTTCCAGGTGGTGGCATTTTTTCATGTTGGTTCATGTAGCCACTGCTTCTCCCAGTCCATGGATATAGGCAGGTGCAAGACAGTGCAAAGATTATCTTGAATCCTGTAGCAACAAGACAAATTGCTTCCCTTACCCGTGGTCATTTTATGAATGATTATTTTTGTAGATCTCCCTCCTCTGGTCTCAAAATCAACTCAGGTCCAGAATTGTTTCTGCTGCCAGCCAGTGCACCACAATCCTGTGTTGCAGACAAGCACTTACATTTAACAACCAGACTGTATCCCTGAGTTTGAGGGTTGTCATTTTGCTTTCTTTCTGATATCTGCAGGAACTGGCCCCCAGCCTGCCGCTAGGGAATTCACTCTGTGGCATTTTCTCTCAGCTTCCTCCCACACGGCCCCTGCTCTGCCTTGCTCAGTCTGCTTTTGGCAGCCCTTATACCTATTTTGGGCTCTGGAG
Organism: Hipposideros armiger; assembly: GCF_001890085.2. NCBI lineage: Eukaryota > Metazoa > Chordata > Mammalia > Chiroptera > Hipposideridae > Hipposideros > Hipposideros armiger. Next base: position 890,671 of record NW_017731718.1, read on the forward strand.
ATTTGAGCTGTCTCCTACTTTTGCTGAAAATGGAGTTTGCATTTTTGTTTCCCATTCTCCTTGTTGCTTTTGGATGTTCTCCAGCAGGAAAAGGGGGATATGCTAACTGCATGGACCACATTCAGACCACAGGTGCCCCCTTTACATTTTTATACTTCCATTTTTTCCACAGTCAAATACCCTTAAATTAAAGTTACTAGACCTCTGACAATGATGGCTAATAAAATGATTATAAATTTTATTTATTTTTTTTTTATTTTTATGAATGAACTGTTATTACTGAGAGAATGGGAGAGAGTATTAACACTGCTGGCCTCATTTGATTAGGCTCACGCAGCCAGACTCTATTGAAAACACTTTTTACCCTATTCTAAATGATGAATGTTACTAGTATGCTGTTTACTTCCTCTACCGGATTACAAATGAATGCAATTAAAATTCTAAAGCAAAAACCAACCCCTCTTGCCGTGATTCAATGCACACCTAAAGCTTCTAGATTCATGCACAGTATCTATTCAACATATGCAATGATATAAAATAAAAATGTTGTTTAGTTTAAAGGCTCTTTTGTGGTTATTACTGAATTATTGAAGGAAAAGTATGGTTCTCCCATGTCTTTTTAATAAAATATGCAACAAAATGGAAAGTAGTAAAACAAAATATGTTCCCAATTAATAATCAGCTAAACAAACATTTATTTTAAAGTCATTCTCAAGATATTTTAGTAAGTTGAGCTTTTTAATTGTATTTCTACTAAATGAATGCTTGGATTGAAACTAAGTATCATTTTCTACTTCAAATTTTAAAACTATCCAAAGAGAGACATTGTTCAGGGCAATGATGGTTTCGGAAACTCTCTTAAAGCACTCAAATTGCAAAGGGGGAAAAAGTGAAATGTGCTTATTGTTCTCCTGACTCTTGGCCTTGAAGCATCTTTTCTAATATCCAAGTGAAATATTATACACTTTTGTGTATGAACATTATTTAAAACTTATAAATCCCTTCCTATGTTTAATCCATTTGATTTATATATGTAGGCTCTAATATTCTATTTCCCTTTTCATTAAATAGTGACTTCAGAAACCTAAAGAATTTGTAGCAGGAAAGAACTAATTTTAACGATGCTAAATGAAATTGATATTTAAGTTGAAACATGGCCTTCTTCACCTCTCAATCCTCCATAATTCCTCTTATGCCTTAATTATGGTTTGTCAGGCCTATAATTTGGCTATAATTTGCTTCTCTGAAAAAAGTTTAAGAAATGAATCATTTGTTTTTAATCCTTATTAGTGAGATTTTTTTTTTCCTCTCAATTTTCTCACCTTCTAATTTTCAATACAAATGATGAATCATGAAGTCACTGGGATTTTCCTAAGCACGTTTGGCAACCTCTTCAAATTTCTTGCCCATAAAGAAGCCTAATTTTGGTTTTTTATTACAGGAAGACCTCATTTATTGCCTGAATAAAATATGTGTTAGTGAAACAGATTAAGTGAAGAACTTCCATGTAATGTAAGCTGAAAAAAGTTTATATTGTTACATTGTGGTTTTTTCTTTGAGTAATATCTTGTTTTCTTATTTTCCATTGATATTTAACTGCAGTATGTTTAAAAGTTGTCCAAATTTTAAAAACTAAAGTAAAGACAATGTCTTATGCAGCTAGTTTCAAAATTTAATGTAGTACGATTATCAGATAATTCAGACCATTGTAAGTGTTTGAGTGTTGATTAAATGTTAGTAGATACTCAGTGTTGAATGATTGAATGAATGAATGATTTTAGGACCTAGGAAATGTAGGGTGACAAGCTCATTGCAGTTTACTGGGGATTGTTTTGCTTTATAAACAGAAAGTCCCTTATCCTGAGAAACCTCTCAGTCCCTGGCAACCTAAATGATTGGTCACTCTAGAAAATGTAAGTTTAACTTGCATACCTTTTTCTTTGTTTTAGAAAAGTCAGCAAACTATGGCCCTCGGGCCAAATCCAGTCTATAGCCGGTTTTTGTAAATAAAGTTCTACTGAAATACAGCAGCACTTATTCACTTAGTATGTATATGGCTGCCTTCCCACTACAACAATTAGATGCAATAGACCATATGGCCTGCAAAGTTGAAAAATGCACCACTGTGGTTTTTACAGAAAAAGTTTCTGTATTTTTACATTCCTTATTTTAATTTGTACATTTTACACAATTAAAAAGAGCATCATTTTAGAAAATTACCTTTGACAATGTGTAATTAAATTTAATAAAAAATATTATGATTTTGGGGCACAATAAAAGTGTTCACATTTTGTGACCTCCCATTATATGCCAGCACCTGGGCTAATTTTGAGAAATAAATGTAAAAATAAAGAAGACACTATCTGTCCCTTTGGGAAACTCATTTTATAGTCAGGGAAACAAACTCTGTGAGATTAAGTAATTTATTTACTCAAGGTCACAGAGCTGTAGATTGAAAAGCCAGTATTCAAAACTAGATCAAGTTTAATGCCATATCTTAACTATCGTCCTGAGTCTCTATAATATTAGGGACCAGAAAGGCTGGAGTTACAGGCAGAAGACAACAAAATCAAGACATGTTAATAGATGTATCAGATTAATCTCAAGGAAATGGAATATACGGTTCAGTATAAAAATAACTAAAACAACAAAAAACAACCACTCTGCAATATGAATATCTAGTATGCATTAGGCACTGTGAACTAAAACAAGCGCAGTCACCCTTGGTAACCAAGGGGTTGGGTTCTTGGTCCTCTTCCCCGCCTTGGATACCAAAATCCGCTGATGCTTGTCTCTTACATAAAATTACGTAGAACAATGCATATGGTTGGATTTCTGCATCCACAGATTCTCAACTGGATTGAAAGTACTGTTTTCACTCCATGGTTGGTTGACTCTGTGGATGTGAAACTCTTGGATATGGAAGGCCAACTGTTTTAATTGAAAAAAAATCTGTGTATAAGCAGACCCGCACAATTCAAAACCATGTTGTTCAACGGTCAAGTGTAAAATAAAAACTGGAAACACTTGGAAGGAGCTACCAAGCTAACCTAGTAATATGACCTTGTGCAGGAAATTAACTTGCGCTGTGTATGTTTATACCTCCAAGGGGTCTTGAGGTTCCAGTAAGCATTGTTGTGCCACTGAACTGACTTGGTATGTTGAGCTACAGAAAACAATATGGTGAAATGAGTAACACAAGAAAATTGCAGAAAGCAGAGTGTGAAAAAAAAGTTCCCATCTTGAGAGCCCAAATCACCCCTATTTCTCCTCTTCCCAGCACAGGTGCTAGCAATGGAAAGTCAGTGACAGAGAAGCTGACTAGGATAAATTTTTGTTCCATTTCACAGCTATTTCAACCTTGATTAATCTTCTATCCTAGAACCTGTAACTCACTAGAATGAGGAAAAGGAAAAGTAATAGCAATTATCAAGTATGTGTTTACCATAGAAACATGTTTAAAAAATTATCTTGAAAATAAATTTGTTGCATAAGGATGGTGGACAGTTTTTGAAAGGTTCATCTGAGATAACTTCATATATAATGCATATACACATAAATACTTTGTTGTCCACTGTTGTTTTTTTAAGAATAAAATACTATGTATCTACAAGACAAAAAGAGACATGAAAAGCTATTACTCAAATAATAACCTATAATTAATGAAGACTAGAAAACTCAAATCCTAGGGTGATTTTTTTTTCTACTTTGTGAAGGAGAAAGAAACAAGCAGAATTTTGTTTTGTTCATTCATGTTATAATAACAAACACTTGTGTAGTGCTCTACACCTTATAAAACTCTACTCAAGTAATCCCATTTATTTCTCAGAACAGCCCTTATAGTAGATGGAATCATACTTCTTTTGGAAAATAGGAAATTAAGGTCTGGGGAATTTAAGCGACTTATCAGAGGTCATATTGCCAATAAAGGCTGGAGTTACAACTAAAGCCTAAGTGTCTGAACGGAATTTCATTCCTTTTCCATCTCATCATCATTTAATTTGATGCAATGTAAGGTCTGCATGAATAGAACTTCTAAACAAACAAACACAAGCCTAAGATGCTTCAGTGTTCTGGGAGTGCAGATATCTCTTTGTGATCCTGATTTCAATTCTTTTGGATAAATACCCAGAAGTGGGATTGCTGGATGATACGGTAGTTCTATTTAAGTTTTTAAAACTGTTCTTTGTAGTGGCTGCACCATTTTACATTCCTAACATCAGTTTACAAGTGTTCCAGTTTCGCCACATCCTTACCAGCACCTTATTATCTGTTTGTTTTTTTTGATAATGACCATCCTAATGGGCATGAGATGATATCTCATTGTGGTTTTGATTTGCATTTCTCTGATGATTAATGATGTTGAACATCTTTTTGTACACCTGTTGGCCATTTGTATTTCTTTTTTGGACTTCTGCCCATTTTTTAATCAGGTTACTTGGGTTTTTTGCTATTGAGTTGTAGGAGTTCCTTCAATATTTTGGATATTAACCTCTTAACAGATATATGATATTTGCACTGCCATGTCCATGCAATATTATTCATAATAGCTGAGAAGGAAAAATAACCTAAGTATCCATTAATAGATAAATGAATAAAGAAAATGTGAAACATACACACACTCTGGAATAAAACTGAAGGAAAACTGTCATAGCTGCAACATGGATGAACCTAGCGGATATTATGCAGAGTGAGATAAACCAGTCATATGAGGACAAATACTGCATGATTCCATCTATATGAGGTATCTGAAGTTGTCAGACTCACTGAAGCAGAAAGTAGAATGGTGGTAGCCAGGGGCTGGGGGAAGGGAAAGTGGTGTGTTGCTGTTCAATGTGTATAAAGTTTCAGTCATGCAAAATTAAAAAGTTCTAGAGATCTGCTATACAACAATGCACCTCTAGTTAACAACGCTGTACAGTTAAAAATTTATTAAGAGAGCAGATCTCATGTTAGGTGTTTTTTTTTTTTTAAACCACAAAAGAATTTAAAAAAGATGAAGAAAGGGAAGGGAACACTAAAATACAAAATCTATTATCACATTAATTGACTGCTTCTGAATCCAAATCCACTGCAGATGATAATTCAAGGCTAGTCTTTGTTCTACTGATAAGCAGTTGGGGCAGTGACACAGGGAGGCCACCTGCTGTGACGGAGCCTAAACGTGACCAGAGGTGAGATACATGCAATTAACCCTTAACCCCCTCCCATTGACCATCCCACGGGGAGCAGATTTGGCCAATGCTCTTCCTGCTCATTTCTAAACGCCCTCAGAGAGTATCGGCCCTTAAAGTCACCTCCTTTTCTGAGGCACGAGTATGTGTATGGATGTTCACTCTCTTGGGTATCTTAAAATCAGTTAGGAGGTAAACTGTTTGTCTTTTTCATTTTTGGTTCACAGTCAAGGAGGCCTCTGGTTTAGGACAGTAGACTCGGTTACATTTTCAGCTACAAATGAATGGCTCTCTTAGGAAATACAGATGGACAGTACTTGGAGTCTAGAGAAGTGTGGAAAATCTGATGAAGAAGGTGTGGACCTGGCCAATGGAAAGCATTTTGGTGGGTCTAATGATTTTGGGAAAATCTCTGCAAGGCTGGAACATTTTGCCACACATAAGTGGTTATTTCCTTAGCTTCTTCTACATTCACTGAGGGCTCTGTGTAGCCCATCAGAGAGCGAGGGAACTGAAAAACAGTCCCAATACAGGTTTGTCGGGAGAGATATTTAATGTAGAGTTTTCCAATGTATTGCACATAACACAAAGCCTGTATTTCTTTCTCATTTCGAATGAAATCTGCCTCATTCTGGTTCATTTACCTCTTGGAAACATAGTTTAATATGTTCAGAAAGCCCTTTGAGCCTTTTGAGGGAGTACTGTAAAGGCTTTCACCACTGCCCCCCTTCTGTAGAAGCAGGAAATCAAGTTCTGCCAAATGCAAATGAGCTCAGACTCCAAAAGGCAACGTTTCAAAATGCAGAATGATGCAGGATTTCAGACAGCATACCCTGCACAGATGACATTTGGGGGTCTAAGAAACCACAGAAAGCCACTGTGATATATTTAAATTTTGCAATTTTAGAAATACTAACAGGTATAGAGTGTCTTAGTAAATTAGACTACTTTTCCTTCCTTTTCATGGTGGCTTATGAACCTCCTGGGAGCTCCGCAGAGCCTCTGTTTCTATCGTGGCCTGTGCTCTGTTTTGGAATAGAAAGGCTTGTCTTGGATTCCCATGTCAGAGTTGATCTAAAATAATGTTGATTGCCTAAAAGATGGCATTGGCTTTGCTGAAAGAAAAACAGAAGCTGGATCATTGAAAGCTACTGCCATCCCTCAAAGGGTTAATGGAGTCAGTTCCAAAGGAGTTAGGCAACCACAGAAATAGGATAATAAATGTGACACTCTCCGACTATCAGTAGCAAATATTTGAGCTTATCAAATAACGGAGGAAGTAGTTTAGTTACAAATAAACCAATCTCTCATAAAACAAGTTTTCACACAGGGTCATTTCATTGAGCAGGAGACAGCTAGAGGCCACTCGTAGGCAGAACTCCCACGCTGTGTACACTGGTAACGGCCCCTCATGATTAATGGACAGCCAGGGGGGAGGCTGCGTCCTGCAGCTCTGAGAAATGGAGCTGGGCTGCATATCAGCAGCACAGCCATAAACAGCATCTCAGGATTATAGCGAGGAAGTGACTCATCCTCTGGGAACATAGCTGGATTTGTGCTCTCTCTCCCTCACCACCCGCCTTCTTTCTCTTGCTCGCTCTCCCTTTTTTCCCCTGTATAGCAGAGACCATCGTGTCCTAGAAACTATAGTAGATGTCACTGCTTGGCACTTGCTGTGCAAAGAGAGGACAAGTATGTGGGTGTGAGGGGGAGGTGGAATGCTACTCTTAAAGTAACAGTGACTGGGCTTGCTAGGGGCTCTGTTGAGGCTGTTTTTTTCTACAGCCTTTGAAATTAGTTTGTTGAATCTAACTTAGATTCCAGGAAAAGCATCAACACTGTGTTAGGATATGAAAAAAAATATTAGAGCTCATTGTTTCAAAGTAAAATTCTCATTGAGATTAAGAAGAAATAAATTCCTGGCATGATTTGATGAATTTAGCAAGGAAAAAGAAAAAGATAGAAAGCTGCCAGATCCTTGGTATGTGAATGTCATCGCTAATGAAACAGAAATATACATGATAGTTCTTTATTATGATGCCATAGAAAGTTTGTTTTATCTCCCCAAGGATTATAAAAATAAAACATGGAGATTATATGAAATACGGAAATAGAAACATAAAGCTGAAAAAATTCAACCATGATACCATCATTCGAAGGCAACCATTATGAACATTTTAGTATATTTCCTTCCAGGCTTCTTCCAACATCTTTAAAAATAGAGTGTTGAGACCTTAAGCATATGTAGAATTTTGTTTCTTACTATTTTCAGCCAACATTTTAGCATAATTATGGTTCCATCATGTTCTTCGATATTTCTTTATACATAATTTTAAAGCTGCAAAATACTTATTTTGCAATTTTAATTAACAGGGCAGTTTTGGAATAGGTATATGTACCTGCTAAAAGCAATATTTGACTGCTCTATTTTTGAGATTTATTTATTAAAAATTATAATCTGTTTCTAATAAAAATTGAAGGGAAAATTCTATGCTATTATTCTCATGGTTAACTCATTAACTTTTATATTTAAAATAAATACTCTGGCAATTGAATTTTCCACAGACCTAGAAGAGAATCAGTTCTGATCCCCTAGCCTTATAATGTACTTAACCCTACTAATGCCCTTTCTAAATGCATGAGCCCTTATTGACTAACGACCTTTGGATGTCAAGATGAATTAAAAAGTGAAGGCATGACATTTCCATTTGCCCACTTCCCCCACTCCCTGCAGTACCTGCATTTAGAGGCATTTTGTTTATATGGGACATCTGGAACTACTTTTGATGACCATTATCTTTTCTGGGTCCAGGAACCGGACACATTTTCTCTCAATCAGCCCCGGAGCCATTATACATTCTGAACAGTAACTCCACTGTGTCTCAGCAACAATGCCTCTGCCTTTCTCTTATTTAACCAGAAGTAAATGTTATGTTGTGAGTGTTTGCATAGAAATATGGCACTGACTTCACTTAAAATATTAAACATGCCTTCTGGTATAAGGTACGTCCTTCCCCTATTCCCAGAATAATGCCCACTAAGGGTTAAAATGGTATGGTAGCCCATTCTGTGGGGTAGGAGCCTATGGAGACAACAGCCTCAAACATGGGATTCAGCTGGTTTCCAAATAGAGTTCCTCTAAATTGACTTTAATTTTTATCCCTATGAGACTTATGTTGAAGGACAGAAAATGGTTTCCTTTTAGAATAAGTCAGGCTTACCTAGATTTTTTTTCTTTCCCCAAAATAGATATAATTTAAGAGGTTTTTGTAGTTCTGAAAGCTGTTCTCTTTGCAGAATTCAAACTGAACATTAATAGGCTTCTATACATTTACTTCCTTAATCAGAACTTATTGAGAAAGCAAATCCCAAATGCTGAGACATATTGTGCTTGCAAAGTCCTAAACTTTAGCTTTGTGACTCTCTTAGAGATTTTCTTTTAGGTTAATGGCAGCTCAAAGTTACAGTAAAGCCTGCAAGATGATGAAACCAGCAATTTATAAGATTATGGATTAGAAGAAATATTAATACTTCTCTACCTTTTTTTCTTGAAATCATTTGTAGTAAAACAAAACAAAACAAAACTTAGGTTGAGTAATCACTGTACGAAGATGGAAGTAAACGAACATTTATTGACCACATACTATTGGGTGGTTGGAAAAGTCATGACGCATTTTTGCATTGAAAAACATAGAAAAATACCTTATGACTTTCCTAACGACCCAATATATGCTAAGCTTTACTTACATTTAAATATTTAAATTTTATAACAATTCTTTGTGATAGGTATTAATATCCTAATTGTATTAATTAACAAACCAAACATATATAATTAGTAAAGTCTAGAAGGTCAGTCATCTCAAGTTTTATCAATCCCAAAGGAGGATTATTCTTTTTTGTTTGTTTGTTTGTTTTGTTTTATTGGGGAATTTGGGGAGGGAACAGCGTTGGGGAATCAGGGAAGGGGAACAGACAAGTTGCTGTCCTTTTGTTCTTCAGTATAGTTGTGGAGGATGTCGCTTCACTGGCCCATGGTATTGTGATCATTGTGCTCTTCCTGGCTGAGGCAGATTGGTCGCCAGCCATTGGATGGACGCTCACGGCAGCTCATGGCAGCTTACGCTGGCTGCCGGTCACTCACAGTAGCTTATGGAAGCCCACTGCAGCCTATGCCATCACTGGCGACTCACAGCAGCCCAGCTCCAGGTGGAGCTGTTGTTCACCATCTTAGCTGTAGAGGGCAGCATCACTGGCCCATGTGGGATCTGAATTGGCGGCCCTGCTGTTCAGAGCTTGTGCTCCCAAGCCAACTCTTACCAATGAGCCACTTGGCCAGCCCTCACTTTTTAATTAAGATGCTTCTTGTAGCATGTCATACAATATTGAATCATAAATAGAGAGTGTAATCCAATTGGAGGGAGGATTCTAAAAGTAAACTTATCTAAAGCTACAACATTGATTTCTTCTCATGAAAAGGCAAAATTGTAATTTTTCATAGTTCCCAAAGACTATGAAGACTTTCTATTGTGGAGTGAGCAAAGAAAGTCCAGGAATGGATGAGGCTATATTTTAGTACCATTAATCTGAGGTTCCCGTCAACCCTCCTATGTTCCTTCTCCTAATGAATAAACACTCACATTCCCGTTTCCCCAATTACTGTTCTTACTCATTCTAGGTTATTTGACCCAATTCTATTTCTATGTGGTCAAATCCCACTTCTGTTATTGGAGCAGAGGAACTCGAGGACCTTGGAAGGGAAGTAAAAGTAGAGCTTGGGGGCAAAAGGAGGCAGTAATAATCACAACAGTAGCCATTATTTTTTGAAGTTTTTCTCTGTGGCCAACTTCATGCCTGTGATTCTCACAGAATGCTGAGTGGTGGGTGTCTAGTTATTCTTATTTCCAGTAAAGGAGCTTAAGATTCAGACAGGTTAAAATTTTGCCAAAGGTAACAGGAAGTGCTAGAATCATAATTTAAACTCATCTGTCTGACTCTACAACTTTTGCTTTTTATAGTTGATAGTATTGTCATCTCACAGTTATAGTGCTTTTTCTAGTACTCTCATTTATCATAGTCCAGAGGCAGATATTGGTAAGTAAAAAATTAAAAGCATCTGAATGCATCATGTCTAAAAGTCAACTAAGAGGAGGATGTTATTCTCTAGGTCTTGAGAATGAGCTGAGACAATCATTTTTTTTCTTTTGGATTTACAAGAAGAGCTAAGTCAGAAGAATAGAAGAGGACTTTCTTAAATTCCTTTGGTCACTGCAATTCTATGTTCTGTGTTGACTGCCTCTTCTAGCTGAATCTTCCATAAAGCATAACTAACACAGCTACTTTGAAGGGATAATAGTGTCCAATGACCGTTAATATACAATTTGTCACACAATTTCATTTTTCCTAAGGTTCCTGGTGAGAGTTGCCTTAAAATTAGCGAAGGATATAATGGCCAGACAGTTAGCTGGCCATTAGACAACTGCATACTCTCATTGGTTTGATTCTGTTGCCTTCCTCAAATCTCAGTATATCCTGAGATGACTTGATAGCCTTAACATGGTATCCTTGATGACTGGGTATACTCCCTAGCATTGTCAGGAGTCAGTAATAGTTCTGTATTGCTTCATATCAGATTTGCATATGTTATACCTTGCACTTGATCTAAACCATCCTTCAAATAAAATAGCTATAATTGTTGAGCATATATATATATATATATATATATATATATATATATATATAATGTATGTGTATATATATTAATTGTGTCACCAACATGTATAGTATATATAGCATTTGGGTTGTCAGAAAAGTCGTGGCACATTTTTTCTATGTTTTTTGTTGCAAAAATGCATCATAACTTTTCCAACAACTCAATATATATGTTTGTGTATATATATATATGTGTGTGTGTGTGTATATATATATATATATATATATATACACACACACACACATATATATAGTGGGTCTTCAGAAAAGTCATGACACATGTTTGCAACAGATGACACTAGTTCATTTTTGGAAGTACTAGAGTCATTCGCATCTATGTTATTGCTATGTCATTTGACAGTTGACATTTCTAGCTTCATTCTAAAAAAACATTTGGTTGAGTTTTGGAGATTTTACAAGTTGAAGATGGAAGACCAAACTGTGCATTTTTGCCATATTTTTACTTTTTTACTTCCATAAAGAGAAGGAGGCACCTCAAGCTTGTGAAAAGTTGCATAAAGTTTACGGTGACAATGCTCTACAAGAACATCAATGCCAATGAGGGTTCACGAAATCCCGTGCTGGTGATTTTGATCTCAGCGAGGCTCCTCAGTCAGGGAGGCCCACCCAGGTTGTTGACGACAAAATAAAGGCATTGATCGAGTCAAACCCACGTTACATGACATGAGAGATTGCAGAAACATCGAACATCCATCATTCAAGTGTTCACGACCACCTGAAGTAGCTGAGATACATAAGCAAGCTCAATATTTGGGTTCCACATGAACTCAAAGAAGTTCATTTGACGGCATGTATAAACATCTGCAATAAGCTCATTAAACGTAAGGAAAACAATCCTTTTTTGAAGCAACTGATAGGTGATGAGAAGTAGATTGTTTACAACAATGTGGTGCACAAACGGTCTTGGTCCTGAAGTGATGATTCGTCTGAAACGACATCGAAAGCAGACATTCATCAGAGGAAGGTCATGCTCTCAGTGAGGTGGGATGTTAAAGGTGTCATGTTTTTCGAGCTCCTATCAAGAAACCAAACAATCAATTCAAATGTGTACTGTTGGCAATTGGACTGTTTGAATGAATCCATCATCCAGAAACGTCCAGAGATTGTTAATTGTAAAGGAGTTGTGTTCCATTGTGACAACGCGAGACCACACACAAGTTTGATCACCTGTCAAAAATTATTGGAGCTTGGATGGGATGTGTTGCCACACCCACCATACTCACCTGACCTTGTGCCGTCAGATTTCCACTTGTTTTGCTCACTCTCTTCAAAACTCCTTGCGTTCAATTCAGATGAGGCTGTAAATCAGCACCTTGCTCAGTTTTTCGCAAATAAAGACAGGTCTTCCTGTGAATGAGGTATTATGAAGCTCACTGAAAGATGGCAAAAGAATATTGAACAAAACGGGCAATATATCATTGATTGATCTTTATATAAATAAATGACCATTGAAAAACATAGAAAAAATATGTCATCACTTTTCTGAAGACCCAATACGTATATATATTACGTGTCTCACCAACATATGTAGTATGTATATACATAGTACCTTATTCCCCCATGTATAAGACGCACCTTAATTTTGAAAAAATGTATTACATAAAGTTATTGAACTCAAGTTTTATTCATCATAAAATTCATACAACTCCTCATCACTTGCGGGAATTGAAAGTAAAAAAATCTAAAACCACTGTATAAGACGCACCCAGTTTGTAGACCCCAAATTTTTCACAAAAGGGTGCGTCTTATACATGGGGAAATATGGTATATATGTTGGTGAGACACATAATATATATATGTACATATATGCGTGTATACACATATACATATATATGTATATATATGTGTGTGTATATACACACACACATACACACACACATATGTATTGGGGGTGCCAAGAAAATGTATACAAGTGGACACTTTGGTCAATGTTGCTCAAGCAGTAGTTCCCCATAATCAGAAGTGTCTGGACACTGATGGTAACCACTTTGAGCACCTCTTGTAATTACAGAAGTCAAACGTGACTTGTATTCATCTTCTGTCATCGGTATATATTGATTATTACAATTAATACAGTTTTTTCCTTTCTTAAAGTACATATACATTTTTTGGGCACCCTGTGTGTGTGTGTGTGTGTGTGTGTGTATGTGTGTGTATCATGTTTTTGTTTTAATGCTGTTTTTGCAAATATTAAATGAATTCATTTAAATTGTTTCCTTTAAGAAAATTTCTTTTGCCTAGTTTCAAGGCTGAGCCATAGCCTATCACTTAAGGATGGGATGGAACAGGGAACTGACCCACAACAAAGCAATGGGCTTGAAAGGCAGCAGGCTCTGTGGGGAGCAGGGATGGGATGTGGTGAACTCCTTGAGCATACCCTTCTCCTCCTAATTCCTTCTACAGAACCCCTCCCTGAAGCATGCATGCACACTAGTCTTAACATTTCAACAACAATGCCAGGAAGACCTCTATCATGGGGTCCTCCAAATTTGTACAGAAAATATCCATGCTTACTGCTAAAGCTAAGTCTAAAGACTGGCATGTGGAAGGAGAAAAACAATGCAAAAGCAAAACTATCCTTTTAATTCCAGAGGATTATTGGAAGAGAAAAAGAAACATTAGACTTTGAAAATATAATCCCTAATATTTCCTAATATTTTCATTTTAAATAGCATCCCATCCTCACCGCTGAAAATGCATTATTTGAAATAGCAGTTAACTGGCAAGAACTGAGCTAGTTCCACTCCCACTTTGTGTGATATAAAAAAGACCACAGCGAAAAAAGAATAAACACACATGTAGAGCTAGCACAGTGTGCTCACCTAGCATTCATAGGCGGCATTATTTTAAATTTACAGAGATTAGATTCTCTGGGAGTCCTTCAGATGGGCATTAGCAGGTACTGATAGACTAGGGAGATCTTGGGGCTCACTCTTTAACTCCATCCAGAGAAAACTGGTAAGATTAGAACACCAAGCTCATTTCTGAAACTGTTTTATTTACTAATCTCACTGCCAAAATAAGTCCTAGCCTAGACCCTCCAATGAATTTCTGAATCTGTTGACAGAGCAGTGGTGCCTACTGGCTAGAATCAATGGTTCTCATCCCAGGGTGTACATTACAACCACCTGGTGAGCTTTGAAAGCCACTTAAGCCCAGGCCCAAACTGAAAACCAATTAAACCAGCATCTCCAGGGACACGGGACCCTGGCACCAGTACTTTAAAAAATCTCCCCAGGTAACTATAATGTGCAGCCAGGGCCAAGAATGACTTAGCTGCAAATTACTATTATCCAACCGTAGCAAGCAATTTCATTCGCTGGTCTCATACCTGAGTCAGCTATACTTATTTGCTATAACTCAGGACGATAAGAATATTTTAATCACAGAAGGATATTTTCTTTACAGAAGGATATCGTATCCATTCATTTAATGTCAAAGAAGTTAAACTATGACAAGAGCACACATTGAGGCTAAGTTAATACTGCTTTTAGTTGACACACTTGCTTGGGTATTTGTAAGATAGGACTAAAACAGGGCTTCTCAGCCTTGGCAGTATCGACATGTTGGGCTGGATAATTCTTTTTTGTGGGGTGGGGGCTGTCCTATACATAGTAAGATGTTTAGTATGATTTCTGGCTTTCACTCACTAGATGCTAGTAGCACCTCCCTCCTCGTAGTGACAAACAAAAATGTCTCCAGATAATAAAACAACGTCACAGGGATCCAGACATTTGCTAAAAAGAGGGAGAGGTAGGAAAAGGCGAAAGTAGGCAAACACTAATCCTGGAGGTTAATCCATTACAGTCAAAACCGCTGTCAAGATAAGTAAAATTTCTAGTCTAGCCATCCTTGACAGCTACTTCCTCCTGAGAACCTTTCCTCTTTCATTGTGACAGTCACTGGTTTTAAGGAATGCAACTGTTTGTAACTCAAGAAAGCGAGATGTCAAATTGGGGGCTGTTTAGAACTCCAGGTATGGTCTGGAAAGACGACTTTAAGATGCAGTGGAATTAACAATAGCTTTGGGTTTTCAGAATTTCACATGCTTCCCTTTCTCTTTCCATTTAACTATCTTTTTAGATGACAGGCATGTGCATAATGAAAACCAACCAGGGCTCAAGTCAATTTTCTGACACTACAAAACATATTTCATTGTTGGTGATTTATTCCATTTAGGAAATTCAGCTAGTTAAGCTCAATTTATGCGAAATGCATCAGGAAGGTGATAGAAATCTTATGATAAAAAATTTATATGAGTATGTTGTATATGTATTCTTTTTCAGTACAGATGGCTTCTATCTTGGGATATTAAAGTTCCAAATTGAAAATACAATGGGGCAGTCTTTTAAAAAATATTCTGTGGAGGCCGAGTGGCTCAGTTGGTTAAGAGCTCGCTCGAGAGTGCGAGCTCTGAGCAACAGTGGTTTGAGTCCCGGCCCGAGCTGAGCTGCCGCTGAGCTGTCGGCAGGATGGCTCAGCTAAAATAAATAAATAAATGAAATGAAATGAAATAAAATAAAATAAAATAAAATAAACATAAAAAATACTATGTGGAGAAGATGCCATGTAATGTCACACGAAAACATAGATGGGTTAGGGAAGACTTTAAGAGGTCATCTGGTACAAATTCAGTTCAAGCAAGATGTAAATACATCCACAGTGCATGCTCCACAATTCTTATTGTTAATTTCAAAATTGCTCTCTATTTGGGGGACTGTATGAAATACTCCCCACTGGCTGAAAAAACTCAGGTAAGCTTTGTAGCTATATGCAATGAAGAAGCCCCATTAGTGTATAATTTGGTTTTGTATATCCTACAGCTTTAGTGATAAACAAACAAATAAAAACTACCCTTTAACAGTAGTCCAAAGAAATCTCCAGGCTTCTTGTAAGATTTCCATCAGGAAAGCCCAGCAGAGAAATGCCCTACCTTGAATTAAAAATTTAAATTATTTCTGGTCCTGAGAATACATTTCTTCTTCCTCTTCTTTCTTTAAACCATATCAGAACACTTCCATTTTCTCTCTATGTATGTCCACCTCCTTCCAGCTCCATCAAGAAGATAGACTTCTACCCAGCCTCTTGAACTATGAAATCTATGAGTTGGTTTACTTGGCATTTTTCACAGTGTTAAGAAACAATGGCCTAAGATTTGGTTTTTTGTTGTGGGGGGTGGGGAAGAAGGTGAGAGACCTCTCTTTTTTGTCCTAACTTATAGGGACCCTTAGTTTTGGGAAGTGTGTCCTGCAAATACATATATATTTTCTTTTCTTTTACTTCTAAATTCAATATGTTGACATTTGTACAAGTTTAAGAGTTACTATTTTTCATCATTAGACATTTCTTAGTTTATTTGTTACTTATCGCTATAAAAAAAGTACTGTGTAAGTGACCTTTGTAACATTAGTCTAGAGCTTCACTATAAAGCCATAAAACTAGAGAGTAAAATAAGACAATAACTGACCAAAGAAATTCATCCTAATATAGTTTTATCATATCTCTAAAATTGAATTCTATATATTTAATCTTACAAAGATACTTGGATCTATTTCTTACATCATTTACTTTTCTCTTTTTTAGTAAAACTTTGAATATAACATGAATAAAAAATGAGTACATCTTAAAGCTCTTTGGGTTTTCCACATACAAAATTAGTCAAACTTTAGTTAAAAGCAGTAAGTCCCTTATGGGAGGAAGGAACTCCAAATACTGAGTAGTCAAAGCTAATTGACTAATAAGATAAACCTTAGGAAGACTCTGGACATTCCAGGAATACGTCTGGAAACCATCTCAATTACCAAACTCCCAAGTACAAAATGTTTGGGCCTGCTCCTTCCTGGATTTCTGCTGACTCACATTTTCATTCACACTAACAGATTTCTTATGTCTACATTCACATCCCAAATACTGCCTCCTTTCAAACCTTCACCCTGTTGTCTCTCTGTGCTGATGGTCACTGCACAAAGGAAAAAAGCTTTACAGTAATGAGTTCTTTAGGACCAAAGGGTTGCTCTGAGGGTGAAATGAGGGGAAGCTGCCATGTCACTCACTTGCAGCATTGTGCTGGCATTGCCACATTACGATTCGGTTGGGCCCTTGTAAGTTTTAAGTCCCTGTAGATGACGGACTTGCAATGTTTACTGCAAATAGAGGAATTGGTTATTATTAAATCTGTGAGTATAAAGGGACTTCTGAAAAAATGGGTGAGCTTCGTCTTTTCTTCCTCATTGTCCTCCCTTCCCTTCTTTTGTAAATTTATTTTTATTTTGTAATTACAGTTGACATTCAATATTATATTAATTTCAGGTGTACAGCATAGTGGTTAGATATGTATATAACTTACAAAGTGATCCCCTGATAAGTCTATACCCCCAACACCATACATAGTTATTACAATATTATTGACTATATTCCCTATGCTGTACTTTACCTTCCCTTCTTAAAGGGAGAGGCAATATAGATGGCAGGTAAGAACTTGGACTTTGGAGCCAAGCTGCCTGACTTGAAACTCACTCTACCACTTGCCAGCTGTTGAATCTTAGGCAAACTATTTAACGTCTCTGTGACTGAGTTTGTTGATCTGCAAAACTTCTCTCTCAGAAGGTCATTGTAAGGATTAAATGAGTAAATAGATATACAACTCTCACAGCAGTATCTAGCACCTAGTATGTACTCACTTGAAAGAAAAAAGAAAAGGGTTCCCATTGAGTATCAGGTGATCTCTGACATGTGGGGTATTCTGTGTACAAGGACAACACAACCCCCCTTTATATCACCCAAATTCAAGCCCTACTAGAGATTGACGAGCACTTCTGATTCCCAGTCTCAATCTCCCAGGAGAGAAAATATGATCGGCCTCAAATATTCTGGGGATCCCCCACAAATCTGAGTCTCTGTAGCCATAAGGCCATGGCTCTTTAGTACATATGGAGTTTTAGGGATCCACTCTGGGGGTAGTTCTTAGCAAAAAGGGAGGCATGAGTTGAGCAGATACCTCAACAAGCACCTGCTACATTTATTATACTATTCTGCTGAACTGCCATAAAAAAATAAATAAAACCAACTGGTGGCTTAAACAACAGCAACTTCTTTTCTCACCATTCTAGAGGCTGGAAGTCTAAGATTAAGGTGCTGGCAGGGTTGGTGTCTCCTGAGGCCTCCGTCTGACTTGCAGATGGCCACCTTCTTGCTGTTGCTCACATACCCTTTTTCTCTGTGCATGTACATCCCTGGTGTCTTCTTATAAAGACACCAGTCTATTGGATTAGGGCTCCACCCTTGTGACATTTTTT
Organism: Hipposideros armiger; assembly: GCF_001890085.2. Taxonomy (NCBI): domain Eukaryota; kingdom Metazoa; phylum Chordata; class Mammalia; order Chiroptera; family Hipposideridae; genus Hipposideros; species Hipposideros armiger. The sequence continues at coordinate 908,870 of NW_017731718.1, forward strand.
TTCTTCTTGTTACAGAAAATTTTTTATTTGTACTAAGAGAAACATTTTAGGAGAATGGGAAAGAAATATTTTTCATAAGACCTAAGAGCATATTCATGGCCATTTGAAATTCTGCGGCAGGGTGAACCTTATAGAATATGCATATTTTAGAAGAGTGTCTTCACAGGAGTGCAACTCATGGGTGCAATGACACGTGACAGGATGTAAACAGCTTGATAGGAGGCACCAAACTGTAACTCATCATCTGGGGAAGTTTGATGGGATTAGAACATTTGCAGTTTAGAAGCATCACTGCATGTAAGCATGTGCTTCATCATATGAAACCACCAAATCGCTGTTGGATATCTCATTGTCCCCATGGCACAATGAGGAGTTATGAAATCAGGAACAAATCCAGCTTTTCAACATTGCTATGAACTAAAAGAAGACTGTGTCCAAATGAATTCTAACCCATGGCGTTGGTTTCTATTGAGTTGGCCATATCCACTGTTAGGATGTCTCTCCTCCTGCAGTCGCTGCCGAGCCACAGAAGGTCCGTCCCTGTTTCCCCTGGACTCAGGCTACCGAGCCTGCCGGCTTCAGTAGACAGAGTTCTTCACCTGTTGACTGTGTTTGGATTCAGCAAATGGAGCACACAGTTCTGGGTCTGGATCTAACACACGCTCGATTTCTCTTGAGGCTTTTTCGTACATCTTTTTTCTTTCCGTTTGAGCTTTGTGTCTGCTATGGGGAAACTGTAATATCCGTTCCTCTTAGCTTTGAGGCGCAGCTTGTCCCAATAGCGCCGATGTCTAACTTCTGTGTCAGGGCTTTGTTCACCTCACTGCTGAGGACTGCCAACTCCTGGCTCCTATGTGAGGTGGGCGCACCACGGGGAGGGCAGTGGGCTTTATAGCAAGGAGCTGCACAGATTCAGAAGACGTGTTAAAGGGATCAGCAGCCGTCTTGCCAGAGCTGTCAAAAAGACTTGCTCCTTCCCATTCATCGCTTGCTGGCATAGTTCTCTTTCGTGCCTCCTCCTTTGTCACTTTCTGCTGTGCCATTGCATTCTAGGGTGAGTGCCTCCCTGAGCTGGGCTTCCCCATTGCTGATGACACAGTGTTTCTCACTGGGCAGCCTGCTCTTTCTGGCCTTAGTGGACTTGGCCATCTTGATGGTGCTTCAATCCTGGGCGACGTCCCTTTCCTGCAAAGCAGGAGCATCTCTAACAGGTAGTGGGAGGATCACTGCCGCCTGGGTCACAGAGAGGACCGCCTCATCTGCTGCTTGCTGGCCCAGATGTTGTTTGGCATAATCAAAGCCTTGCACAGCCTTTGCTCTTGGAGGAAGGTTCATCACAGTGTCGGACTTGAAACCCTTCTTGTCCTACCGGCAGAGCATGGCAGTGATGATCATGAATGATGACCATGACCATGGACATGGGTACCAGCACCACAGCGATGATCCACAGGTTGTTGGTTGGGTTCTTCACCATGGGGTCAGCTTGCAGAAGGACAATGTAATGCAGGGTCAAGGCCATCTTTTGGGAGCCAGCAATGCTCAGGATCTTGGCAGCTGCAGTCCCCAGCAAAGGCTTCCGGTTGTACAGGTTGTAGTTAGTCAGCTTCTCTGGGTTTTGGGTCCTGGCACCTGCTGCATCTTTACCATCTTCACAGTGTAGTTCCCAGGATGGTGGCCCATTTAAACTGCCAGCCTTGCTGCTGGGACATCATGAACAGCAGAGCCAGGTGCTGCTCTATGACCCTGGTGAAGCTCTGGCTGTGCAGACCCACCAGCGAATTATACATGCCCTGCAGCCCTGTAATTACCTCATAGTCTCTGGTTGTTTCTGATATGTCAAGGTTGGGATATTCCAGCGGTTCAGCAATGGTGAGCAGCGGGTAGGTGAGGTAGAATCCCACCAGCTCACCCGAGAGCTGGTGGAGGGGGCTGTTGGCGATAGTGCCATTGCGGAAGGAGCTCTGATTGCCCACCGTGAACACCAAGGTGACTGCCTGGGAGGCGTTGGACATGCTCGCAGTCTGAGCCATCAGGTTGCTTTTGGTATTCAGAACCTTCCTCTCTGCATCCCCAAAGGCCTTCTGTAGCCTCTGTCCCATTGTCTGAGCAAACTCACAGGACTGTACATTGTTGGACTGGCTCACAAACTGAAGCACTGTTTTCATCTTGGAAGCAGCCTGCAGGCTGGGGATTCCATGGGGAGGCAAGTACTGCCACAGACTACAAGGGCTATGTTGCTTCAGATCTGCAGTGATGTTGCAGACTCCATAAACACCCAGCGTTTTGATCACTATGGCGGGCAAGTACAGCAGCCTCCCTTTGGTAGCATAATAACCAACTGTGATGTTGAGAAAATGTTCCAGAACATCCACCTAAGCCGAGACATCATGCTGGTGGAAAGCCGTCCTCAATGCCTGTGTGAGCCCTTTGCCTACATTGGGCTTCAAGGTTTCACTGATTTGCGTGCTCCAAAAAGAGAACTGTCTGCACCAGGAGCTTACTTGATATCCGACACTGTAGGTTGGATGCCTGATGCAGAGGGAAGAGCACTATCTGAGTTTTCTGCCGTCACACCTGGCAAGCGCTGGTGCAATAATGGATGTCAAGGCTGCTGTGATTGTCAGCAGGCACATGGTGGACGCACTAGGTGTGTCTGGGTTGGTGGGATTTGGGGAGCTTGTGTGCATGGCTTGTGGTTTCCTGGGGAAGTGTGTTGTGGACAACAGGCCAGAGGCATTACCCATGTTCCTTTGCATGGCTGTATGAGTGCACTGGTGTGTGCTGTTCTTGCAAACATGTAGGCTGGTGTGATCGAGAAGGCTGGATGGACTGCCCCTAGTGGTGACTTCTTTGAACCGTAATTACTTCCTAAAGGACCTATCTCTAAAAACAGTTACATTGGAAATTCGGGTTTGAGCCTGTGGATTCTGAGGGGACACAATTCAGTCAATAGCATTTGTCTTAGAAAGACAGCTTCTGTGAGGTTCTTGTCTTGGAAACTGGTGCAGAACAGGTTTGCCTGGCCTCTAGTTAAGTTTTAACCTTAAATCCTTTGATGACTATAATACTAGGAGGTGGTGGGGCAGTGGATAAAATTCTTCTCTTCAAGCTACTTATTAAAGGTGACTTAAAGCCTTGGTAGTGTGGACGACTTCTAACAACTATATCATTCACTTGTTGCTGAAGCCAGGGCTGTTCAGGATAGGGAATTGATTGAATATTGTTTAAGTATGTACTTGGTTTAATTAATGATTAAAATTATGCCTATGTATTTCATATATATTTTAATATAATTTATACAGATTTTAAAGTGTTTATGTGCTTTAGTTCTTGATACCATAAATGCTTTGATCCATGCTGCAGAGTAGACTCAGTAAGGGAAATGCATTCCACAAAGGTACACCCCTCTCCCAGGCTTTCCTTATCAGGCTGCTTAAAACACTTCTCATAATTTTTCATTTATCTGAAAACAAAAGCCTCCTGCATGTCTTTATTATGCTGAGAAAGATGTGTACTCTCCAGGTTATTTATGCTAAAGTTAGGAGGCTTTTCTTCAAATAGAATGAAATCTCAGTTAAGCAACAAATAAGAAAAAACAAATGTCGCTAATTTAGGTAGAAAGTTATGCAAAGAGACACCAAAATAAGAATAAATTCTAAATTCCTCTAAAAGTTCTTTCTTCTTTGGAAATATTTTTTTCCTATACATCATAATTGATACTGTCTCCTTGGAAACAATCCTGAGAGACTAGTTGGGTTACTGGAAACCAAATAGTTTAAACTTAAATTTTAGTAATGCATTGCCTCTTCCTATTACCACCAGTCTTGTTACTAAACATAATTTGAGTACCTTTCTATCGTGTTAGAAGTTAAATCTGATTGAAAGATGCTCCAAGTCAGAAATGTGAGGTAAAAAGGGTACACACACAATTCTCAGTGTAAAGTAATACATTGACATTTTGATTTTACTCTTCAGTTTCTTGGGCTAGGTTAAGGTGGCTGTGTGCCCACAAGACAAAGCCAGCTTCCTGAGGCTGCAAGAGTGCGTGGGAAATTCAGTGAACTAACACCATGAGACTTGGTGGGTTGGCGGTGGGGAGCCAGCTTTTTCTCCCACATGACATTCCAACACTACAGTTGGCTGCTATTTAAACCAGAGTTATTAACAATTTAGCTGAATTTAACAAGTCCCCCATCCTCCCACCTCCCCTTTAATTATAGTATGTAAGGCACTGTCCTAGGGATCTTGGGGGTGAGAAAGTGAAATAGACTTGGCTTGCAAAGGAGTCACAATTCAGTAAGGAGAATCCAATTGCCTTCACTACTCAATGCAATCTTATCTATTATACTGGAGATACAGCAACCATCTGGAAGCACAGAAGGAGACAAACTTGTAGACGAGAGAGATGTGTAGGCACAGTGAAGTCAGTGCTGGGTGTACACGACTCTGTCCCAGTACAGGAACCATACCAGCAGGAAGCTGGGCAGGTGACTTTCCACCAAAACCCATAAGTGACATTGGGATGCTCAAGTGGGAAGAGGGGAAGAAGACATTCAACCATCTTCCTGGAAGTTAGTATCACTTCTCCTATTGAGAAAGGCTTTACTTTAGTTTTTATTTTTTGCTACGTAGAGGCCAATATTCTTGGAAGTGAAGAGATGGCTTCCAGTTGTGATTTAGGACGGGAGCTTAAACTTGTGGAAAGCGACAACCCTCTCTCTGGTCAACGACAAAATAGTTAGCAAAGAAATTTTTGATGTTAAAGTAAGTTTATTAAATGTGAGTTCCTCTGTTTCTCAGAAAATTAAAGCATTACTTATGGCAAACAAGCTTATTTATTAGCATGTGTTTACTTTGTGATGCAGTGTTTTACAACTATTATAATTGAATATGCATGGCTGAACTTTTTTGTTTGTTTGTTTTTTGGCACAGCCATTAGAAATGAGGGGCATAAATGCTCCTTTTTCTACTAACAAAGCATATATTTGAAGTTACTGTCTTCTGTGGATCATGTTTTATTTAATGTTGGAATTTAGATGTAAAGACTTCATTGATCTAATACTAATTTTATTTTTTGGCAAAGGCCTCTGGTTTGCCAAATTCACTAGTCACTATGATTTGATTTGGAAACCTGGGAAATAATGTGTCATCGGAAAAGTCATGATGCATGTTTGCAACAGATGGCACTAGTTCATTTTTGGAAGTACTGCAGTCATTCACATCTATGTTATTGCTATGTCATTTTACAGCTGACATTTCTACCTTCATTCTAAAAAAAATTTGAGCGATTTGGTTGAGTTTTGGACATTTCACATCAAGTTGAAGATGGAAGACCAAACTGCATTTTTGCCATATTTTACTGTTTTACTTCCATAAAGGGAAGAACGCGTGTCAAGCTTGTGAAAAGTTGCATCAAGTTTACAGTGACAATGCTCTACAAGAATGTCAGTGCCAATGATGGTTCATGAAATTCCGTGCTGGTAATTTTGATCTCAACGACACTCTTCGGTCAGGGAGGCCCACCGAGGTTGATGACGACAAAATAAAGGCATTGATCGAGTCAAACCAACATTACACAACATGAGAGATTGCAGAAACATCGAACATCCATCATTCACGACCACCTGAAGAAGCTGGGATATGTAAGCAAACTCAATATTTGGGTTCGCATGAACTCAAAGAAGTTCATTTGATGGTGCATATAAACACCTGCAATATGCTCATTAAACGTGAGGAAAACGATCCTTTTTTGAAGCAACTGATAACTGGTCATGAGAAGTAGATTGTTTACAACAATGTGGTGCACAAACGGTCTTGGTCCTGAAGTGATGATTTGCCTCAAACAACATTGAAAGCAGACATTCATCAGAGGAAGGTTATGCTCTCAATGTGGTGGGATGTTAAAGGTGTCATGTTTTTTGAGCTCCTATCAAGAAACCAAACAATTAATTCAAATGTGTACTGTAGGTAATTGGACAGTTTGAATGAATCCATCATCCAGAAACATCCAGAGATTGTTAATTGTAAAGGAGTTGTGTTCCACTGTGACAACGTGAGACCACACACGTTTGATCACTTGTCAAAAATTATTGGAGCTTGGATGGGATGTGTTGCCACATCCACCATACTCACCTGACCTTGAGCCGTCAGACTTCCACTTGTTTTGCTCACTCTCTTCAAAACTCCTTGCGTGGTATAATGTTCAATTCAGATGAGGCTGTAAATCAGCACCTTGTTCATTTTTTCACAAATAAAAACAGGTCCTTCTATGAACGAGGAATTATGACACTCACTGAAAGATGGCAAAAGGTTATCAAACAAAATAGGCAACATATCATTGATTGATCTTTGTTTTTTATATAAATGACTTTTGAAAAACATAGACAAAATACATCATAACTTTTCTGACAATCCAATAGAAGTGATACCTTTACAAAATCATAGTAAAAGAATAAGAGTTGGCTAAGCCTGGCTCTAATATTTGGTGATCATTCATTATGTCTTGAAATACAGTGAAGAGTTTGAAATCGAAGTGGCATAGGTGATAACTACTATTTATTATATAAATAATTGGTAGCAGAACTATCTGGAGTGTATTTATTCATAAATTGAAAGAAGATTGATCCAAAGTTGCAGCTTCTTCAAGGACTACGCCCACCTAAGCAACATGAACAGCACGTGAAGAAACTCCAAGACCCCCCTTTTCTGAATTGCCTTCTCAATCTGTTCACCAAAAGAGACTTTCCTCTTCTCATTATCTTGAGTACGGACCTTGAGGCTTTATTCTTTCATTTCTTTATCTACTTTGTTATCCAGTCTCAAAGCCCACTATCTAACACCTTCATGGACCGCCTTTGGCAATAATTCTGCTGCTTCTTTCCTACTAAATACTGCTTTAGTAAACATCTTAATTTGCCATAATACAAATAAATTAACAAATAAGCATGCTTTCAATATTTTTAAGGCATATTAACATAAGAACTGGGCTGCTTCTTAGCATACCAGATTTGAGTTTTTTGGCTTCTGATGCAATTTAGAATAGTAAATTTGAAAACATAAATTAAATGTGTTCATTAATAACAAAATATGCTAAGGATACTGGGCCTCTAAAGTTGAGACTAACATCAAAAGCTTACTTAAAGACAGCTTTTATTGGAATTTCAGATATATAAAAATAGCATTGGAACTGCAGGCAATCTCATTTATAAAAATAAAAAAATAAAGTAAAATATAAAAATATTTAAATCACAAACTATTTTTGCCTGCAGTTATGATAAAGTGTGGGAAGGAGTTGCCAAGGAGGTGGGATGATGAGGATGATAATGATGACGATTTAGTATCATGTAGAAATACAAAATCTCATGCTATTTGTGCACATTTGATATGCTGATGTTGACTAAAACATTCTGTCTGTGTCAAAGAACTTTTTTGAATATCCTAAAAATAAAAATCATCCAAATGTCTATGAATATTAAACATTTATGACCACCTATTTTTCTTCTGAACTTCCATAACATTTCATTTATACTTTTATTATAAAACTTATCTCTTTAGCACTTGTGTATAGCTATTTGCATATCTTAGTTTCCTCAAAAGCCTATAAACTCTTTGAAGTCATACTATATGTCTAATTCGTGTTTCAATATCCCTATAATACCTATCCCAGAAGTCAATAAATGATTATGGAACAAATGAATAAATGAGAATAACAGGTGATGTGATTTTCACTATCATCAATTCTAGAATAAATGACAAATTTGTATCAGAATGCAGCAGATTTTGGGAGAAAAACTCTATGCACGTGGGGGTCAAGAAGAGTAATGCACATTCCTGAATGAGTGAAGGATAGCGGATGACTTCAAAGCCACCAGCAGACCATTTACTTTATCTGGGATCAAGGACTCTGCATGGATAAAAGGCAAAGGAAGTCATCCTCCTTGAAAAAAAAAATGTTTTCTTAACGTAGAGGGTTTGCTATCTAAAGCTCCTTTAATTCCTTAGGTTCAGCCCTATGAAATCACTCTCCTTGAAGTTGAATCATCCAAATCCCAAAATAATAATTTGGGGAAATATAAGTTGCCATAGAAAGCATAGAGTATGGTAGAATTATAAGTCTAGCATTAGGAAGATTTGATCTGTTTATAAAACTCATTCATGAAAGAATCGTGGTTAGAACTCGTGCGAACACATTCACCTCCACACTTGCTTAAAGAATATGTATAGAGAGATGCCTTCACACAAACAGTGGACAGCTATAATTCATACATTATGTAAAGCAGGTGTTTTCATACATGTAAGTTTGATGTGGTACTTGTTTTTTGTTTGTTTGTTTGAATGCTTAAGAAAAGAGACGTTGGAGGGAAATATACAAATTGTTTTACATTGTTTTCTTATTAAAAGAAATCTGCAAAACTGGTGAAGAATGTAAATACTTAACAATTGATCAATGAAATTCTTCCAGATTCTCTCATTGCACAGATCTTCTCTCTCTTTTTAGCCTCAGATTTGGCAGCTGTAGCAGGATTGTGGTTTCATGAAAAAGTAGATTTTGTTTTCTTTTTAAATGTCTACGGTTATACAAATGTAAAACTTTAGAATTTCAAAATACAATAAAAATTTTCCACTTTATAGGTTTTGATTAAATGTATTTTAGAAGCTTCACTATTCTTTTGATAGTAGCTGGCAGATCCAATCATGTCCCCATATGCTTTCTGCTATTTTAAAAGAAACAGAACACAATTGCCTCAGAGAAGCACCATGTGTTTCTAAAGTGTGAATCTGAAAACCATCCATCTGGTCATGCTGGCATCTTTCTGAATTGCATGTGATTGAAAAAAAAAATGTATTCAACATTTTGTAACTCTGACTAGATGAGAAAGATAATAAGGTAAAGGAGATCTTTTTTTCATTTCCATTTATTGAAAATCAAGTCTTCCTTCAGCCTGAAATAAATACCTTGCCCAGCCTTCCACCTGGATGGCCTCAGTCATCCATCAAGACCCAAGTCACATGTCTTTTTCTTAGTGAATTCCTCTGTAACCCTAGCTCTGTATTGTTTTCACAACTCTATTCATACTGAAAATGTATGAAAGTGCTTATTTATTTTGATTAGAATTATTTTTTTTTAAAATATTGTCTCTCCTATAATCTGTGAGGTCCTAAAATGGAAGGCAGATGGTCTTCAATGCAGTTTAATTCAATAAAATATTATTACACTATTCCAGAGACTAAGTTGAGGGGCTGCAGAGATAGTATTGAATAAGCAGAGATTATTTTTGCCCTAAAGAGATTACAGTCTAACTGGGAAGAAAAAAATTAAGCAACTAATTACACTTCAAGGTGATGCTTAGTGAGGAGATAACTACATCTGAAGCTTCATGCAGATAAAAATAAATTAGGAAGTTTAAAGTCTCTTTAATGCCATTTCTATTATTAATAACTTTTGTATGACAAACATTCAGAATAATTTTCTAGATTGGTGGAATCATTGGAGGATCAATACTACACATTTCTTGTGAAGGTAATAAATAGTCACTGAATTATGGGCTAAGCATAGTGCTAGGTTTTATACGTATATTATTTTATGCATTTCTAAGCCCTCCATGCCGAAGTTACTTTTGCTTTGTTTTTTTATTTTTTCTTAACTTGTTAAATTAATCCTAAAAATAAGAGTTTTTTTCAGATTCTTCAATAAATGAATAAGTTATATTGAATCATTAGTTTCAAATATATGATATTGATATATGCCTATATATTAATCAAATAGGATTAATAACTTTACTAAGAGACTGGGATTTGTTGCCAGGGTGACTTGTTATATTTTGACCACATTGAAACGCATACTGGGTCAGTTGTTAAGAAGAACAATTCAGTGAAAAAAAAAAATCAGTCCATCAGATTTTGGTTAAATTAATTGTCATGGAATTTAGTTCATTAATAAAATAATCTGTTTCTGCCCTGAATGGGACAGCTTGATTGTAACTCCTACAAATTCCTCCAGGAAAATCATCATTTCTAATTCTTTTGAACTTCATTACAAGTCTCTGGACTAGAACTCTGCACCAAGTGAAACTTAGTCCAAGTTCAATAAATCAACTTGGACCTTTTTAACATACTATTAAAATGCAATAAATTTAATTAATACACACTCTTTTATTCACACAGGCACCCTTTGCTATCTCAACTCTCTCTTATAATGGGAGCTCTTTGGCTATGCAAACTCTGGAACTGTATTGAAGTACTAACACTCCAGACTACAAAAAGCACTAAAGAATATGGATTTCGGACATTCTTAGGATAGGTAGTGGTGGTCAGTGCACTGTTGGTAGGGAGATTCTCTTCAGCAGAGATGGGAAAAAAGTGGGTGTTGTTACAAGAGTAATATGAGAGAAGTTTAAAAGATGTGCTGGAAGAGAGAGAGAAAAGAGAGGTTAGAATACTAGCTAGGAGGTGATGATACTGAAAATTTAATTTTTAATGCCTTGTAAAAGGAAACATTTACTTTTTCAATATTTTAAAAGTTGTGTGTTAGAAATAAATTTGAAATCCAAATTATTGTCCAACAACGTTGAGTGTATTTGCTACTCTGTTCCGTTTCGAGAAATCTCTGCTGAAAGTTGTGTGATCTTCAAGTGAGTGTAATGAAAAGGGAGAAAAAAACCTTGAAAATCTCTCATTTTGTCATGACTGAACTTAGGGTGGATGACTCACAGTGTGAATTCAGGTTAAATAATTTAACCTTTTTCTCTTATTCAACCCATCTGGGAAGCTTGAATCCAAGCACTTCACTATGAAACAGATGGTGCACCAAAGCTAAATTTTCCCAGACTAAAAAAGAAGAAAATGTGTTATCAGCACTAAAAGAACCAAACATGGAAAAAGAGTAAGAATTAAAAGAAAAAGAGCTATAAACTGGATCAAACCTTTTCCTCTGTAAAAAAAAAATAATAATGTAGTACTTAAAAAATAAGGCCTGTGAGATGATTTGGAGACAAAGTTAGTAAAACATTTCCTAAGTGCCATATGTGTAAAGGTGGTCATGATTAAATGGTATATATGGAATTTAAATTACTCTTTGTTGGCACAGAATTGTGTGCTCATTTACTTATATGTCTCAGAAAACAAATATGATTATTTAGAGTACTTTCAGGCTACCTATTTGATATCTGTAAGTAAATACTAATGAAAACAAAGATTTCTTGAGAAAATTTATGGGACCCATCTGATTATAGCACTGCTGAAATTTAACACTGCTTGACAAATTAAAAAAAAA
>NW_017731718.1:921876-924126 GCF_001890085.2 Hipposideros armiger
ATAACCAGAAGCAAGTCAAAGCTCATAACTGAAAGTGGGGAAGTAGTTACACTCACTTAAGAACAGTTTATTTACCTTTATGTATCGATGGTCCTTAATGGAACACATGGAGTAGAAGCTCATATAAACAATTTCAAATCATTTCTACTGCCCACAAATCTAGCATGAAAGCATCTTTGTTGCTGTGTCTATGATTAATGTTAAAAATAGAGCTGTTGTTATCTTTTCTCTGAGCATCAATTCTCTATGTATGTAAATCACACATGCTATTTCCCTTCCTCATGGCATAGCAAGAACTGCAACCAAAAACGAATGCAATTTGAACGCATCACAAAACTCTAATGGATGCTTCATGGTTGCACTAACCTTGTAACTCTCAGTAGTTGAAAGGGTCTCCAAATAGGTGCTAGATTTAGAAGGAAGATGTGAAACATATTTGTTTAAACAAGAATCCCCTAGATTATTGTCTAGGATCAAATTTTATTTCAACTCTACTATATTTCAATGCCATTTAAATTACAACATTGTAGAATACATAACCAAACTTATGGCCACTCACTTGTGGTTCTACGAAACGAAAAATTGTGCACCTTCATGGTTATTCAGATAATTGCCGGTAGTATATTCTGAGCACGCCATGAAGAAAGAGAAGGGAAACTATATATTTTTTTTGGTATACCTTCCATTTTCTAGGCACTATGTTGATAACTTTTATTTCATTATCTCTTTTAGTCTTTCAAACTTCCTCTTGGGTAGATATTACTATACCTATTTTACAGATGAGTAAAGTAAGGTATAATAAGTTTAAATTACCCAAACTCTGGTCTTTATAATTTAAAGCTAGTACTACTCTTTCCTCTATATTGTATCATCTGCCACAAGAAAGAGAAACATATCTATACACTCCTTAATGCTGTTGTTACAAGAGTAATATGAGAGAAGTTTAAANATATTTTATGAAAGAAGAAATATCCTGTTGCAGCTAAAGTAAAGATATACTGATGAATAAAGTAGAACATAATAGAAAGTATCTGTACCTTCTTATTTCCTGACTGGTTGTAATAAACTTTGGGGAGGTTAGCATGCTATTTTAAAGATATAGTTCATCGATGAGGCACATGAAACCTGAGCAATTCAAATTGTAGACTTCCAGATGCCACAGTATAAAACTCCAGATTGGACTTTGGGTCCAGGACTGCCTCCAACGGGAGGTTCTACTGTGGTTAAGGCAAATGGTACCTCACTAACCCAATGCAACCTTTCTTTGATTAATTCTCAAAATCCTGTTTATAAAACAAATTAAAAACATGTACATATTTTTTTTTACTTCAGAGAATCACTTTTTTAATGGAATTTGGGTCATACTCCTATTACTGAAAAATACAGATGAGCTATGGATCAATGGCAAAGAAGCAGTGAAAATTGAAAGGCAAACATTATTTTAAGAGAGGAGAATTTCGTGTCTCTTCCTCTAATACCCTACTGAGAAAACATAAAAGCATTGACTATCACTATGGCTTTTAACGTCCAGAATAATGAATCTCCAGATAAAGACAAATTCTCCAGTTTTGACCACCTTGTTCAAGGCAGCAAATGCATCCTTGGGAATATTTGCATAAATAAATCTAATATGAGCTAATTCAATCCCTTGAAATTTCCAAACCAATCTGTGGATCTCACCATTATTATATTTTAGTAATATATACTCATTTATAAAATATATATTGTAAAAATATATATTCAGCTTTCAATTAGAATTGCATACTACTCATCACATATATTCATTATATATCTTCACACTCCATTTGTATGAATCTTTTCTCTTAATAGTAAAATGTTGAAGGGAGTTGAAAAAATTTTTTAAAAGATAAGCTAGTGATGCAAAGAACTAAAATTCCCAAATAATATTGAATTTGTGATTTAGTTGAAGAAAAGGGATCACATGCCAATTTCGAAAGGATTTTTTGCAAAGATATGACTGTCACTGTACACCAATTGCCAAAGATTTCTACAGGCTCCATGGCCTATAAGAGTTTCTCATAGAAGAGTTCGAGCTATGCTTTCAGGTTGTTTAGAAAGGAAAATGTCTGTAATGTGTAGGACAAACATGCTGACTCCTGGTACATCATATCTGGCAGGTTCCCAAGGCTTCAGGTAGTAAAAGCTAATATTGCCTTTGTTGGAGAGCCGTGGCTCTCTTAGATGATGCATATTGGCTTTTACATAATTATCTCTAGAGTACCTTCATAT
>NW_017731718.1:925321-930432 GCF_001890085.2 Hipposideros armiger
GAGGAAGAAATAGCACAGGTTTCCTGGTCTTTTTTTTTTTTTAAATGCCCATTGAAATGAAACTTCTGTTTTTCGGTGCGCTGCTATTTTTATACATGTGCTGATAATATTGAAATTTTAAGTCTCTAATATTATTCTTAAATTACTATCTTTAAGTTTTTGAATGCAACTTTGTGACTAAAGCTTTTCTCTAGTGCAAGCATGAGAAACTCTTCGGGAATGCTTTCAAGGGCTCCTCATCATTTGAACATTGAGAATCAAATCATCAAGATAGCAAACTCTGCTCTTCCCTGAAACTGACCACAAGGATTCCACAAGGGAATCTGTTACAAATAAGCAGGTTTTGTAGTTATTGATGGTCTTAAATTTCCATGCTTTTATGTTCTTTTTCACTTGCAAATATAGAGGGCTAAGATACAACCTCCTGTCCTTTTACTATATTCATATATGGGAATAAGAAATTGTGCTCACTTTAGAGATCCTATTCAAGTGTTTATACGTAGTTCCAAAAATACCACTAATAATCCACTGTTTTTTACTACATACCTATTATAATGGCTAAAAAACATGCAAAACACTGACAGTATCAAATGCTGGTGAGGATGTGGAAAAAACGGAATCTCTCATAAATTGCTAATGGGAATGTAAAACGGTATAGCCACTCTAGAAGTTTGGCAGTTTCTTATAAAATTAAACATACGCATACCATACAACCCAACAATCACACTCTTGGGCTTTTATTCTGAAGAAATAAAAATTTATGTTCATGCAAACACCTATAGATAATGCTTATGGCAATTTTAATTGTCATATTCCAAAACTGGAAACAACCCAAATGTCTGTCAATGGGGGAAGGATAAACACATTGTAGTAATCTATACTGCAGACTACTATTCAACAATAAAAAGGAACTATTACAATATTATAGGCAGACATCTGAATGAATCTCAGGGTGATTATGTTGAATTAAAAAAAAATGAAAATCAAAATGTTACATACTGTATGATTCCATTTATATAACAATCTTGAAGTGATAAAACCATAGGCGTGGAGAACAGAGCTGTGGTTGCCAGGTGTGGTGAAGGAAGAGGTGAAACTGTAAAAGGTACCATGAAGGAGCTCCTTTGTGTTGAGTTCTGTAGCTTGATTGTGGTGGAGCTCATATGAATCTATGCATGTAATAAAATTTCATAGAACTATATTCACACATATACAAAAAAAAAAAAAGACTGCACACAAAACCTCTGAAATGTGAGTAAGCTTTGTAGTCTAGTTAATTGTATTGTGTCAACATCCATTTCAATTTCCTGGTTTTGAAAAATGTGTTATATTTATGTAAGATGTTTCCATTAAGGGAAGCTAACTGATGGGCACAGGGGACCTCTCTTTACTATATTTGCCACTTTTTGTGGTATGTAATTATTTTAAAATAAAAAGTTTTGGGTTTTTTTGAACTTTTCAAAATTTCATCTGTTGTTAAGAAGACATGTGTTTTGGGCCTTTTATGTAAATTCAACTACATAAAAGAAATAATCTGACCAATCTGAAGTGCTGTCTCAGCCTGAGCACTCCTAATCATTTCACCCTCAATCAGATTCCCTATGGTGAAACCCAGAGAGAGGTAAGACTTAAGTCGATGTCTTTTGGTTATATGAGGCTAAGTTAGGGCTCACAGGAAGCCAATGAAGATAATTTTCAACTTTGTTTTTTTTTTTTAAATGTTACCTAAACACGCTTTCTAAGAACAATGGAATTTAACATGAAAGATGAGGATTAAACTGCAGTTTTGTGGATAATACCCTTTGAGTTCCAAGGGAATTACTAACTTTTTCCAAGATATGAATGTGTAAAGAAAAAACAAAACAAAAAAAAAAACGAAATAGGCCGCTCATGTAACGTAGACAATGATCTGATTAAATGCTTACATGATTCAAAAACAGTGTCAGATGTGTCATTCTGGAAGTGGCACATGGTGAAATTATCAGTGGAATTCTGTGAAAAGCTTAAAACTTTAAACTTCATACAGATGATCTGAAGGTCTAAAAACACAATGCTGATAAAAAAATATATACCAGGCCATATCTAGACTATGGCAGGAAACTAAACAGGCTCCTGCGTGACCTCTAGAAAATCATCTATATTTTTCCGAATTTGACTTTGGCCATATTTTCTTTATGTAGAGTTGTAGATGATTGGTATAACATTAATAAACAAACAAACAAGCAAATCGTTTAAAATAAATCTTTTATGATCCACATCATGACTAGATCTACAGTTGTTACTATTTCTCACTTTGCATTGCATTATCCACGCTAAATGTATTCACTGTCTCTGCTTTCCTGAAGACACTTGTTTCCAGCTTGGAAATTTGTTGTCCGGAATGTCCTACAGGCCTTATATACGTATCGATCTTAACGTATCAATACCGAGGTCATGGTTTGCTCTTGTAAACTTGTTTCTCTTTCTGGAGTCACAATCTTGGTTAATGGTGTGGCCATCCACCCAATTCCCATGCTGGAAAACCATTTCTCCTTTACCCCAGCACTGTATCCCATCACCAAATGCTGCCAAGAGATGCAAACATTTTCAAACTCAGACTCTACTGCCCATCGGAATTACCATCTCCCTCCGAGTAACAACACTCTTGTGTTAAAACCTCCATTGGCTCCTCAAAAGACTAGATCTTAATTTTTCTCAACATAAAAAAGAAATGAGAATTATGTGATGTAATAAAAGTGTTGGATAATGCTACTATAGTAACCATATTGCAACATATAAACGTATCACTCCTCAAATGTACACAATGTTATATGCCTATTGTATTTCAATTTAAAAACAACAAACCAAAAAAAAAAACCCACCACTCATTAATTAGCTCCTTATGATATTGTATTAGTTTTCCATGGCTGCCATAACAAATTACCACAAACATAGTAGGTTAAAATAATGCAAATGATTAACTTACAGTTCTGTAAGTCAGAAGTTCAACACGGGGCTCACAGAGCTGGAATCAAAGTGTTAGCTAGCCTGCATTTCTTTCTGAAGACTCTGGGGGAGAATTGCTTTCTTGCTCATTGGGGTCGTTGGCATAACTCATCTTCCTGTGGTGTAGGACCAAGGTCCTTTTTTCCTTGCTGGCTATAAACTGGGAGTTTGTTCTCAGCATCTAGAGGCTGTTCATATACCTTGGTTTGGGGCTGCCTTCCTTCATCTTCTAAGCCAGCAATGGTGAGTCAAATCCTTCTCAGGTTGCATCTCTCTGACCACTCTTCCGCCTTTGCATCTCTCTCTGACCCAGCTGGAAAGATTTCTAGCTTTTAAGGACTTCTATGACTAGCTTAGAGTAATCTAGCATACTCTCCCATCTCAAGATCCTTAACCTTAATCATACCTGCAAAGTTCCCTTTGCTATGCAAGGTTAATATATTCACAGGTTCAGGGCATTAGGGTGGAGGCATTTGGGGACCATTATTCTGCCTTCTACAGGTGTGTTGGAGTTTTAGGAAAGCCAATAGGTAAACTAGCTCTTCTTCCACATCAGAAACTAATTGAGAAAGTATGGAAGTCAGACTACAAGGCATAGAAATGTCAGCTTTATTAATGATAAAGCTGATTGAATGATGTGATGTTAGATCCATGGCAAGCGGTCTCATACTTCACCCCTGAATTAGACGGGTTTTCTGACCCAGTCATGCACCAGTGGGGGCAGACAGAGCATGCTCCTGTGAGCTTACCAAGTGTGTTTGAACTGCACATGTTCAGTTCCTTCCTCAAATTCATCTTCCATGAACTTCTCTTTCTCTTCCAGAAAGGAGTGTGAGAGGGGTGGGTGCACAGAATTTGGAAGTTCCTCTCCATGGAAATGTGACACTGGGAGACTAAAAATGTCCCTCATCAACAGACTACTGATTAAATTCACGCTTTAAATGCCGGATCTTTCAGAGTCGAGCCCCACCAAGTTTCCTGGTTGTCTCTCCTGCCACTGCTCCCCTTGGACTCTGCATTTACCCCACCAGGCCTTCTCACTGTTCCTGAACATGTCAACTCCCTGCTTTCCTATTTACCATCTCCTCTTACTAGAGGACCCCTGCAGTTTACGTGGGGTAAACTTTATTCAATGTCATATGTGTCCTCTGAGGAGAGTTCGGTGACCTTCTTCAGACTCCCTTCTCTCAATGCTACATTTTCAGTGTCTCATACAGTGGTTGAATTTAGGGTTATAATGGGATCTCACCAAATATTTTTGAATGCATTTTACCTTTCGAATAAAATCCATGAAAGAATTTCTCTGTTTACATTTCTGCTTTTCTCTTGAGGGAAGGGATTATGTCTTGTTTATCTTTATAGCTCCAGCACCATCTCTATGCCGGATACACAGGATGTTCTCTATTAACTTTTCCTAAAAGAATATGTAAATGAATGATTTCATGAATTCTGTAAGAAACAGAATATATTATTGAAGATGTCTGTATAACTGTTCCTGGATTCTGTAGTCTCTTAGTTCCTATTCTTTATAGAGAACTTTTGCTATGTAAATCTTGAGCTCTTCTTAGGGCCGACAAAGCCCGAAACAGTCCATCCTAAGGACACTTCTCTGATCTGATTACCAAACACTCTTTCCTGGCTTGTGCCTTTGTTCTGTTTTTATTTCATAGCAGGTATAACTACATACCTAAAATTATACTAGGGTAGGTTACATATTGGTTTATTTCCTTTCTGCCCATCTAGACTATAAACCCCATAAGAGTGACTGTGTTATATTCGATAACTACAACAGTGTCTGCTACATATAGGCATTAAATCAATTCTTGTTTAAAGGATGAAAGAATGAATGTGATAGTGTGGAATGGGAGAAAAAGTAGGACTTTGGAATAAGAGAGGGCAGGGTTAAAATCGTAGTTCTTCCATTTTGCTAGCTGTTTTGCCTCAGAGCAAATCATTTATCATTTCATAATATCCATCTTGCATGGCTGCAGAGACACTGGCAATAGTGGACATAAAATCCCCAGCGCATACTAAGTGCTCAAGCAATGGTGGCTACAATTAAGTCACTTGTTTTTATCATTAAAGGCTTTATGTTACAATCATTATGAAGATCAGTTTTCTTCTTA
>NW_017731718.1:932107-933839 GCF_001890085.2 Hipposideros armiger
TTTTATGGGAGGAAAAGTACTGCAGGCATTTATTTGGCATCATGCACAAATGAAGTTGATCACTTTTAATTGTTTAATTTTTATTTAATTTGATGATCTACAACCGAAATACTAAAATACTTGGGGGGGGGCCTGGGTTTTAACCTAATAAATTCTCAGGGCAAATGTGACTGCCTGTTCATAAGTCTGATTCCACTGTGCCAGGCTTCCCAGTGGCGCTTTAGGTAATCTGTTATTCAGATATAACTGCAGTGCCAAGTTTCTATTTAAAGAGGAAAGGAAGTGATTTTGTATTTGTCCCCCTTAAAAGAAAAGCCTGAGGGACAGATTATGGTCAGAGTAGCAATGCTGAAGTTATTGAGGCAGAAATAACTTGGGTAGAAAAAAATATAAAGTAGCCCCAAGAGGATTAGCACATTACTAAAATGCCGCCACATCAACCTCATTAGACAGTCCAACGATAATTTTTCTATTGTAAGTACACTGCATTTTTATTCACAATGGTGTTAAGCTAAAAGGAATAATTATCTTTTCTTGAATTTTAACAAAAGATTTTACAATGACAAAATAGTTTACTGAAAATAGCAGTTGAGAGGCCTGTTATAATTCTATTGTTACTTTCAGCGCAGATGCCATGTCACATGCAAAATGCCAAGACCACAGAAAAATATTTTTAACTGGGTAAAAATATGTGACATTTAAGAAAGAAATGGTAGTGCCTTGATTCATTTGTTAATTGAACATTTCAACATTTTCTACACAAGATTGTCTGAAGGTTATAGAATGTAAAAAAGATTAAATCCTTGCCCCCATGGGATTTATATTTTTACACAATTAAGATAAACTGTTCTTTGTAATTTATTATATGTGGGAGGAAAAAAGAGAAAGGCAGATACAGCAAATGTATTTTTGGCCTCATCAAAGAAAGATCTTGATATTGGTTTTAAAACGACAAAAGATGATAGTTTGGGCTGGACATTAAGGGGATAAAAAATGCCCTCATGAGCAAAGTGGATTGAGGAGAAGCTGGAAATAGGAAAGAAACATTGTAAGATGCGAGAGAGACTTACATAAACTTCAGAAGAGATCAGATAGCAGTTTAGAGAAAACTAAAGACAGAAATTGTGTTTACTCATTGGCAAGTTTTTTTGTTTTGTTTTGTTTTGTTTTTTTAGCAATATTTAAGGTAAAGAAATGTAAAGTAGAATAGAAATAGATCTTTTTTTTTTCTGCCTAAAGTCTGGACCTAAATAAACAACAGAAGCAAACATTTTAAAGTTTAGGAAGTCTTGGAATTTCTATCACATATGGGCATCAAAGCTATAGGTAGTGAGATGAATGTATGTATTTGGTACACTGTAAATGACACCTCAGTAATGTTTAAACAAAAAAGCACTGTCATTTTCTGTCGTCTAAAATAGAGACCTAAATTGAACTTTGGAACAGATTTTTCCCATTGTTCTGTAAAAAAAGTACATAACATTGGAAGAGAGAGAGAGAGAGAGAGAGAGAGAGAGAGAGAGAGAGAGAGAGAACACTACTCATTCTTCCTTACGGAAAAACTGGATGCAAAGAAGTAAAGCAAACATAAATACTACAAACAGAATGACTGGCTACTCAGTTTAGAAATGTAAATCGAGTGTGTTCTTAGGGATTGTAAGTCCCTGCAAATCTTATTTCTGATAGACAGATTTCCTTTCCTACAAGTGGGTCTAGAATTTTTTTTTACATG
>NW_017731718.1:933923-940163 GCF_001890085.2 Hipposideros armiger
GGCCGGCCCTGATTCACATTTTAAATAAATTCATTTTCAGAGAAGATTTAAAACAGAACATTTGTAATTAAGAATTTTCAGACAAAATATTTTGCAAATATTGGAACTATTTCTGATATATATTTATGTAGGTATGTCTCATTTTCAGAAGAAAAAAATGCATGGATTCTTCTAAGCAAAAACTCAAATCAATAAACTTGAGGAATCAGGATTATAATTGTGACTTTCTCAAAAACTTACCTTCTTTTCTAAGAAAAAATATTTTTTAAACTTTTCTATTTGTCAAGAGTTTGTTTCAAAATAGAACTATATAGTTCAATGATTAAAGTATGACTTTTCCTATATTAGAACTTGTCATCACTATAAAAACTTATCAAAAAAATGAAAGAATGAAATGAAAAGTATTTGCTGAATCCTATACATTTTCAAATCTCTATGATATATTGGCAAGTGATATATGTTTCAGGGACTCTGTCTGTAATAGAGACATTTTTGTAAACAATGCTCTCCATTAGATTGTATACGTAGGAATTTATAGTTCACAGAAATCAATCTTGATTAACCTACTCGTGTTAAAGAAATGATTTTTCAACAGGGCTAAAAACTATTAGTTAGTGTGCAAAATGTCATTTCTTTTAAAATTTCATTATGATACGAGCTATCTGATTCAGAAATGCCAACAGACCGTCTGATTCATATACAATATTTAATGCTCGTGCATTCTTTACCAATTAATACTTGCCTTGGAATCAAATTCCAGTTGTAAGACTTTCCATGAATCTTTCTAGAGAGCAATAAAATGTGAGTGCTTATGCATACAAGAGAAAGTAGAAATGGGGTAAATATAAAAATTCACCTCAATTGTGCTTAAAAATGAAAAGCATGTGTAGACATCATAATGGTTGGATAGCACAGTCCTGCGGAATGACAGATCAGAAGGTCTAGGAATCATTTATACCTCTTACTATTAACCAGTTTCATTCATTTAGGCAAACCTATTTATTGAGAGCCTTCTAGTTGCTAAGTGGAATACCAGCTACTATGGATGCACAGAAGAATAAGGCAGGACTTCAGTTCTCAGGGAGCTTACAATAATTATAATAGTATGGGTCAAGGCTAAAATAGAGTTATGTGAAGGCTAAAATACTAGTGTTAAGGGGAAAATAGAGGAAACCAAACATAGTGTTTAAGAACGTGAATTCTGAAGCCCAACTGCATGGGCTTACATCTCCACTCTGTCTTTTATTACCTGTGTTCCTAAATGCTCTGTATCTCACCTATACAACTGGGGATAATGATAACAGCATTTGCCTTCTAGGATAGTAAGGATGAGAAAATGATTTAGTATTTATAAAGTACTTCAAGTCATGCCTGGCACGTAATAAGCAGGATGCAAATGTTTGTTAAATAAATACTCATAAAGCCCTGTGCCTTAGGAAAACAATTAGGGAAGAGGAAACTATTTTGAGGCCTGTGGTCCATTTTTCATGGTGAGGAAAGAAACACATTTATCCGTATCAGGTACTTACTCCTAGTACCTAGGAATCTATGAATAAAATAAGAATTCTTCCATTTTGATGGAAATCTCCCACACATGGAAATTCCAGATGGGATTTTGTTGACAAAAGTTAGATTGCTTTAAGTTTCATAACTGTATAAACTCTCCTTCCATGAGCAACTTTTAAATTCTTGGGCCCTAATTTTAGAAATGATGGGAAGAAAATGTTAATCAATGCTTATGTAAATGTATATAGAAAATGGACTATGTCTACACTCTTCATGGAACTAGCTGCTAAGGAATTACTAGAGAATGAGATTAGCGCCTCTAAGGTGAGTTTCCATAGCAACTATACAAAAATGGCAACGTCAACTCTCCCAAGCTCGGTTAACTCCCCCGCTCCAAAACGGTCTCTGTGTAAATCAAACTAAAGAAGAAATTCTGAGTACTAGGCAAAGGCCCTTTTCCAACCTCAACTTTTATCCGTAACACATCCTGGTCACAACTATATCTCTCTGTTTCTTAGGACCTATCTGTGGCCATTAGAGAATTTCTCTGCAGGAAGCAGTTCTAGAAAGAAATTATAACCTTTAGGAATTAGAGTAGTATATTATTTTCTACTTTCCCTTAGGTTTCTCATGTTTTCACTACAATTTTAGAAGAAAAGAATCTGTTTTATCTTGTCTTCAGGTGTAACATCTAAAGAGTTAGTATTTCCATGTTTAGAACCTAAAATGTCTCTAATATTACCTACCAGGTAAATTTCAAACATGATTGAATGTCATCAAGGCCCCTTCTGAATATAGATGTCCTGCCAACCTGCTCTAGAGTCCTGTCTCTCATCACACCTTGAAGCAGATTAGAAATGGTCACAAATTCTTTGACCCTTCTCCACTCAGAGCTAAAGTCTATGTCCTCTTCCCTGAACTTGGACTGGTTCCTGGCTCCTTCAACCAACAAAGTATGGGGAAATCTCCTTGCATCAGTTTCCAAGTACAGGCCTTACAAAACTAACAGCTTTCACTTCCTGTGTCTTGGAAATCTCACTCTAGGAGAAACTGCCATGTAAAAGATATGACTACCCTGAGACTGCATTGTGTGGGGGACAGCCCAAGCGAACCACCTGGAGTGGCCATGTCGAGAGGGAGATGCCTCACTAGACTCTAGCTGTTCCAGCCATTCTAGCCTAGGAACCAGAGAGCAAGGTAAGAAGTCTTAAGATGAATCCAGCCCCAACCATCTTGCTGCAATTGCATGAGAGGCCCCAGCTGAGCCCATCAATCTTTATAATTGTGAGACATAGTAAGTTGTTGTTTTAAACACTTAGTCTTGAGATAGTTTGTCACATAATGATAGTTAACCAGAATATGTCCCCCTGGAACATCCCTGTTTCCCTGGCTATTCCAGTTTACTTGAAGTGACCCAAGTAGTCTGAATTATTTTTAACAGCTTTTCCATCTTCTCTTTCTTCTGCTTGCAGCGGTTCTCAACCTGTGGGTCGCGACCNCATGACCATCTCATTTAAATATGTTTTGATAAATAAATGACTGAATAAACACAACCAAAATATCTCACTCTGGCACTAAAAGTTGCTTAGATACTTGGAAATAATATGATATTGTTCGTATTGATAGGAAACCATTACATTTATAACATGCCACTTATTAGAGAATCAATTACTTGAGCAAGGAGGACACATATGAACAAAACCATAAACTTGAATCAGTGAACAGTGATTTGTATTTATATCAAGGCCTAAGATATAGGTCTTCACTGGAAAAATTGCTATCCCAAGTGGTATGCTTTAGGTATGGCTTTGCTGTGTGCCCTTTTTCGGGCCATAAAAACCTGTGGATAGGGATTTTCTTGAACATTATGGTTGGTGTTATGGTGTTATTGTGTCCCCTCAAATTCGTATGTTAAAATCCTAACCCTCAGTACATCAGAATGTGACTGTATTTGGAGATAGGGTCATTAAAGAAGTAATTAAATTTAAATGTCATTGGGGTGGGCCCTAATCCAATACAACTAGTGTCCTTATTAGAGGAAAATGGGACATAGACACACACACAGGAAAGACTATGTGAAAGCACAGGGAGATGGATGTCTACAAGGCAAACAGAGAGGCCTCAGAAGAAATCTACCCTGCCAACACCTTGATCTCAGATTTCCAGCTTCCAGAACTGCAAGAAAATATGTTTCTGTTATTTAAACCATCTGATCTGTGTTACTTTTGTTAGGGCAGCCCTAGCAAACTAACACAGCATCTATCACCTGTGGATTTCATAGTTTGTGGCTACTTAACCATCTCTACAAGTTAGTTACAGACCACATGCATCTTCTTTCATGTGTTATTCGTGACAATAACATCATGAATCTAGAAGAGTTGTAATTTCCATGGTTATTAAGTACTAAAACAATATTTTTACCAGAAGACTTCTTCATATAGCCAGAAATAAAATTTCACATCAAATTCTAGTTCTTCCTTCATTCCTCAGATAGAGGTGATTGGAATAAATGAAAAACAAAAACAAACAAACAAAAAAACCCACTATACCTAATATTAACCTTGTTTTACTTGATCATTGATGAGAAATAAAATATATTCACTCTAGGTAAGGCTCTTCCTTAATCACTGCTGCCTTACTATCTGTGGTTTGTTTGTTTGTTGTTCATTTGTTTTAGCCAGGAGGAGAGTTACTTGCAAATAATTTTTAACTGACTGATAAAGGAATAACTCAGTATGAATTACACTATCTACAAACGCATTCACAAGAAAACATTCTTAGGAAGGGTTAATAAATTTGTCATCTCATTGTCAAGCACTTACTGTACGCTCTGACATCTCTTGTAGATGTTGGAGATACTACACTGAGCAAGATAAACTTGCCCCATGAAGCTTAAACTCCCCTATAGAAGATACACATTTAGCCATGACAGTGCTATGGGCTCTTAAGAACTTAACTTGATTAAAGAGCCTACGGCAGGGGTCGGCAAACTTTTTCTGTTTTGTAAAGGACCGGATGATAAATATTTTGTGCTTTGATGCCACACAAAATGCCAAAACTACTCAACTCTGCTGTTACATAGTAAATGTGGCCATAGACAATGTGTGAACAAATGGAATGTTCTAATGAAAGTTTATTTATGGACACTGAACTTCAAATTTCTTATACTGTTTCTATGTCATGAAATGTTTATCTTTTGATCTTTTCTCCAGCTATTTAAAAATGTAAAACTCCTTCTTTGCTGATGGGTAGAGCCAGGGCCTTAGAGAAGTCCTTGTAAGGAAGGAGTATCTAAACTGAGAGCTGGGGACAAAGAAAATCAAACAAAAGTAAGTTGTAGGGGGAATAGGGTGGCGTGGGGGACTGCAGCACTTTACTCGCTGATGTGCACTGAGGAGTAAAAGAAAAAATTGCATGAAGATAGATAGTTCACTCTTGTTGAAGCTCTCTAACCTTAATAAAAGCAATTCAGGGGATACATAACAAGGAGAACTTTTTTGTTATCTCTCAAATCACACAACATATGTGAGTACCTACTCTGCCTACCAGGGAAATTGGACCGACTCTTTATATAAACTGTGTATCGTTATCACTTTCATCCATTCGCCTGAAGGCCTGTGAATGCAGCAAATGATTCCCTTATTCTCCTGCTACTTTGGCAAAATGGTCATATCAGTGCAGAAAAAATGAGATCCCAGTGTGTGTCTATTTAGCAAGGCTTTGGCAATAAGTTCTAGGTGTTCTCTAACTCCCCTGGTATATCTTTTAGGGACATTGGAAGACTCATTTCACTTCTTTTACACTTCCATCTGTACCTGCTACTTAAAAATAATACCTACCATCAAACCTACCATAGTTATCCTAAGAACACATGAAATGGTTTGACATGCACATCACAGGAATTTTAGAGCAGTCAGATGAATATGTAACTAAGATCAAACATTAATATTTTCCAAGGACTAATTAATCCAAATTTGGATTTTCTAAAAATGTTACTGGGTGTGTTGTTACATTTTTGAAAATAAAATACCATTTTTACTATTTGGCTGCTGCCAAAACGAATGTATTTAGATATTTTAGAAAGGAAGCTACAGTTATTTTTTTTTAACTGATATGGAAAATAAAGTAGATGTATTTACTTTAAAGTAATATTTAAGTTTAATCAGTATCAAATTTGTTCAGTGTGCTAAAATGTAATGATAATCTGGAAAAAAAAATAGCATGTGTTTGGCCCTGGGTCCAATACTTGAGTGGAGAAGAGGCAAAAAGTTTTTCCTGGTAAGCAAACCAACACCGTGTGTCTGCAGCACTAATACAACCACAGTCAGTAAAGTGTTAAAGTGCTATCAGGGGTTTGAATCCACATCAGTTAGTAAATAAATAAATAAAACAGCCTTTCTGCTCATTAGGAAACCGTCCAAAGCCAGGGAGAGAGAATCAAGTTTCTAATTTATGAGTCAGCCACTTAAAAAAAAAAAAAAAGGCAACACTAACATGGTCGTCATGCAGCCTTTCCCCACGATGATCTTTCTGGAAAAATAAATTCCTGCAGGGTTCCTCAGAATCACTACCAGTAAGTCCTATTATTCTGTCAGACTTAGCGAAAAAAAAAAAAAAATCTTCACTGGGGCTTCAAACATGAGACTGAAGAAATGATTGTGGCAAATTGTTGTTCCTAATAAATTAAAATGATTTATATGACACACTGTGTAACTGAAAAATTCAAAGTGAAAA
>NW_017731718.1:941503-948058 GCF_001890085.2 Hipposideros armiger
TGCTTCATTCTTCCATTTCATGTCAAGTTTTGACGCTGGGTTGAAAGATGTTCCATTTTACTTTTTGCTCCAAAACCAGAGGAATGAGCTTATGGATATCTGCTAAGAGCTATTTGAATAAAGAATTGCTTAAATTTTTATCTTTGATGGAAACTCATCTCATTTTATTCCCCCTTATATACAAACTATCTCCTATCCTGAAATTCACAAGCACAGGGACTTCTGAAACAACCTTTGGGCTTCGTGCAGTGTGACAACATGGCCTTTTGGCAAAACATCCTGGCACCAGGCAATGTCCTAAATAATGCATTGTCAACAATGGTAAAACTCTCAGCTCTGGAAGGGCTCCCTGAAGTTTGTCCTCGCCCAAACTTCTGAAGCCCTAGTGGCTACTAGAGCAGAGAAAAGGATCCCGGCCTTACAGCGTCAACCTCCAGTCGTCCTCTCCTGCATGACTCAGAAGTCCGGCATTTTTTCAGTCTAAGAGGAAGTCTGAACAAAATGTGGTGTTTTGGGAGAAAGTCACAGAAGAGGACTCAGTTCCCTGGTGTCTGCTTGGCAACTAATCGTATGCCCTTGAGCAAGTCATTCAGCCTCTCCAGGCTTCAGTTTATTCAAATAAAAGGTTATAATCCATGATTTAATAACAGGAACAATGACTGGATTCTTACGCCAGAAACTAAAAAAAAAAAAAAAAAAAATTGAGCCAATGGCATAAGTATTGTTGAAATGCAGAGAGGGGTTCAACTCAAGTTGTTTAATCACCCTCTTATTTATAAACAACATTCTCCCTGCCTTTGTGATAATTTTATAGTAGTCACTCTACTGTGCTCATATTAATCAGAAGTCTACACTGGGAGTTGAGAATTTCACCTCTGCTTTTCATATGAACTAGGCCTTAAAGACCAGCGTACCCT
The DNA here is from genome assembly GCF_001890085.2 of Hipposideros armiger. NCBI lineage: Eukaryota > Metazoa > Chordata > Mammalia > Chiroptera > Hipposideridae > Hipposideros > Hipposideros armiger. The sequence continues at coordinate 942,421 of NW_017731718.1, forward strand.
GGACAACTCACTTAAACACAATGGAACTCAGTTTTTCTCCACCTGAAATGTAAAACGAGGAGATTGATTCCATAACCTGTAAGATCTCTCCCACTCTGCTATTCTATAAATGGGTCCTATCCCCAGCCTGGTGTCTTTGGGAACGTCAATAAAAAAAACTGTAATGTGATTAAGAACAGGTCGTTCTCTTTGGCATGGCACAGGTTTGCCTCAAATCTGGAAACAGGAAAACAAATTAATGTGTATCTGATTTTTCCTTAACGTGTGTATTTTCAGTTATTACCATGGAAGAGGTCATCTCTATAGTAGAGGACTCTAGTTGTCAAATATATGGCTGCTAACTTCTCAGTCTATCCTCAGGTCTCTGGCCTTTTAAGTACATCTCTCTGCTTTTAGTAGCTAACTATTCAACTTCACTCAGCACTATCTGATCTGCCTTGGGTTGTTGTCAGAACCTCTGTCATAGTAGGACTATTCCCTAGTTGAAGAGAAAAGATAAAATAACAAAACTATTTTTGCTGTAATATACCATTTCACCTGGCATATTCTGTGCTGCCCCTTAATTCCCCCACATATATTTAAAAATGATAAGTGAGGCAAAGGATGATCTTTTCTTGGTCCAATGCAGAAAGCTGACAAGCCAGACTAATAGCTACTACACTCAGGAGATCAGATAACACCACTGTAATAGGAGATGGAAACTCAGGGTCTGTAGGTTTTTTAGCTCCCCACATTGTGTGCTGCCCAGTTTGTGTTTTATGCATCCTAGGTCCATCTTAAAACTTTAATAAGAAAAGCAGGCTTTCATTGAAATTGTCTTTCTGTCTTTTCATACGTTTATTTTTTTCAGAGTCTCTGAGTTTGCTTTTCGTAAAAAAAAATATTTTGTTTCATTTTTTTCACAAGAAATATTATATATACAAATCTTGGAGTATAAAATGATTCACATTTTATTTATTTTTTATTTATTTATTTATTTATTTATTTTTTAAAGATTTTTATTGGTGAATTGGGGGGATGGGAACAGTGCTGAGGAATTGGGGGAAGGAGGACAGACAAGTTGCTGTCATTTTGTTCTTCAGTCTAGTTGTGGAGGATGTTGCTTCACTGGCCCAAGTTGGCACCATCATTGCGCTCTTCCCGNCATGTTCCTATCCATTAAAAGAAAAACAATTTAAAGGCTTTGTTACAATTTTTAATGCAGATTATCAAGGGGACTGATTCAGAGAAAACAAGATTGAACTCCAGATGGGTCACTATATTAAAATGCAATCACAAAATCTATGAGTTAGTTTTACTTTTATTTTATGTTTTTTGAAAAGAACTGTTTAAAAGTGCATATTTTCTTCATGCTTTATCTTCTGATTTCCCAATAAAAAGAAAAAAAAGTTTTCTAGAGTTACCATAATTTTAATTACCATATTTGAAAACTTTCAGATAAATTATACTACTTAATCACTCATTGATTTTTAACACTTAATATGGCATTAATACAACTTAAAATTATTCAAAAACAAAATTTTAAATTCTGTGTTTAGATTATGCCTGCTAATAGTACTTCTGTTATAATTTTATTTGAAACTTTGGATATAGGAGAAATTTTAATTAAATTTTGAATGGAAAACATACTAATGTACTAAGATGATATATATTCAATACGAAGTGAACAAAGTGAAGAAATATTGGTGACTGTTTAAGAAGAAACACATATGTATAAAACTGAATCTGTCAATTAACAAATACTTACAGGTGACTACTACCTGCCCAGGATTAAAAATAATAAAATACTTATATCTCTAATATACTATATAAGATATTTATAGTATATCTCTAAAAATATCAGCCAGTTAGAGTTCAGCATGCTAAGCCCAAGTTGGCAGCCTGGGGTCTTTCTCAACTTCCAATAACGAAGTGCGTGATTTATCAAAAAAAAAAAAAAGGTGTACGCCTCTCCTTGTCTAATCACTGGCATTTCACTCACAGACTTTTAGTTCTGCTGGGCATAAGTTAGCGACATAGCGCGGCCATATATTAAAGCAAGAACAGTTACAGAAGTTAGGCGAGAAGAAAGGGCATGGAGAGCCGTTGAGAATGGCATGTCAAAGAACCAAAGACTGCAAGGAAGNTGTCCCCTTGCCTAAGCAGCTGCCTACAGATGATGGGTGTGGAGACTCTAAAATCTATAAAAAAAAGAAAAAAGACATAAAGACCTGATATTCCCTTCATCTTATGGGCAAATGATATAAAAGGTAGACCGATGTGTATGCACCTGGACAGAGTTAGGGATGTCTCTCATGTAAAGGTATTTAAGACAAGTAACATAGAATTTGGTGAATGTACTGATACTAAACTATTATTTTCTGATGCCTTTTTAATGCCATTATAACCCTGGGCTTAAAGCAGGGTTTGTCTTTGTTTGTAGGCAGAATAACAGCTCCCTAAACTGTTCATGTCTAAATCCCCAGAACCCATGAGTATGTTATGTTAGATGACAAGGGGGAGATAAGGTTGCTCACCAGCTGACTTTAAAATAAGGAAATCATCCAGGATTGTCAGAGTGGATCTGATGCAATCACAAGGGTCCTTCAAATATAGAAGAGGGGGGCAGAAGAACCAGAGAAGGAGATGTGACAACAGAAGCAGTGTCAGAGTGATGTGATGTGAGAAAAACTCAACCAGCCATTGCTGACTTTAGAGATGGAGGAGGGGCCTACAAGCCAAGGAATGCAGGCAGCCTCTAGAATCTGGAAAAGGCAAGGAAACAGATTCAGAGCCTCCACCGGCAACACCTTGATTTTAGTCCTCTGATATCCATTTTGGACTTCTGACATCCAGTACTGTGACATATTACATTTTTTTAAGCCATTGACTTTGTGGTAATTTGTTACAACAGCAATAGGAAATGAATACAGTTTCAAGTACGCTGGATTACCAAAGACTAATCATTCCAGAGGAGAGTCGATTAAGGAGCAGGAAGACAGGACTAAGGAAACAAGCCTGAGACTGCAAATTTCTCCTTTTTCCTGGAGTCAGAGCTCCTGGCTTGGGTTCCATGGCACACGGAGATAAACACAACACCTCTGTGGCAGAGAATAAGGTAGCTCATGCCTCAGAGTCAGACCCAGCNAATTTTATGGTTGGGGGTCACCACAACATGAGGAACTGTATTAAGGGGTCGTGGCATTAGGAAGGTTGAGAACCGCTGGCTTAGAGAATTCCCGCTCCAGACCTTAAGATTCAGTATAACCATTATACCCTTAAAACTTTGCTTTACTAATTGCCTCCAAGTGTAACCCCAGGCTGACTTTATGTATGTATGAATGTATAAATGCATGCATGCATTTAACAAACATAAAAAACCCCTTATTCAAGTATTTAATACATTTAGTTCCCTTATTATCCCCATTTTATAGATGAGGAAACTGAGGTACAAAAAAGTAGGGAACTTGGCTAAGATTCAAACAGCTGGTAAATGGAAGAGCCATGATTCAAACACAGAGAGTCTGGCTCCAAATTCTGTGCGTGTAACCCCCCAAAGGATGCTTCCACCTGGAGCACTGCCCCCACTCCCTCTAGAGCTTCTCATGGCTGCCTTGGCTCTTCTGCCAGCTCTCAGCTCAAATGACAGTTCGTTGGAGAAGTGATAATTTAAGCCAAGTAGCACTCCTGCCTCCACACCACTTCCCAGGCAGGTCAAGTTCTATCTACCCTGTTTTATTTTCTGCGCAATATGTATTATAGAGAGAACAATTGTTTTTGAGCAGAGAGATTGTTTTTCTTATTCCCTACTACATCCCCAGAATCTAGAATATTGCCCGATGCATAGTAGGGCTAAATATTTCCTGAAAGAATAAATACATGTACTTTCATTTTTCTGCCTCCTTATTGTAGACATAGATGGAATCCACCCAGATTGATCATTATCAGTAATTTGCTTCATGACCACTCACTGCTGTTACAGTAGTAATGTAACATGAGTTTATCCCATATCAGGATAACCCGGCCCTTTTGTTTACTTATTGGTGCCTGAGTATACCTGAGTTCCTAAAAACATTCTGTAACTGACGAAGGGCATTTTTTTCCTGATAATTTACTGCGTTCTAATAATAGCTTTCTCAGAAAAAAAAAAATGGTGGAGGTCTGTAGGGTTTAAATTATATTAGAACTGATATTATAATGCCTGAGGCCAGTTATTACCTAGAATTATGGTGGTGGTTATCTGGGGAGCTTCATCCTGGTCAATAGTGTTGCCTTGGCTCCCAGGCAACATTTGTAGCATCATTATCATCTTTCCTTCAGGGGAAAAATATATCATGTGGACTTGGTACATGTGCTACAATTTTATGTACACAGAAGATACTATCCCAATGAGTTCTTAGAGTTGGCCCAGGTGTCTCCAAATTCCTGTACCATGTAATTTGGGAACCAATAAAAAGTCTGCTGCTAAAACATCTCCATAGCTGATGCAGATTATTTCTCACTATAAAAACAAACTGAAAAATCAATTATACTTAGAAAAGTTGCATAGTACAAGAGTTTCCTTATATACCTCACTTCACTTGCTCTCATGTAAAGAAAGATCTTTCATGGTCATAGTTTAATTGCCAAGAACAGGATTTTTTATTTTATTTTTGGGAATTGGGGCGATGGGAACAGCGCTGGGGAATTGGAGGAAGGGGAACAGACAAGATGNTTCCAGTTGTAAGACTTTCCATGAATCTTTCTAGTTACTTTTTATTCTCTTCTCATTGTCTCTGTTGCCTCTGGTTCCCTCCCTCCCACACCCCTCCTGTTCCCTCCAATTCTGACCCACTCTGGTCTCCTGGCATTGTTCTCACATTTGCCTGGCAGAACATAAAACAACAAATATGTTCAATTTGAGTGGTTTCCTGCAATGTTATTCTTGCAAACTGGCAATTTCCGAAAGGATTTAGAAAGGAGCGTACAATTCCTCAGACACCAGGGAGGTCCGACATTGACTGCCAAAGCAGTCCATGCTACCAGCGGGTCCTAATATCTGAGCATATAAAAACATCCCTTTTTCTCAGGTTTATTTTTTATGCCTAATATCAAGCAGACTTCAGACACTGTCTAAGTGGCCTGAGGGCACTATATTTAGCACCTTAAAACTCAAAGACCTTTAGGATATTTTTGGTATGCCTGTTACATACAGGCACAATTTCTTTTTTTCCAGCAGTCATGTAAGGTAATGAAGTGTTAATCAGGATGTTTAAATTATATCTAATGTATTGATGGTCTCACATAAGGGCCAGATGAAAAATTCATTAAAATGGGCTCTATTTATTCTCTGTATAGTCATTTCCTGCTCCTCCACCCAGCATTGGATATTTCCAAGATGGTAGCAGCTTTGGAAATTTTATGATTTGATTGTGGCTTGGCTTGAATTCCAATTATAGGGTCTAAATTTGATCACATTAGACATCTAATGCCTCAGGCAGAACAGTGCATGCCAATGTCAATGGAGGCAAGATGTACCACAGCACTGACTGGAGACAGAATCCTGCAAAATCTCAGGGTTCATGATGCTGCTACACGACATGTCTGCAAAGTATCCAGGCTCGAAAACCATAATGGGTTAGTGTGGCCCCTCAGATATTATTATTTCAGCTCCTGGAGT
>NW_017731718.1:954784-964113 GCF_001890085.2 Hipposideros armiger
TCATGTGTGGAATCCGAACCGGGGCCCTTTGGCGCTCACGCTGGCTGCTGGCTACATACGGTAGCCCATGGCAACCCACTGCCACAGGTACTGCAGCCTACGCCGTCACCAGCGACTCACTGCACCCCAGCTCCAGGTTGAGCTGTTGTTCAGCATCTTAGCTGTAGAGGGCAGTGTCACTGGCCCTCATGTGTGGAATCCGAACCGGGGCCCTTTGGCGTCCCAAGCCAGTTCTTAACCATCGTGCCACTCGGCCGGCCCCCAAGAACAGGATATTAACATAGTATGATATTGTTACATAAATGACCGTTTGTATTTAAACATCACCAGTTTTCACTAATGTTCTTTTTCTCTATTCCAGAATCCATTCCAGAATCTCCCATTGCATGTAGTATATCCTTATTTCTCCTTAGTCTCCTTCTGTCTGCAATAGTTTCAGTCTTTCCTTGTGTTTCACGACCTACACCCTTGAAAAATTGTGATCATTTATTTTATAGATTGTTTCTTGATTTGGATTTGTCTGATTTGTTCTCATGTTTGGACAGAGGTTATGCATTTTGGGCAAGAATACATATTTTCTAAAAATGCTGCATTCTTAGTGCATCATATCAAGAGGTTCATGATGTCAACATAGTATAAGTTGGTAAAGTTGGTGTCTTCCAGGTTTCTCCACTGGATAGTAACTATCTTCCCCAGTTTTTGATCAAGCTGAAAGCCAGAGAGGTTTGGTTAAAGGGCACAGATTTGAGGTAGAGCAGATCTGGATGCAAATCCCAGCTCTGTCATCTCCTGTCTGTGAGAAATTAGAACGGAGGTTAGTAAATCTCACTCTGGGTCTCAGCTGCTTCTACTGTGAAATGGGAATTCTACAAATACTCTTCTCACGAGGAAAGTGTGAATATTAGTTCACAACCTGAGATGTAGAAAAAAAAATTCTATTTCACCTTTTTCCTTTAAGTGTACATAAATATGCAAAGGTCCCAGAGTGCCACAGAACTCCCAAGCAAGGGATCAGCCACATTGGTCACTTTTCCACATTGGTCACCTTGGTGTTACATGCTCTCCCAGGTTTGACAGGCCTGCACACTGTGCTTTAGTTGAATTTTGGGCATCTCTGGTCGGCAAGGCATCTATGCTTGAGAGAAGTTCTTCTCTCTGAGGGCTTCCATTTTTCTGGAGACTTGTGTGGAGACGCTATAAGAATTCCCACTGCTTTGGGGGATCCACAAGTATCTCTAGGGAAAAATCTCTCCCACTTTAATTTTTTTTCCCCTCAAAGGCATATATGTCTGTCTCTCTCCTCAAACTCCCAGACATCTGAAATAATCTATGAAATTAGATTTTTGTCAAAGTTTCTAGCTCCCACTCTGCAACAATCCCAGAGGTAACCTTGCTTCCTTGGTGACTATGGGAAAAACAAACAAACAAACAAACAAACAAAAAATTAATGGCTCAAAAAATGATTTGACACAATATCTTGTTATGTGGTTGTGCAAGTATGTTGGTTGAGATTCGACCCTCAAATGTTGGAGGATATGCACATAGCTAGAAATATGAAAAAACTAATTTTAAAGGGGAAGCAGTGTTTCACTTGTGTTCTGTTTCTGTAGAGGTGGATGCCCATATTAACTTTTGGGAGTAAATTGCTCCTTTGTTTTAGAAAAATAAATTTGCATGGGCCTTTTGGTTTGCAAATGTAACACACAGCTTTTGGGTAGATTTATGACAATATGGTTCCCAAAGTGAAAATGTTACTTCATGTGATAAGTTGTCTTCCAGGTGGACAATGTTGACTCTCGGAAGATCACTTATCTTAGGAAAATGTATCTTTCCTGAGTAGAACTTAAAGTACACTGATTCTAAAATGCATCACTTATTTTTGAGAGTGTTGTGCTTTTCTTCTTGTCTAACTCCTCAGAGTAGATGATTAGACCACTGAGGGTGGAGTCTCAGTCAACTGCAGATGGACAGGGATGTGATCTTCCTCACACACTAATGGGCGTGGAAGCTAGACTGAACTGAACTGTTGAAGTTGAACAACACAATATGCTCCAAATGCACACATGACAGACAACTGTTTTGTAAGCTGTTCAAAGGCAAGATGATACCCCAAAGGATGAGTTTCCCTTGACAGAATTGGACAGTTTCACTGTCCAAAGCAGTCCATGGGATATCTACCCTGAGAGATAATGGGGGTTTGAGAGGCAGGCTTTGGACAGGTATAAAGGCAAAAATGCCCCTTTCTCCTTCCAGGTTTGAGGAATAGACAGTCCTCAGCAAGGACTTGGGATGGAATATGAGAGATATGTTCAAGCATTAGCACTGGCAGAGGTGGTGGGGATTAAACTCATCCGCACAACATGGTGGTAGGGCCACATTACAGAGGTGTCCAACAGGGGGCTCCGATGGACAGATGTGGCCTGTGGACTTTGAGAAAAGCCATATCTGATGACCAGCTTAAAGACCTTTTTGTTATCTTTCAGACTTTAATAAGTGATGATCAGGTCTCAGCTATTATTTGGGAGGTTTGAGCCGAAGATCTGTATACCAAATGGGAATGAGCTGGGGCAGGGGAAGCAACAGCAGACTGAGGGTTCGGTTCAAGATAGCAAGAGGGAGGTCCTGGAGCTACAGTGGAAGAGCCAACCGACTCGCTAGTCAACAATCAGGACAGGTACAGGGAACACGCAGGTCTTCCCAAGCCAGAAACACTTGGGAATTAGACAAGAGGAAACCTGGTGGAAGACTGGCCCTCCAAGGCTCCTATATCATCAGGCTTAAACACTGCGATATGAATATTCAAACGTGACCTCACAGATGAATGAAATGGGCCTTATTTAGGTAACATTTATGAGGATTAAATAAAAATTACATAAATTTTTATAACTAAATATCAGTTTGCTTTTCCTGACTTCCTAATAAGCAAGACAACCTGAAAGAGATAGGGAAAAGACTTAAAAATTTCACAATGGAGTGGCTTGTTTATGAGCTAATGTTAACTTTGCAACTCACAGGTCACATGCAACTTGGACGTGGCCATGGACTATGGAGAGAGATGCTCTTTACAGGCCACTGTAAACTGGAGGATGTGAGCCGAGCACATGGATGATGTTTAAAAAGACCTCAGGGCATGGGACATGGAGTAGAGAGTGGGAATGGAGTCAATGGAATTGTAATAGATAAGCATGATATCGGGGGGGGGAGGGCAATAGAGGGGGAGAGGGGGGTTGTTACTTTGTGAGGGTGAAAAAGATAACTATTGCATTATTCTGTACACCTGAAATTAAAAATAAAAAATTAAAAAAAATAGGGGCCGGCCGAGTGGCTCAGTTGGTTAAGAGCTCACTCAAGAGTTTGAGCTCTGAGCAACAGCAGTTCGATACCTGGCCCGAGCTGAGCTGCCGCTGAGCTGCCAACAGGTGGCAGGATGGCTCAGCTAAAAAAAATAAAATAATAAAAAAATTAAAATAATAAAATAAAATAGAAAAATAAAAAGATCTCAGGGTACTCTTTTGTTGAAAGTTAAATGTATAATAAAAATTAAGAAGCATAGTCTCAGTTTAAGAAAGGACACATCTAAAAGACCTCCGTTTTAATTCTGCCCTTTTGCTGAAAGTAAATTCACCTCGAGCACATTTGCAGTTACAGAAAGAGGGTTGCAGGTATTCATAAAGCAAATAATAGTCAAGGTCAAACTGGCAAAAGTTTCAGCAAGGGGTATTATTGTACCTCCAGGATCCCCTAGGAAGTGATCAATCTGTTGACAATTCATTAATTCATTAAAAAAAAAACACACAAAAAACACCAAACACTTAGTAGAGATTTGCCAAGATGAAGATGCAGGGTTAGGCACTGGGAACCAGGGAATACATCATAGCCTGCACTAGGAAACTGACATATAGGAGAGGAGATGTTAGCTGAGTAAGTAACTGCTGCACAGAATGACCTGTGCAATAATAGAGGTGAACACAAGGTCCCAAGGTGGAATAAACTCTACCTTTGCAATGGCTGAGAGAAAGCTAAAAGGGCCTAAACATAAGTAAGAAAGCCGAACTAATGTATTATACATAACGCTTTCACAGGTAAAATAATTTCTGAACAAAATTCATATTATGTGTGATCCATCACACTCACATTTTCTCCTCTGGCAACTATGTGGAATATTCAGAAATTATATAAAATGTCAGAGTCGACTCACTATATGGACATGGAGATTATAGATAACCATCTCCCCCCAAAAGCCCCACAACCATGGGTCTATGGCCAGGGCTCCTTCCTTTATGATATCGATACCACAGCTCCTCCAAAGGTTCTGTCTGTATTTGAGCTGCCCTGAGTAGTTAGGATTATTTGAAAGAGACCTTCCTTGTCAGAATAGGGCTCCGACTCTGAGGCCCAATGGGCAGGAAATTGATGTCTTGCGTCTGTCACAGAAGTATGAAGCTCTGCGCGGTCGAGGGTCGTGTTACGGGCGCAGGTGCATTGCTGAGATGACGTGCTGATGGCCAGGGGGTGAGGAAGCCCTGTTCTCTTTCACAGCTGAAGACAGAAATGTTGCAAGGACAAGGAGGACAACTGGCATGCCTCACATTCCTCAGTGTTGAAAACAATCAAAGGTGGGGGAATGAGAGAAAAATCAAATTTCTACGAAGAGATGTCAGCAGTAAATTTAATGCAGGTGCAATATTCTCCAAACAAAGAACATTTTGTTTCTACCGTCTGTGGCTCCATGAAAACCTGCCTCTGCCTCCTCCCTGCTGTGTGTTTTTCTTTTTATCAGTGTAAGGTAGATTAAAATGTCGATACCCTTCCTTGGCAAAAGTATTTTTAATGTTCTTAGTACAACTGTCGAAGAAGTATTAACTTCCCCCAAAGCTTAGCTTTGCTGGGTGTAACAGAGCTTTCTCTACTGTAAGGTTCAATTTGTTCATTAAGCTTTGTATTTTCCTGATTGCTTACATGTATTATTGGGACATGGCTTCACCACATGTTCTCCCTTGCATTTATGATAAAGAATATAAAAATTAAAAAAATTAAAATCAAGCATTTACTTTAGCTAGAGTAACCAAATATATGAACTAAAAAAAAACAAAAACAAAAAAACCAAAATCTCCACTGTTGGTTAAGATCAGATAAAGGATATTTTATAAGAGACATAAAGGTGTAAGTTATTTGACCTTTATTTAGGTTGTCATAAGCAGAAGGATGGCAGAACAGTTAAGCGGCGTGACTTTCTGATTGCTTTTACTTAGTGATGGCTTCATAATTTGTATACTCTACCCTGAGAGTAGTTTACCAGAAGGATTTCCTGTGCCACTAGTGGAACATAAGTTTAGGCCTTACCCAGCTTCGTGAGGCCTTAGCAAGTTATTAGAGGTCATTTTACGTTTTCTTGTATGGTAACTCATTTAACTGGGGACACATAAGCACTATACCACATAAGCAAATGATGTTGTCACTCTGTGTGAACTGGTATACTAGGCAGTAGGAGTGTTCCTATACCAGGACAGCCAGCAGTAACTGAACTGTACATGGAAGTAACTGTAAAGTATGATACCATATCTATAAGGTTTCTAAAATGTGCAAAAGTAAGACGTTTCAATCCCAGTTGGCTATCCTTTTTCATTTCAATACCCCCTGTCAAGTTCACAGCACTTTACCTTCCTTACCTGAGTGGCAGTGGCATTTCTGGGGTTGGGCAAGTTGGGGACATGGTGTATACATGATTTGCAGTCAGTTCTGCACACAGTGAAGTCATTCCTGGCTGTTCTGGTAAAGAAATACTCCTACTGCCTACTGTGCCTGCTGACCTAAAGAGTAACATAACAGGGCCGGCCAAGTGGCACATTGGTTAAGAGCTGGCTTGGGACGCCAGGGGACCCTGGTTCAGATCCCACATATGAGGGCCAGTGACACTGCCCTCTACAGCTAAGATGCTGAACAACAGCTCAACTTGGAGCTGGGCTGCCGTGAGTCACTGGCAATGGCGTAGGCTGAAACCCCTGCTGCAACCCTGTTGCCATGGGCTACCATGTGTAGCCAGCAACCAGCGTGAGCGGCCAGCAGCCGCAGTGAGTGGCCGTCCAGAAGCCGGTGACTGATCTGCCTCGCATGGGAAGAGCACAATGATGGTGCCAACTTGGGCCAGTGAAACGACGTCCTCCACAACTAGACTGAAGAACAAAACAACACCAACTTGTCTGTTCCCCTTCCCCCAATTCCCCAGCGCTGTTCCCATCCCCCCAATTCCCCATTAAAAATCTTTAAAAAAAAAAAAGTGCTCAAACTTGCACTCCTACCCAACTGCTCAATGTGGTGGTGAGAATAATTGACCAGAGAGATCTTCCAAAGTGCCCAAACTCGGGCTACCAGCTTAGTCAATGAAGAGCTATACTTATTCTTATCAGCAGGACCCGATACATGCCATGAATATTAACTTTTTTTCCCAAATGTGAGTTTTAATCACAACTAATGCTGTTCCGATGCCACCGATATATATTGGATGTTTTACAGGTGGAAAACTAGATTATTGGATAAGAAGATGTTACATCTGGTAAAAGTTACGTAGTCCCAGAAATTCTTTATTTGACCCAGAAGAGAAATGGTTATGAATTTAGGATATAATTCTAAGTTATAGGAGAGTGGTATTACTATGTTTGAATGGGAGCCAATATTGGAATTATAGGTAAGAGAATTCTTCATTACTCAGGAGCATTTCACATATTACAGGACAATTAATATCACTAGCCCCTAGACCCCAAATGCTACTAGCATGCACTCCTCCTCCCCAGTCTTCTTGACAGGTAAAAATGTCTCTGCACATTTTACAGTATCCTCTAAGGGGTACAATAATAGAATCAATGTGTATCTGGGTGTTGAGGGGCCAATGCTGTATGTACATTCTGGCAGATATAACTAGTTACACAACAAATGTATATTTTCATCACCTTTTGTACCATAGGAACCCCACTTTCATTTGAGTGAATCATTGTGTCAAGATAAAATACTCACCTTCCCAGATTCCCCTGTACTTAACTGAGCCCTAAAAGAGGCATGCAGAAATCACTAAATAGGGCTTCTAGGAAAATCTTTAAAAGTAAGACAGACTCTATGGCGTAAGGCTCTTGTCCTTTCCTTTCCTTTCCCCCCTTCTTGGAACATAGGTAGGGTGTGGGAACTTTCCAGAACTGTATTGTATCCATGAGGCTGAAGGGCATCCTTTTAATTTGGCCAGAAAGGAAAAAGGAAAACCTGGGTTCCATTTGTGAGTGTGGCTACTATATCAACCAAGTCTATTCCTCCCCAGACTTCTCCACAAGCAAAATCAGCCCTTTGATTCTTCAAGTCTCTGTTGGAGTTTCTGTTATTTGCAGTCACACTCAGTTCTGACTGGGCAAGAGCAACTCTTTCTGCTCTCATCTCAATAAAGATTTCATAGACTAGAGGACGGTAAAAAGGAAGAGCAATAAAGTAAGTTACAACTGTGTACTTTTCAGAAAAGAACTTGAACTCTGTCCCCATCACACGCTGAATGTCAGGAGGGACCTCTATAAACCCAAGGTGAATGTGGGGTTCAGAATAAATAAGGAGGGACTTGCTGGATTTGTCTTGAACCCCAATGAAGCAGATTCTTTTGCCAATACCCTAAGTATAACTTAGAGGAATGCTCAAAGTAAATAGTATAAGCGCAAAAGTTCATTACTGTTATGAATTTTTACCTCTATTCAAGGTAAAAACACATCCTGTGCTTTGATTAGAGGACATTTCTTCCTGTAGCAGGTGTACTCCACATTTATTCAAATAAATTGGTTGAGACCTACCAAATATGAATAGTTCATTGTAGGCACAGCTACTACTACAGCACTAAATCCCAAGAAAAAAAAGTCAGAATGAAATCAACTTTCTCCTTTTTCATATTAAGAAAATACATAATTTAAAGAGGTAATTTGCCATGGTACCACATGGGAATTTTAAAGTCAGGTCACTTAGGAGTGTCTCACTCTGAAAGTGTCCCCGTAAGAGTTAAATGAAGCTGGAAACCCAATTGCAACAGCTGCACTCTGAGCCGCTTCTGCAGAAAGGAACGAAAATAAGTTTTAATTAAATTGTATTAATTGGTTTAGCTGATCTGGAAATAGAGTAAGGCCTCTGCTCTAATTTTGTTTGTTGGCTCAAGTCCACTTATCCTTGACATGGGAATAAAAGAATGAAGCAATAAAATGCCTAGAGATGCCCTGGAAGAGAGTTTTAAACTGTCTGAGGTTAAAGAGTGATGCTATCTCGGAGATGAACTTAAAATTCTGTTGCCAACTTCGAGAAGTCAGAAGTGCAAGCAAGAAAAGGAGAGTGTGATTAAGAACCCGGCTTCCTTAAAGCTCTGCAAAGCTGCAAAGAAAAGGCAGGCATTCTTCCCATAATAGTGAGCACTTGTTATAAAGAAAAGGAGAAGGTTGTGAAAGCGTCAGGGTATAATGACCTTATTTCAGGCCACTCGGCGTAAGTTTTCGTATATAAGGTAACTGGGATTTGTGAGTGTAGCTTCACAGTTTGATGTTGCTATGTGCAAAATACATTTATTACCCTTAAAAACATATTTGAGTCCACGATCCATGATTTTATTTCAGCATTTTTATCAATATTATTTTTTAAATATGCTATTTTAAAGGCATAATACAAATACAACCTACATTTTTTTCTTTTTTGCTTTCAAGTTCCTTCAAGCTAAAAGTTTGAATATAATGGCATTTACCAGAAATCACTCTCTTTTTTTTTTAAGTTTATTGGGGTGACAATGATTAGTAAAGTTACATAGGTTTCAGGTATACAATTCTGTAATACATCATCTATATATCATATTGTGTGTTCACCACCCAGAGTCAGTTCTCCTTCCATCACCATATATTTGACACTGTTTATCCTCATCTACCGCCCCCCTCCCCCCTTACCCTCTGGTAACCACTAAACTATTGTCTGTGTCTATGAGTTTTTGTTTCTTTATGTTTGTCTTGTTCCTTTGTTTGTTTGTTTGTCTTCAGTTTTATTACCATATATCAGTGAAATCATATGGTTCTCGACTTTTGCCCTCTGACTTATTTTGCTTAGCATGATAATGTCAAGATCCATCCATGTTGTCACAAAAGGCATTGTCAGAAATCATGCCTTAAAGAGCAAAATTCTGTGACTCATAGAAGATACTCTACAAAGAAGAGCTTGAATTTTGCTCTCTAGAAAACACATAGTTAAAACTCAGTGTGGAAAAATAGATATGTGACAATAAACCTACTATGGACTGAATGTTGTCTTCTCCCAAATGTGTAGAAGCCCTAACC
>NW_017731718.1:964248-1066095 GCF_001890085.2 Hipposideros armiger
TCTCTCTCTCTCTCTTCACCATGTGAGGACACAGTGAGAAGGTGGCCAGGAAGAAAGCTCTCAACAGAAACCAACTATACTGGCACTCTCATCTTAAACTTCTAGCTTCCAGAACTGAGAAAATTAATTTCTGTTGTTTAAACGACTCAGTCAATGGTATTTTGTAATGGCAGCCTAAGCTGACTAAAACAGAGTCAGTGGGGAAAAATAAATTAACAGATATCATTTGCAAGCAAATGTTTGTAGTAATAAGATTATATCTCTGCCTGTTGGTTTTAATCCATGACTGGGCTCTGACCATGCCTGATTATTAATCTGTGACTTCTGTCCTTCACATACTCCTGCATGGTGATGCATTTTCCCCATAGCATGACAAATGCTGAAAGGAAAGATCTAAATGTTGGTGACTCGGGCAGGCACTAATAGTGTGTATTTCCCTTCTGTCTTGTAGAGTAGAACAAATTCTATCTCCAAAACTCAGATCATGTCTCTTGAAAGAGCTATATAGCTGTTTCCCTTCTACCAGAAGATCTATGTGGTTGGGCTTCAAAAATTGAGTGCACAAAAAATTAAGAATAGAATTACCATATGACTCAGCAATCCCACTCCTGGGTATATACCCCAAAAATCTGAAAACATTTATCTATAAAGATATATGTATTCTGATGTTCATTGCAGCTTTATTTATGGTGGCAAAACACATGAAAATAACCAAAGTGTCCTTCGATAGATGACTGGATAAAGAAGATGTGGTACATTTATACACAATGGAATACTATTCTGCCATAAGAAAAGATGAAACAGTACCATTTTTGACAACCTAGATGGATCTTGAGATTATTATGCTAAACGAAATAAGTCAAATTGAAAAAGTCCAGAACCATATGACTTCATTGATATGTAGGACATAAAACTGAAAGCAACAAAAGAACATTACAAACAAATAAACAAAAACTCACAGACACAGACAATAGTTTAGTGGTTACCAGAGGGTAAGTGGGGAGGGTGGATAGAAGAGGGTAAAAGGGGTCAAAAAAGGGTAATGGAAGGAGAAATGACTCGGGATGGTGAACACACAATGTGACATATAGATAATGTATTACAGAATTGTACACTTGAAACTTATGTAGTTTTACTAACCATTGTCACCCTAATAAACTTAATTTAAAAAAACCCTGAGGCCAAGTGATGGTATGAATGAGAGAAGGTTCTCTCCTATGAAGAGCAGTGGTAGGGGCAGGTATTGGGCTGGATGGATGCAGCTCTAGGAATGGGCCAATGCTCAGCTCAATGGAGAAACCGACTTGGGGTGGGCCAGGGGTCCAAGGAAGATGGAGGTAAATTAATACACAAAAGGACAGAGCCCCCTCCCCCTTTCCTTATCTACAGTCACTCGAGTAGTAATCTGAATTTTCTCTCTTTTTTATGAGCCCCTGCCTGACCCAAATACATACATATACACACATATGGTTTTACATAAATACACATATAGCTTCCAGAAGTGGAGAGTAGGAAGTTATCACTCTTCCCTGAAAGACTCTTCTGTACAGCTTCTTCAGATAATATCACATGGTCAGTGTTAGAGCCCTTTACTTCCATCACTTCTTATGGGTGGAGTAAACAGAACTCCATTGTAATAGTGACTTCTTCTCCTCCTTTCTTGGGGGGAAAACCCTACAGGAAGTGAAGATTTCTCCAAAAAAAAAAAATATATATATATATATATATATATATATATATATATATATATATATATATATATTTAAGACAGCCACCCATTTAGGCAGCGTTTTAAATCCAGCATGAGTGCTCTACATTCCAGGTCACTCAGTCTTCTGGGGGAGCAAAAGGAAAAAAACTCAAATGCTAAAGTATCCAAAATGATCCCTTACCTCCGTGAACTTGAATAAATACTCTGTGCTATGCAGTGATAACACCCGCAGTCCTTCATTTTCCCTCTTGTTCAGGGAAGGGGCTCAGCTTCGAAGGATAATTGCTCAAAGATGTGTCCTTTTTAAAAGAAGTTTACTCCTCTGTTATAAAAACACCTTCCTATACTAGTCAATTAATGCTACATAACACATTACTGTTGACTCTCGAACAAGATGGGTTTGAACTGTGGGTCCACAAAAAATCTGTGTATAAATGGACCTGTGCTGTTCAAACCATATTACTCAAGAGTCAACTGTATTTTCAATCTGTACTTGGGAACCCATGGATGTGAGGGGCCAACTGTAGTTACACATGGATTTTCTGCTGCACAGGGGGTCACTGCCCCTAACCCCCATGTTGTTCAAGGATCAAGTGTACTCTAAAACTTAGCATTTTAAAACAACACATGTTTATTATCTCACAGTTTTGGTTGTGTGTGAGGAATCTGGGCACAGCTTAGCTGGGTCTTGTTTCATGTTCTCTAACAAGGATCCAATCACAGTATTAGCCTTGGGTCTGAAGTCTTATCTGAAGGCTTAACTGAGGAATGATCTACTTTGAAGCTCAGTCAGTTGTGGCAGCATTCATTTCCTCAAAGGTTGTTGGACTGAGGCCCCTTGCTCCTCACTGGCTATTGACTGGAGGCCTCCCTCTCTTCCTTGTAAGGTGGGCTTCTCCCAGCTTGCTCACCAAAGCACTCAAATCAAGAAGTGATAGAGGGCTGGCCGAGTGGTGCGTTGGTTAAGAGCTGGCTTGGGACGCCAGAGGGCCCCAGTTCGGATCCCACATATGAGGGCCAGTGACACTGCCCTCTACAGCTAAGATGCTGAACAACAGCTCAACCTGGAGCTGGGCTGCTGTGAGTCACCTGAGTCACCAGCGATGGCGTGGGCTGCAGCCCCTGTGGCAGTGGGTTGCCATGGGCTACGGTGTGTAGCCAGCAGCCAGCATGAGCGGCCATCCAGAAGCCGGCGACTGATCTGCCTCACCTGGGAAGAGCAGCGCAATGATAGTGCCAAATTGGGCCAGTGAAGCAACATCCTCCACAACTAGACTGAAGAACAAAACAACAGCAACTTGTCTGCTCCCCTTCCCCCAATTCCCCAGCGCTGTTCCCATCCCCCAATTACCCCCGAAAAACTCTTAGAAAAAAAAAGTGATAAAGTCCGCTAACAAGAGAGGATTCACGATCATTTGCAATCTAATTATGAAAGTGACAACCCATCATCTTAACTATATTCTATTGGTAAGAAGCAAGTCCATTCCACACTCAGGAAGAGAGGATTATAGAGAGATGTGCATTCCAAGAGGTGGGATCATTGGGGACCATCTTAGAGGCTGCCTATCACACAAATAATTAGAGAAAATTTAGAAAATGCAGAAAAATTAAAAGAACACTATCAATGTGACCAATAGTCAACCACCCACATATATATTGCTTCTTTTCTTTCTAGTCTTGGCTTCCTGCCTAAGCTTTTTAAAAAAGTTTAGTTATTATCATACTCTATCACAATGTAGTACTCCTTCAATTTCCTTAATAACAAAAGGATTGCTCCCACCGTCTCTGATTTGGCTGAGCCTATTGATGGAATTTAATTGGAGAGTGGAGGAATGAGGGGTTAGGGAGTAATGCTGATACTTTTAGCAAGGTCACTTTGTATAATGGGAACAAAGAAGCTGTGAAGTGAAAAAAAAAAAGAGTGTTCAAAGGAGTATGCCAAATCTTCTGAATCAGAAGTAAAGAATTATCAAATTTTTAAGAAATCTAATTTTAATCATGCTTTTGTATGGACTTCTATTTTTTTTTCATTATCTTAATTTGAGGAATGAGAAAGGATAAAATATGTCCACCTGTGTTTATGGATTTGCACAAAATATTATTATGAAATTTGTCCTTGTGGAAAAGAAAGGGAAACAGTAAACTGAATGTTTAGAGTTCAGATGACACATAGGTTTTGGCATAAAATAGAACAAGAATCAAAAAATAACTTTGTATATTGGTTAGCAAGATCTAGGCATAAAATAGAAAAAGAATAAAAAAAATAACTTTAAATATTGGTTAGCAAGATCTAAGAATCATTCAATGTATTAACTTTATTTCTCTTAAATGAGGTAAAACAGTTGTGGCAATAATAATTAGAATACCACTTCTGTCTGAGTAGATCTTTGGTGGAGAAAATACAGCACTGAGAGAGAAGAACCCATATCTCATGGGACTAGGTTAGGAGGTGGGACCAGTGATGAGCCAGCCCTGCAACATGATAAAAGGTCTGAGCCCAGCTCGTAGACTGAGGCTAAGAGTTTGGGATTCCAGCCACAGTGTTTGGATACTGCTGCATGGAGACTCAATGTTACTCTTTCATCTCTTCTCAGGACAGGAAGAGGGAAGACCACATAACTGAGTTGTGGTCCAAGAGAGTCCAATAATATCACATTTGGAATTCTCCATCCATCCCACGAAGAACTCCAGCTCATGAGATTATCCTCCCTTGGACTTTGGATGGGAGAATGATTCTGTTTCTTTTTTGTTCTCTAAGCCCAAATAAACTTGTTTTCATTGTTTGTAGGGGCCTGTTGTAAAGACTGTTCAGTTTGGCAGAAGTCTGTTTGTAGGAGCCTATTGTTAAGGCTGCTTAATATAGTAGAAGCCTATGTGTGGGTGGACCAGGAAGAATTAAATAAAGTATCTGCACCATACTCTTTCTAGTTCAGAGGTCAAGTACACAACAATCTATAGGAGAAACTTGGACTTTATCACAAAGACAAAAGAAACTGCTGTGCAAAAAATCTGCAATGTAAGCCAGTTGGACATTGACAGTAAAAATCAGCATAGGCTAATTTGTCCTTTAGCAATTTTAATAGGATCACCTAATAAAAGTTATAATTATAGAGCATTAAGTATATACTACTGATAGCACTAAATAGTAAAAACAATATAAAGAGTGTGGACAAAATGCTGTCTAGAGACAAACTCATGTCCTTTAATTGTTTTATTACTAAACAAGAATGGATAAAAAATAAAATAAACATTAATCTCACAAATGAAGAAAAAGATTATCATACTGTAAAAAAAACATATTTAAGATAAATGTGAACTTCTTACATAATTGTGAACTACTAAGGTAAATTCTTTCTCTCTGAAGCTCCTAACCACTGCTTAAAGAACCACTAGTATTAACGATATAAAAGTAAAACATCTCCCGAATACCACCAGACTTACATATGCCGTGACCTAGATGATTTGCTGTCTAATTTCGAGCATGTGTTCTTCTTTAGGAGAGATTGTCTGTCATATGGCATCCCTAATGTCTAATTCAGTGCCAGGCTGCTCAATGAAATTTTATGAAATGAACATTTGAATAAATATGTTCTAATGCCATATATTATTCAAACCATACATATCCTTGATTCAGTTTGCCAAATAAATGTTTTGTTAAATTTAATCCTGATTAGGATCTCTTCTCATGCTTCATTTTTCAGTACAGAGAATTCTCAAGATCTAAATGATAAAAGCGTATTTATCATGACTTAAGAACATTGTACTTTTCCTTATATCTAACTTTGACTAAGTCTCACATGTATTTCAGAAATATGAATAATGCCTTCATGCAATTCATATAAAGCACAGAAAAATAGGTATCATTGTTTCTGCTTTAATGACAGATTTTGAGGTTAAGGTGACTCATAAACAGCTGAGCAGCCAGTCAGGAGGAGAAACCAAAATAGAACGGAAACGCCTCCATTGCCACCCCCACGCTCCAACCTCCAGCACCCTCCTTCTTTGATGGAAGCGTGATGTGCCTGGGAGTGAACCGTGAAGTGCTTCCTGCAAGTTAATGAGCTGCGGAAGGAAGGATGGGCAATCCCTAGAGGTGATCAGCGAGCTCAGTTCACTCTCAATACAGTGGATAGATAAAAATGGAAACCTAGGAGAACTTAGAAAAGCAGTCCTTGAACACTGAGCTCCTTTTATTTGCAGGAGGATGACTCACTTACCTCTACTGAGTAATTTTCAGAAATCACCATCCAAGTAACCTAAACTGAATAATTTTTACATCCCAGAAAATGTAACCTTAAAAGGAAAACTACCTCGTGTGTTAGATGGGCACAGCTCAGAATGTTTTACTCTTTGAGGGGAAAAAAAATATTGTATTGAACGGGTTTCTCTGATTCTTTTATGTACACCAGAAAAGAGTAGTAAGTCACGCTTCTATAGCAGGCTATATACTTAAATTACTGTAAAACATAGTCAACACTAGACTACAGCAGGTGTTAGTCTTTGACTTGCAAACAAATTATTTTTGGAATTCTTCAGGAGTTTGAGAATATTCTTAGAATACTTAAGGAGCTGAAAGGTAATCTTTAAAACATGTTTAAAAAATATTAACAATCATCCTGTATCCACAGACAAAATGGCACTGAGTAGATGAATTTAAAATTGCGTCTGTAACATATTTGATAAAGTTAAGATGCACCTTTCCCCCTACCACCCAATTCAAATAATGATGTTATCCAATGCAAATACTAGTTTCCAGTAACTGAAGTCATTCCTTTCCCTACACCTCTGTAACTGGAGACACGCACGTTTATCTTACTTACTGAGGCTGCTTTCATAATGCCAGGGGGCTGGGTTCTAAAAGAAATTTTAAAACTATTTTCCTCTCCACCAAGTCCTTTGCTACAGTCCCATAGCTCACAGGAACTTACACTTCACGAATAGGAGAAACAGATAGTTATTAAAACTTTTGCTTAATTCACCCCAATTTTTTTATTGTTATTGCTGCCCACCCTCCACTCGCATTGTTATTTAGTCACCTCTTGCATCCATACATCATTGATCCTACTTGTTTGATTTTCTCTGCTGTGCTCTCAGTGCCTGTGGTTCTTTGTATTATCATTAACTTCACTACTTCTAGAATTTATGTTCTCCAGTGTCCAACCATCCTACCTCCTCTTGAAAAACAAACATGAATGCAAAGCAGTGGAGCCATTGGATATAAAGAGAGGTGCCTGTGAACGAGAGAAACACGTACAGAAAGTAAACCAGGCACGTTAAACTCACATTTGGCCATAAAGAACAGCCTGAGTCTGATAGAAGGACTTCAGCCAAAACAGAAGGTTCTTGTGGTGAGACGGCTGATACAGTCAGGCTGGAAACACCTCTCCACTCCTTCCTGTGGGCACCTGAATTCCACAGGATCGCAGATGGCAAGACTCACTGAATAATGGTTCCTTAGCGTTTTTTGTGTGCTAGTCAGGGGCCTCACATGTGGTGTGTGGTTCAGGACTCGATGATTTCAATTCTGAAAGCAAACTCAGATAAAATAGGGGGGGAAATGTTTCCCTGTTCATGCTGGACATCGTCCCATGAAAGCGAGGCAGTACAGTGGAGTAGTGATTTCTAGGGAGTGTTAGTAAAATGTGACACAATTCCTGTGTAATCTAGGCATTTCCATGGTCTCCAGTGGCTTCATCACGCTGTATATTTGATGTACACAAGAAGAGTCACTCTAAAGACACACATTTCCTCATCCAGTGAAAAAATTATATTTGGCCCATGGATTTGTTTTAAAGTCCCTGTATCTACACAAAGTTTGACAATAATTTACTTCTCTTGGAAGTTATGAGCTCTTTGTAAGTCATGAGAAATTTTAATGATGATATTTTAATTATAATTAAGGCAAGATCTAATAAAGTCATCTATATCTAGAGTAACTCCATTGCAAGAAACAGGTTCTTGGGGCCATTCTTTTGCTTCCTATTTTGTCCTGCAGAGCGTTGCCTAACCTAAATTTTTTGTTAGGCTAATACAACACAAACTAGGTATTCTCAATTCTGGCCACCTAAACGGGGAATTTGATGTAATGGCTGATGTGTCGGCAATGTTAGATGGAAGCCGACCTTCAGAATGAAATGTTCTCTGGAGTAATAAAGCTGTCACTGATCAACTTCTGAAAATTCTTACCCTGGCATCCATGAACCATGGAGAGAACCTTGGATGAGACTTAGAATATCCAGGGAATGCCTTAAAATTATATGCCAAGTAATGTTATAGCATTCCCAAAGGGTAGCATGACCCAAACCTGTTAAACTTAGCATCCAGAATTTTCTTATTTTATTTTTACCTTTTGTTGTTGTTGTTGTTTTCTCACCCATTTATTTTCCAGGGATGTGCTATTACTTTGCCATTGCCATTGCTCCTCCCGTTCAGTTCAGCCCACTCCCACAAGTGCTCACTTTCCATTCACTCGTTCATTCATTTATTCTTTCTTTCAGCTAATGTTTGCTAAGGTACAGGTCCTGAGTTGAGTGTTAGAGTAAGAATAGTGAAAGGCAAAAACAAGATTCATTGCTTCAGGAAGATGATGATCTAGTGAGGAAGATGGCCAAAACCAGTAAACAAATCAACAAGATAATTATCACAGATGGTGATGAATGAATAAAATACATAAGCTAATGAGCCTGAGTATAACTGGAGACTCCTTTACTTAGCATAGTCAGGATAGGTCTCTCTGAGAAGAAATCATTTGATTTAACACTAGAAGTATGACCTACAACTACCTTTGAGGAGGCTAACAGAAAATCACCCCAGGCAGAATAAATATTAACAACAAAAGCCTTGAGGAGAAAAACAATCTAGTGTATGTGAAGGACAGAACAAAGACCTGAAAAGTAATAGGTGATGGAAGAGGGTACTAGATGAAACTAGAGACAAAGGTGGAGGTCAGATCTTCTAGAATATTGTAAGCCATGTGAAAGAGTTTAGATTTATTTTCAAATCCAATGGGAACTCTTAAAGTTAGTTTTAATGAAGGGATTGATATGACCTAATGTACAGTTTTAGAAGATCAATCTCCCTGTTTTCTGTGTGGAAATGGACACAGGAAATGTTGACAGCAAAGCAAAGAAACCAGTGTGGAAGATATGGTAGTAATTTAAGGATGATGGGGCTGTGAAGAGGACAATGACAGTAAAGATAAAATGAATTAAATGGATTCTAGGCATTTTTTTTTAAGAGCTTACTTGTAGGGTAGACACTGGGCATGGTGGAAAGGTGGGTATCAAGGATTTTATCTTGAACACTTCTGAAATGGAGCAGAGAAAAGACAGAATCAATAAATTCTCTTAAATTTGAAATGTTACCCTGCATGCTCAGGGGTGAAACGAGGGATAGAGTTTCAGTCTGGTGAGTCATCAGCCTGCAGGTGGTCTTCTGTCCATAGATCTGGCTACTGCTATTTGTGAAGAAGACCAAGGACAGAGAGTGGACAGGTCAAATAGATTAAGATAAAGGGCCAGGATACTTTCTTGAGACACAAAGTGCTATGCATATTGCAATAAATAAGTGACTACTATATATGAATAGCATTGAATTTAACACTTAAACAGATGAACGGTACAGTATGTGGATTATATCCCTGTAAAGCTGTTATAAAAAAGAATAAGGAAGGCTAAGTGACTTGCCAGGGCAATCTCTATGATGTATTGTTATTTTATCTATTAATAAAGCTCTTAAAAAGCTTCTAGAATTATGTAAGAATCAGTATGGCCCAGAATCCTGAAAACAACCAGGTTCTTCTTTGAGCTCTTCTCTCTGGAACCTTGTAACATATCTAAGCAGGATATATTATCAAAAATTTAAGGGAAAAGTGGCCTTCAAATCTAGGCAGGATATGTTCCAGGGATTTTTACAGTGGGAATTTAACCTGATATCCTTGGGTGTGGAGGGAGGGGGATGTGTGAGGGGGAGGTCCATAGATGACCTAAGACTGCAGCCTTCTTAAAGCTGAATGTCAGTTGTGAATATATGGTTAGTGGAATTATTCTGGGAGGAGGCTCTTTTATCCATTTCAGAGGCATCTATTACTCCTGATACCTCAACCCCCTACAAAGAAAGAGGGAAGCTTAAACAATTTGACATGTAAAATGCAGAATATTTTCAAATACTGCTTCCTAGTTTATATTATGCATTTGGTTTCCCTGGCTGGGGGAAGAGGAGTGGAGCGAGGGCATGAAGGGGGACAGAGAGAGAAGTGAACAGTAATTTCGGGTTACTGAAAGGAGGAAGCAGTATTTCTTAAGGTGTAATCTAAATTAGATTCGGTAGATCAGGAAGAACTGATTGAATATGTTTGTTCTCTCTTCTTTTCCTGTAATCATTTTAGGACTTGAGTGTACGGTTTACAGGGATACGAATCAACTCTGATGAAGGAAGTGAAATGAGTGAGAAAGCCATACTTCATCTAAACACTGCAAATCAATGTTATCCGTCTTCACCCTCTCATTGAAGATGCCTGCTGCATGAATGATTCATGGTGAACCATCAACTCAGTACAGTCACTCTGCAAGAACACCAAGGGTTTGCTTACACATAATTACTCAGAACTGAGTAGGAGGAAATCCCTGTCTCGGATCATGGGAGATAATGGAATTCCAGCTAAGGATGCCTTGGCAAAGTAGAAGTACTTTCCCTTGGACCTTTGAAATCCTTAATGAGTTGAATCATGTCAAGTAACAAAATAAACAAGGATGAGAAACATCAGTTGGGTTTGGTCCAAAGTCTAGCCTGCTTAAGACTGGGCTTCCCCCATCATTGCTTAAACATTATACAGTTTTTCTATCAGCCAAGCCTGCGGTTTTAGTTCTTTTTTTTTTTTTTCTTAAATCAGATTTCAAAAGCCAGGCACTAGACAATGGTAATTAGTAGGCATTGGTTGAAGTTTACTCTCACCATTCTTTCCAGGCATGCATAATTTTTGTGAAGAGAAAAGAAAATCCAATTATCCCCAAATCCAGCTAGTATGGCTCATCTGCTCTTGTGTGAGATCTTTAGAAATGGTTCTTAACAATCAAAAGGAAGACAACCGGTACTTGAAAACAGCATCTTGTAACCTTGTTTATAATATTAGGGGGGAAAAAGCCCAGGCTTATGACCATTTACATCCCTCTTTACGAAAATTTGACACAAGAAATATCGATCCTATAAAACACGCGACACATGTGACATAGAGCCTTGCTCATGGCATAAGGAATTTATTGGTGATTTTATTTCTAAGCTCCCTCTTACATTTTAAAGGATTCCCTTAAAAATGCTTGACCTGAAATTTTCCAGGAACACTTACACATCATAAATTAAAAACATCTGATATAATGTTGGAGGACTTGATTCTTCAAATCAAGGAAGGTTGGAATTTCTACTCAACTTTGCAAAGGTTGGGTCTATGACAAAAGAGTCAATAAATTAAATTATGTCACTATTGAAATTACATTTGGAAAATGTCGGTTAATTTTGGAAACTTCATTGATCTTTGAGTTCCTGTAAATGCTCTAGTATTACAAAAGTAAATACTGAATAAAATTTTGGTAACAAAATATACTCTTTATTGCTTGGATTAACAATGTTTAGATCCTATTTTTCTTCTGCACATATTTCTCTCTAAGGAATAAACATAGCATTAAAGGCAAACTATGCTAAGGATGATTTTTATCATTTTTTTGCTCAAGAAAATTTTTTATTGCAAGTGAAAGCTGAAAAAGAAACTGAAAAGGAATTCAAGTTTACATTTTTAATTGAGCCTACACTGAATCCTTCCGATGAAAGCATTGTTCAACAACACTGCGTTTATAATCAATTTTCATTACCCACCTTGTTTCTTTTCTAAATAGACAACTGTTGTGTTCTGATGACTTCACGTCATAGATTAATAAAAGGACAGTTCCCCAAATGGCAAGACTCCCTTTAGTTCCAGGGAATTTTCTACTAAATGTGTAGTAAGACATTGATCATGGCCAGAATTCTCCAGTTACAAAAGCTTTTTTTCCTATCAGGATCATATTTTTATCATACCTTGTTTCTACAGAAGGACCTCAAACAGACTCTAGCACTACAAAATGAAGTCCAAATTCAATAACCTGGTTCTCAAGGCTCCCACCATGGGATCTCACCGTGTATGTTCATTTTACTTCCCCCTGCAAGTCAAAACTCATCTTCTATTCCAGTCAAGTCAGCTTTCTTGCATTTATGCTGATTTTCCATTCAGAACCTGGACTGTTCCACATCAGGTACCCATTCATCTTTTCACACATCCATTCAGCCTATCATTCAATGAAAACATATTGTATCATGCTTCACTGGGCATCATGGGAACAGAAAGGTGACAAAAACAGAGTCTTTGTCTTTGAGGAACTCACAGTTTAGGATAGAATATAGACATGTTAATAAACATTGTAAAATAATGCAAGATAGTAAGGGCATTCGTAATTTAATTAAGGAAGAAACTTATTTAAGGAAATAACACAATCAGAAGAGGTAATACTTGATTTGAACCTTGAAGGATAAGTAGGAATCTACCATGAACATTTGAATTTTGTCTGGCAAGTTTATTCATATTTATTATAGATCTTCAAAAATCTTTTTTAAGTGGAAGAGCTAACAAAATGCTGTTGCTGGTGGTGTTTTTTAGCACAGTTTTCTTCCCCAATTTTTACAACAGCCTTATGAAGTTGGTAAGGCTATCATGCTTTATAAATAAAATACAGATCCAAAGGAAGTTGATCCAGTAATTGGAAATCTGAAGCCATATTCATTCTCGGACTCTAAGGCCTTTGTTCTTTCTATTCTGCCTTCTTTCTCTCTAATCGTATTTTGAATTTCCTGACTGATCCTATCACAAAGTGAAGTCAGAGCAGATACTCAACAATAATTATTTATTGATAAAGGGAGGCATATAACTTTTATAACTTTGATACTAACATTTTAATACAGATTTTCCTAACACACTAACAGCTCCTAAACTGAGCAATTATCCCTCTCAGATTTGGTCCCTGGTCATTTCCCTGTCGTTATACTTCCTCAGTCAGGGCTAAACTGCTTGCCTGTATGAAGAAAAAGAAAAAAAGCATGTAAACCTTAAGCAGTTAGTAGTGCCCAGTGCTGAAGATTCTCACTCCTGAGCTATTGTCAGAGGAGTGTTAGGAGGAGAAAGGAGACAAGTCCATGGACATATGGGAACTCAGAAGCCCCTTATCTTTTAGACAAATACTACCAACTACTCTGTAAGGTTTCTCTGCAGCCTTAGTATGTGGTGTGAGACCTTTTGGTTGTTCAAGTGTTATTTTCAGAAGTTCAAGGTCACAGCAGGGACTCTAATTCCTGCGACTGTATTAATGTTTCTCTTGAATTACTCTCTTCTAGAAGGAACTGAAACTCTTTTATTCAGTGTCAAGGTTTCCCAGGTATTTATATATAAGCACATATGAGATGGTCTACAGGCAAGTAGAAGTGTACTGACTGGGAAAAGCGTTCAGTTTTTCCTTTAAAAGATATTCCTAGAACACGCCATTGACCCTTGTGCCTGGAATGATGAAAGGCCGTTCCTGGGTGGGCTGGTGGATTTCACACAGTGTGTTCTCAAATGCTTTCCATAAATGACTCAGGCTAGGGTAAGCTGCATAATATCCTGCATAGTATCCACGGTATTCCATAAATGACTCAGGCTAGGGTAAGCTGCAGAGGAAGGGAGAAAGCTGTAGTATGCTCAGCATGGGTGTGCTTGTTTGGAGCAGGCTGAGTAATGCTGTTCTGGAGGTGACTTGTCCAGGGAGAAGCCAGGGAGCGGAAGTCAGGGTCTCTGACTTCAAATGCAGACATGGAACAAATATAGGCAGGTGACTTAACTGCTCAGGGCCTTAACTTCTAATCTGTGAAGGAGGAAAATTAATGCCTATTTTTTTTTCCATTTGACTGTAGTCATGGGAAAGATCATGTGCAAAATCATCATTTATCAAATGATGAAGGGAGAGTGGGTGAAAATACTTAGTCATTAGAGAAGGTGCTTGGAAAAAAAAGAGATTATTCAACACATGTTTAGTGTCTTGTGCTAGGGATATGGTAGTAAATAGATGTGTTCTTGCCCTCAAGGGCTCACATGGTAATTTAAGAGATAGACACTAAATAATTAATTGCATATTTAATTATACAATTAAAATTGTGACAAGTACACAAAAGGAAATTATGGTATTACAAGAATATATAAGAACAGAACAAGATTTAGTCTAGTCTCAAGAAAGGGTTCTGTATGGGAGTGGCATTGACTTGAATTATGAAAGATGAAAGGTAAAGATGAAGTGGGAAAAATGTAGGAGATGTGTTTTAGGAAAAGGAGGTGCTTTAGGCAAATGTCTGTGAGGCAGGAAGCATATGGCAGGAATATGGAATTGAAAGCAGGCCTTTGGAGCTAGAACACTAAGAGCAAGGGACAAGGAGCGTGGTACTAGATAATGCTGAGAGATAGGTGGAGATTCCTAAAAAAATTAAAAATAGAGCTGGCATATAACCCAGCAATCCCATGTCTGGGTACTTATTGAAAAGAATTGAAACCAGGGTCTTGAAAAGATATTAGCATTCTCATGTTCACTGTAGCACTATTCACAATAACCAATATGTGGAAACAACTTAAGTGTCCATCAATAGATGAATGGATAAAGAACATGTAGTATATAAATACAATGGAATATTATTTAGCCTTATAAAAGAAGAAAATTCTGTAATATGTGGCAACATAGATGACCCTTAGAGGACATGATGCTAAGTGAAATAAGCCAGTCACAGAAGGACAAATACTCATATGAGGGATCTAAAAGACTTAAACACACAGGTGCGTAGAGAAGAACGGGGATCGCCTGGGGGTGGGGAAGGAGGAAATGGGTCATTGTTGTTCGTTGAGTTTCTTCTGGCCAAGACGACTAAGTTCCAGAGGTCAACTGTACAACACTGTGCCTCCTGGAAACAGCAGCGCTCTATTGTACACTTAAAAGTCTGTTAAGAGCATAGATCTCATGTAAAGTGTGCTTACAATAAAAAATAAAAAAATTAGAAGACAAAACAAAAAATGGGAAATCTTAAAAGGGTTTTAATGAGAATTGAATGATCAGAATTTTTATTATTATTTTTTTAATTCACACAATGCATGGTGGAGAATGGATTACTGAGGTATAAGAGTGCATGAAGAGACATCAGAAAGGATGTTTGAAAAGAAACTTCCAGTTCTTCCCTGCTGTGTGACAGGACTCCAGGGTCTACATTCTGGGGCCCTTCTAGGGCCTGCCTTTTTTAATAGAGTCTGAAATTTTTGTCCTCCTATGCATAACCCATCAGAGGTAACTTTCCCATATTCTATTCCTTCTGAATCTCTGTATGATAGAAGAAAATGTCATTACTTCTTGACATAATATGGACGGGTGGTAAGCTAAACTTCCCAAGTAGTATAGCTATAGTCTAGCAGTTCTGTGACTACCTTTTCTGATCACACATTAAGCAAATATAATCTAATTGTAGAGACAAGTTAAATAGATAGATAGAAGATAGGTAGATAATATAAATTAATATGCTTTTAGCTTCAAAAAGCAGAAATCCCACATAAGAAGTCTTGAGGCAGGGTGCCAGATGTCCTCAGCATTTGGCAAGCTCTCTTGATGTTCATGAGCTGGATGTAACTAACATTCCTACATTCACACCCTATCAGTCCAGAGCCAGAAAAAGAGTTTATCTCTTCTAGATGCACCTCCTTGAGTGATAAGAAAATTTTCTCAGAAGCTGCCCAGCCGACTTTATTCATGTCTTATTCTAAGTCATTCATGGGAGAATGAAATTACTATAAATTTCAATTTGCTAATTATCTTAAACATATTAAAATCCTCATCCTGGGACTGGAATTAAAGGCAGGCTTTCCCGAAACAAGAGGCCTTGGTGAGTCACAAGATATGATTAGGATCTGTTATGAAGGAAAAAAGAGGAAATGGCTTCTGGATGGCTAAGACACCAATAGTTTCTGCCTCACATATAAAAATTAAAGGTAAATCACCAAAGAGTTGAGCACATGAAGATCTCAAAGTGCTGCCCTTACACCTGTAGCATCAGCATCATCTGTGAGCTTATAAGAAAGGTAAATTCTGTAGCCTTATTCAGGACCTGCTGAATCAGAGTGCTTGGTAGCGGGCACAGTAATCTGTGTTTTAAAAAGCTTACCGGCTGATCTTGATGCGTAATACAGCTTGAGAAGCACTGTTCTAGAGTTAAAGGACATACTGGAAGGTTTAATGACACCAAGCAAAGAGTTGAAAATATGAGGCCGGGGTGGGGGAGTGAGATCAGACCTGGGAAATGTGACGGACCCATTAAAACACAGGCCTTGCAGCATGCCTAGTAAAGGAGACATGTTGCAAGGAAGCCATTTGCCATCCTTTAAATCATATTACCTTTCTTATCTACCAGTAGAACCAATCCTGGCTGCCAGAAGAAGACAAATGGGTAAAGATAAGAAAATATCCTGCAAAACCTATATGAGGAAAGCATAATAATAAATAATTCACTGGGAACAGTGCCCTGGCATGAAAGAGTTTAAGTTTAGAATTTGGGAAATTGATAGTGAATTCTGGAACATAAAGATGAAAATGAACACATGGAATGGCTGTAAGGCATGCTATTTTACAGATCCAGAATAGCAATTAATAGGTTCTTTCTCTGGACATTCCCAGAATGCTGATCTAAGAACACTTGATACAGCTGCAAACAGCTGGCAAATAAATCTATATGGAGATTTCTGTTCTAAATGGGAAATACTTTTGTGAAGTTAAATTGTGGAGGAGAGGCTACAAGTTTTCTTGTATTTTCTTTCTCTGTAGGAATACCTGTGGAAGCCACACACCCACTTACAGATGTTGTTCAAAGGAACACATAAGACTTGTTTGTAATAGGTTAAAGTGTTTTAAATATGAAGTGTAGGAAATAATTACACATAGTTACTGTGATGAATACTGTCTTAAGCAGGCCATGTGGAAAAGAAATCTGAGGACTTTCACTGCCTCAGCACATCCCAACATCATGGCCCCCTGAATCTAACCATGAAAGACCAGATTTAGTAGAGTGGAAAAGGGAAAAACAGAGTTCATGGGGGTCCGTTAATACTCATGAGGTAAAAGAGAAAAACCAGCTAGGATTCGTGGAATACAAATCATTATTTCCAGAATGCTTTAGCTAAAGTCAACCCTATTCTAAATGGACTGTAGGAAATTAGTTTGCAGATAACTTTGACGTTTTCTTTGGGTTTCATCTTAAGCGCTGGTACTCACATTTTAGTGTGCATGAGAATCACCTGGAGGGCTTGAATGAAACCACAGCTTCTCATTCAGTAGGCCTGAGAGAGGCCCGAAAATGTATATTCTTACCAAGTTAGAAATTCTGTTAGTTCAGGACAACACACTGGAAACCCCTTAGACATGGTTTAAGATTTTTAAAGTTAAACTATATTTTTTGTATTTCATTTGTATTTTTCACTTTCCCCAAATATCACAACACACACACACACACACACACACACACACACACACACACACACACATCATGAGACCTAGAAATTGCTCCATAGTCCAAGAATCCTGAGATTATTGATGGCTGAAGACAGCTAGACTAGTACCCATCACGCCAACCACCAGTATACTTAAAACATTAGAAGAGCAGAGAGGGAAGGCCCACAGGTGTGATGATTCTTTTCTGTTTACCAAACAGAGGAATGAGAGCTTCTTAAAATTCAAGCTAGAATATAAGTATTACATTCAGAAGCAAATAAGGAAAGACAAGCCATAACTGAAAATTAGTTTGTTGATAGTTTTAGAGAACAGCATGTGATTCTAACAGAGAAGATTGTATATATAAAGTACTAGAAATAAAATTGACTAATAATATATAAATATTGGAAAAGCCATGAAACATAAATTTATCATTATTTTTAAAAGGATGATCAATTTTACCACAGGGGGCTGAGGCTGTACTAACTGAAAAAATGGTGACAAGAATGAGGTTATAGTCATTTTTTTTCAATGTTGTGACTCTGAAGTTTTTTATTTGAAAGAAAAACATAGTAGTAAATTCGAGAACCGTATGAAGAGTAACCATTTAAAACATTTTTAAAATAAACATTTTTATTCTAAATCTAAAAGAATAAAAGATAAATATAGAATATTTGGAAAATTTAGAAAATATGACTAAAATTTAATAATCTTACCATAATCTTACTGTACAAATACAAGTTATTAATAGTCTGCTGTATCTTAGTCTTTTTTCTAAGCATCACATTTATATAATTTTGATACATAATTTATATTTGTAACTTTCTACAGTGCTTCTTTTCCTAAATATTGTAACATGTGTTCCATTTTTACAAATAATTTATTAGCATATTTAATGCCTACATAAAAATTCATAGAAGAGCTGTATCACAATTTACTTAAATTTCCTTTACTATTGCTTTGTTCCTCCCTTTCCACCCTATTCTAAATAGTACTGTGAGTACCTTTGTACATAAAACTTTGTCTGCATTTAAGATGATTTCCTTTGGATTGATTCCCAGATTTAGAATTACTTGTCACAGTTTTGTAAATTTAAAGATTCTTTCTATATATTATCAAATTATTTTCCAAAGAGGCTGTGAAATTTTTCTCTCCCACTAGCAATATACTCAATACTATACAGTATTGAGTACCCTAAAACTTGTTTTGTTTTGTTTTTTAGTTGAGCCCTCCTGCTACCTGTTGGCAGCTCAGCAGCAGCTCAGCTCGGGCCGGGCATCAAACCGCTGTTGCTCAGAGCTCAAACTCTTGAGCGAGCTCTTAACCAACTGAGCCACTCAGCCGGCCCCTAAAACTTTTTATCTCTGCAAATTTGATAAGTAAAAAATTATATTTTGTGTTTGTTTTAATTTGCATTTCATTATTTGCTAATGAACTGTATATTTTTCATGTTTACTAATAAGTTATATTTTCTCATATGCATGTTCTATGTTCTGTTGACATTTAATTCAGTTAACTCTCAATTCAGATATACATATTTATTTATGAGAAATATGAGTATAAGTTTTTGAAAATTAATAAAATAAAATAAAACCTCAAAACATATAAAACACTTCAGTGGATGTTAAGAACCAAGTGTTATATATAGAATAACTCATAGTTTTAAAATTTTTATCTTTGGAGCTCAGATATCAGTACTGTGTTTGAGAAAAATAATTTCAAAAAATACAATTGTCACATTAGGATAACTATACCAGTGAACTGAAATCTTCCCCAGGATAAGAACAACAGCAAAGACATGGCAGCTTTAAAGACTGTCACCCTCAAATGGAAGAAATATGCTCAACATTACATGGTTTAAGTTCTTTCCTTATGTGATCAAACTGAAAGTGGGAGAGGGTCTAAATGTTCAGGAGAAAACATCCTAAATAGCTGCTTCAAAATTTTTACTGTCCACTAGAATGAGTACATCTATCAGTCAGTTGCTCACTAAACATTGCCTGGAAGAAAGGTTGTTGATCTTAGTAGGTTTTCAATTTTCCTTTGCCTGGGAAAAGGTGATTAAAAAGGTGTCAGAGAGGCCAATGCAACACCTGGATATAAACTGCATCTGGAAACCTCTTTTTTCAAGATTCATCCTTTGGAGGAAATACTTAGTCTTGGTCAACAAGGCAATTTATCTCCAGGGCTATTCACAAAAGCCATAAATATATGCTCATTATTCTTGTTCTGTCAACAGCCTTTGACATTTCTTTTTCTTTTCTTTTCTTTTTTTTAAGATTTTATTGGGGAATTGGGGGAGGGGAACAGCATTGGGGAATCAGGGAAGGGGAACAGACAAGTTGCTGTCCTGTTGTTCTTCGGTCTGGCTGTGGAGGACGTTGCTTCACTGGCCCATGTTGGTATTATCATTGCACTCTTCCCAGCTGAGGCAGTCGCTTGCCGGCCATTGGACGACCACTCACGGTGGCTCATGAAAGCTCATGCTAGCTGCCAGCCAGCCCCACTGCAGCCTACACCATCGCCGGTGACTCACTGCAGCCCAGCTGCAGGTCGAGCTGTTGTTCACCATCTTAGCTGTAGAGGACACAGCGTCACTGGCCCTCATGTGGGATCTGAACCAGGGCCCTGCTGCTCAGAGCTTGCATCCCAAGCCAACTCTTAACCAACTCACCATTCGGGCGGCCCAGCCTTTGACATTTCTATGTGGCCCGTCAATGACCAGTCATAGGGAAATAGAAAGTAAGTAACTTCCTTTCCCTAAAGCTCAGAAACTCCAAATGTCTCAGTAATTGAATTTTTTACAACATAGTACTTTTATTCTTCTTCTTCAAGAAGTGTGTCATAGTTAATGTTACATGTACATGTTATATTTAGAGGGTTTCTTTTTTCATTTAATAACATGCCTTGATGATGTTCTATATAACATTCTCTGATTAGTTTGTATTAGAAGACATTCATATATTGTAAAAGAATGCAATTTTAAACAATTGCATGCACAACTTTCATGTCTATGCTTCTGAAATCTATTTTATTTGAATCAATTTACTTGCACCAGTGATATAAAGCTTTCCTTAGAAAAGTAAGAGCAGTGCTGATAAGGAAAAAACAATTACTTCATAAAAAATACAAAGCTAAAACTCTTCCAACATTAAAGTATCTATGTTTGGTATGGAAGTGTTTGTGTGTAGCTGTTCTAACATTTCATTCTCCTTTTTCTGCATGTCAAGTAGGGGATATATGACTAACATAAAATATAAGCTCCCACTTTCCCACATCTCCTTTGGCCACCCTTTCTGCCAGCTCTCCTCTTCACTGTTCATTGTCTCCAGAGAATCTTAATGGCTTTGGTTTCCAAAAGCTTATTCCCTTAAAGGAGTAGTTTTCCACCAAGGGCTAATGCACCAGGACCACTTGGCAAGGTTTGGAGACAATTTTCAATTTTCACAACTGGGGGTGCTTCTGGCATCTAGTGAGTAGAGGCCAGGGATACTGCTAAACATTGTACAGTAAACAGGATAGTCCCCAACAACACAATACCCAGCCCCAAATGTCAATAGTGCCAAAGTTAAGGAACTCCGTGGTTGATGAGTAAGTGAGAACTCTGTGAAAGGACAAAATAAATGGTAAGGAAATTATAAGATAGTGGACCCCTCTCCCCTGCTACAGTCTAGAAAATATTCATTTGGATGGGAAGGGAGACAGGATGGATAGGAGACAAGTTGAACAGAGATAGACTTGGAGAGGCAGAGAGAAATCCAATTCCTCCACCTCCATTTCATGATTCCCAAGTTGGGATTTCAGGAACAGAGGGGGTGGTTATATATTTTGTGAGGGCAGATTAGACCATAAATGATGATGAATGAATGATTAGGCCATAAAAGAAATGATGATTCCTGTACTGAAGAGTAGGTGAAATGATGGCTATCTTAGCAAAGGCTCCTGTGCTAGGCACCACTTTAATGTCCCTGGAACATATACAACCCTGGAAAAGGGGGTTAACTCAGATCGACTAGCCCCTGCTCCAGGGAGGGGAGGCAGAAAATGAAACGAATTTGAGTTTTTTGTTCAAAACTTGCACATCAGATGCTGTGATCTGGAATTAGTATGTGATACAAATAGTTCTGTTCCAAATTACCCAGGTAGACTGTAAATTTGTAAGTCTATCTCAAATAATTCAACTAAGAGCAACCCTCCTTTTCATTTGTTACATTGAATTGGAACAGGTATTACTGAACTTTCAACATGATATTGGTGTTTGATTCTGTGATGTCCACCCCTTCCATCATCAAAAGCGTTTTACAACTTTACTCTGTGTTTGTATATCAGGTCTAATGATATAACTGAAGAGAGCCTAGTGGGTTTAAAACCAGGGCTAACTTAGTATAAACTATCTGGTTCAAACCCATTTCAAATATTGGATTGCTATCATCTCAAGGAGACTTTAGTGTTGTTGTTGTTTTTTAATCATTATCGGGTGTAACAAGTATAGTTTTGGAGTATTTGATCTGGCTAGTCAAAAAAAAAAAAGTGCAAGATTATGTAACACCCTGTCACAGATACCTCTGTTAACTGAAGCCATATTATCTTTCAATGGTGTCACAGTTTTATTGATATGAGTCTCCACCCAGAAACCTAGGAAATTTACCCAACTATTCATCAAGAATTCTGGACACCATTAAGGATAAGGACACATGTTGGCAGAGGACACACCACCATCTGCTGCCAGCCCCGGCAGCAATCCAATGTGTGTGTACAATCGCAGGCCAGAGGCAAGCTCTGTTCCTGTAGGACATCTAGTGCATTGTCTCCTCCAGGAGCAAGCTGCTCTTCTCCCTCTTCTTGTGGCCAATCTTTTTTTTTTTTTTTTTTTTTGCTTTCTCCAAATCATTTGGTGTTCTTATCTTTCACTGGAGACTCGATGTTAACAAGAGAACCTGGACCCCTCCTTCCTCAGTGAGAACAATTATTTATTAGACAATCCTTGATATTATATTCATCTGCCAGAGCAACGAGTTGACTTGTGGATAACTGACTCTGACACCCACTCTGCTTTCCTTCCAACCAACCTACATCTGGATGGTTATCCTTCTCCAAAGCATCACTGCTTAGGGCTAACTCCTCATTTGCATCAATAATGCTCTGGGACATATTACACAAATTAAATAAATAAAAACATTATCCCAATATAAAGGCATGTCTTGGAGTTCAGAAGTAACAAGTTCAATCAGAGCTCAAAGCTCCTTATGAAAGCATTTCTAATCTACAAGTCAATCTTCTTTCCACCGATTATATTTTGTCTTCCTACACAGTCTGGAATTACTGGAAATGTGCCATATTTTCTTCTCCTCTTGGGTTATATAGATGTTGCTTTACTGTTTATTCTGGAGCCTAATTCTCATCTTTGACATGTCTTAAGTGAAAGAGATTAAAATAATTCCTGATTTGCATAGAACCTTATATAGCATTACCTTCAGCCCTTACTGAGCTCCTCTACTGAGTTGAGAGTCACTGTTATTTTACAAAAGTGACATCGTTGTAAAATGCCATTCATAGAGGAAAAGAAATTTAGAAGGGTCTTAAATAGATGCTCAGGAGAAACGTGACAGCACAGAGGAGGAGATGTATTGAGTAGAGATTTCACAGTTGTCTTCGTATTTATGAAAAGTTATTACAGTTAGGATACTTATACGTCTTCTATGAAAAAACATGGTGGGGGGATAGGCAAAATTTATCGGTGCAGAAAACATCTTGGAAGTTACGTCTTGTTGGGCAGGAAACATGATGACTCCCTTCTGTCAGTAGAGAAAGTCCCTAGGTAATCCCACCTGAAAGCACCTCTGAGTGGAACTTTCTTGTTCACTATCCTCCATGCTGCGTCTGAAGTGGACATTGGAGAGGGTGTTCCTTTGGATGTGCCTGGCTCTCGTAGCCTGCCTGTCACTGGTACTGGTTTGAAGGCCAAGCAATGCTTCCAAAGTGAACAGGGTTTTGTTTTCTTAGTACTATAATTGCTTCAAAAACCAAATAGAATTCCAATTTATTTGCTTCTGGTCAGTTCTACATGTTAATAAGCACAGATAAAAAAATAAAAAACTGGTAGAGTCACAGTTTTTAAGACCGAAGACACACAGGTCTTTTACTTACTGCCTCTGGGCGCTGCCCATCCCCCTTTTCTCATGTTTCAGGCTGGCTCCCTTAAAGCCATTTGAAACAAAGAGCTGGGGTGAGAGACAACACTCTTCATCTGATCTTTGCCACTGAGCTGGCTCCCATTGTCTGGCAGAGACAGACTTCTTAACTGCAGGTGCTTGGGAAAGACTCAGAGGCCCAGCCTTATCTTCTGCTAAGTCTGCCCCTTTTCAGTCTTTACTTAGCACTGCTTCAGTCTGGGCTACAAAAGCAATGAGCTTTTGCAATCCCATAAGGCCAAAATTACAGTTTAATGCAGCCGTCAGGAATATAGGCTTTGGACCTAGATCGTCCACTTCAAACTTTAAAGGTTCCTCACTTTAAAGATGTACAACGGGCAAGTCACTTAACCTCTTTGACCCTCATCTATAAAATAGGGCTAAAAACAGTATCTATTTCATTGTGTGGTTTGAAGATTAAGTTACTTACAATATTGGGTTGTCGGAAAAGTCATGACGCATTTTTGCAATGAAAAGCATAGAACACATACTTTTCCGTCATGACTTTTCTGACAACTCAATATATAGAGCGCTAAAATGGTGCCTGGCACATAGTAAGCACCGTATATGTATAGTTAGTATTAATTTACTAATGTAAGACTGCTAGACTCTTGGTCAACTTATATTGCAGGGTGCAATCTGCTGCCAGACTGATTAGCTCACACCTGAGCTTATCTCTTTTGCTGACTGCTAAAGCGGCAAGAAGTAACAAACATAAGACAACTATTTTCCCCCCTACAATTTCCTGTAATGCTGTGGCCATAGCATGTGGTCTGCTTTCCAAGATATGATAGTGATTGTTTCATCAATTTTTTTGCCACAGCATAACAAGCGTTTTTAGATTTTCAGCTTCCACTGTCTGAGCCATTAGCAACCACATTTTACATTTTGTCAAGTCGACACTGTACTTTCAGGCATCAAATTCTGTATTCTTCTGGGTTTATATTTGCTCATAATAGAGATCTTAAATACAATGAATATCCTTTTCTTAATTTCTTTCTTTTCTTTTTTTTTTTTTGCATAATATCTGGATATAGGTAATTCAGGGATGGGACGGTGATTCCATAGTCAGACCTGGAGCACATGTTGCTTCCAGTTTTTCATGCCACCATCACTAGGATACTTTCTTATCCCCACCATTCAAAATGAGTAGCCAGCCATCACAAGCGCCTCGAAGCAGCAGAAAGGAGGAAGGGAAGCAGGAGGATATGTTCTGGAAGTTGAACAGACGTATCCAAAACTTGCCACAGGGCCACATCTAGCAAAGGAGTTTGGGAAATGTAGTGTTTGCTCCACCGGCGATGTGCCCAACCCCAAATCAGGCTTTCTACTCTCATACGAGAGAGAAGCCTCATGGAGACAAACAGAACCTCTGCCCCATTCACTGAAAATGGTTGTTTTTCCAGTTTAACACAATATCTGTTAAAAAAAAAAAGTATGAAACATGACCTATTCAATCTGTATCTCTTTACTCCCTACTATAAGAAAATGTAAAACCAGTGAGTGCATATATATTCATTAAAAAATAAAATAAAACCCAAAAGCATACATCAAATGACAATTCTATCTTGTAATAGTTTATGGTTTTCCCTGAAGATATAACTGCATTTCCTGAAATTTGAATTAACTTGCATTTGTATTTTTAAAAAATAAAAATCAAATTATTTGCATGTTTGTGTAACATATGATTGGTAGAGGTTTTTCTTTTATTTATAGAAACAAAATATCTATTTGAGCCCCTATAAGCTTCCTAAACTTGCACAGAGCAAAATTACATTTTTAAAAGATTTAATGACCAAAGTATTTGAGGTGAAAGACAGGATATACCACTATATTTGAACATTTAGAATGAGTGTGACATTAAATATCTTCCCTTCATTTTTGTTTTATTTTTTAGTTTACCTTCATGAGACAAACAGAAAAGTGAATAAGCAAAAAAAACAATATTTGGGGTTTTATAACTGCCACAAATCTTCAAATAAAAAAAAATCACCAATGAGCTAAAGAAGAATAAGCAATATATAAATGCTTTTGTTTCTTCATCAACCAACATTGCTGTATCTGCTCCTAAGCTTTTTTTTTTTTTCTTTTTTGGTTGGTTGGTTTTGTTTGGTTTTGTTTTGGGTGATGTTCAGCATTTTGTGTCCTGATAGGAATTTTAATGAATGTAAAACAAAAGCACTGGTACCAAGCTGAGCCCAGTGGATGAATCAGGTAGGCGTGTGTATTCACAGCGCTGATTACTGACAATTTTCTTGTGCCACTGTGGCCCAAATGTCGGTCAGTCAGACATGTCACCAGGGAGTTGTGTTTTGTAGAAGATCCTCGATATTTAAAAAAAATATATGTATATTTCAGGGGTGAAATTGAAGCAGAATTTACTAAACCACTTAGCAAGCCTGAAACATTCTGCAGAGTTCCCTGTTTCAGGCGCAATAGAAGTGGAAGCAGGAACCAGCCTGAGAAAGTGTCTGCCTTGGACAGTAACTCTTAGACATGTCACTCGAGATAAAGTGCTTCCCTGCAGCCAGGAAGCATTAACCATTTCCTTTTGCAGTCAGTCCAGTTCATAAATAGAGTAACAGCTAATTTATTTTTGCCCTTCATCTTCAGAATACTAACGGGGACAACAGGTACCCAGAGTTTATTAGTGTAACACATTTTACAACAACAAAAAAAGGAATTCCTACAGGGCAGAAACAAGACATGATCCATTTGGACTAGTTAATACTTATTTATGTCTTACTTAACCTTGTCCAGAGAGCATTCAAGGCAACTTGAACTTTCAGTTTGACTCACAGACCTTACACCCATCTGAAGTTGATTTTGATACCTGAGTAACTGTTTCCGAGTCTCAGTTTCGCCAAGGTCTAAAACTGAGATGGACCCTCCTCAGCTCCTGCTTTAAGGTTCTTCATCCTCATGATCAAGTTCTTTAACAAAGGGCACGCAAGCCCTTCATGCCCTTACCTCTTCATACCACCAAAGTTTCACATTTGCCCTGGTAGCATATAGCTAAAAGAGATTTAACTAAATACAATATTTCTAAGAACATTTTAATAAAAAGAAAACAGACCCACACGAAATGAAGTTTAAATAATGGTCAAATGGGTTGTTTTGGGGTTTTTTTTCAAAAGATATTGGCTAATTGAGCATTAGTTTGCTACTCTTTGTGTGTATTAAAGTTTTGTGTCAATTTGTAGAACCATTAGCGCTTTTTAATTTGTAATTAATTTTGTTTGTTTTTCACTGCCACATAGCAAAAACTAGAAATAGCATAAATGTTCATCAAATGGTGGTTTGCTTAAATTATTTGTAGTAGGTTACAATGTAGCAGACATAGTATTATCTCATTTTGCTAAAGAAATCAGTAATATGTAAGACTATATAATAATCGTATGAAAGGATGTAGAAAATATTCAATCAGGTATTAATGGCAGTTATTTTTGATGGTTAGGGTTATTGTATTCTTTATGTTTGCCCTATTGTTGTTTCAGTTTTTTATAATGATATTTCATTGCTTTTTTTGAATAAGGAAAAAATAGAAGAAACTAATGATGAAAAAAACCCTACCTTTTAATGAGTGAGAGCTTACCATGTACCACTGTGGCACATTTTAGTTTTAATTGTCTGTTTTAATCCTCAATAATTCTGTGAGGCAGATATTGTGAATGTCATTTTACACATGAAAATGGGAACTGAGAGATGCTAAATTCAACTTCAAGGCCATGTTGTGTCTATGTCCAGACGTGGGATTTTTGCACACAGGCTAACCGTGCTCCTAAGTAGTCATGATACTTCATGCTACTGATGGATATTTAGGTTGTGCTTTCAACTATTACAAACAGCACAAGGAAGCAATAAATAGTTAAGCAATTAATTTAAAAGTTTATAAAGCAAAAATAAAATTAAAACTCTGTTTTAAAAAATCAATAATAGTTCAAGCCATGTGAGGGATTAAGTCAGACTGCACCAAAATGAGCAACCTTTGGGGGGAAAATAAATAAATAAAAAGAACCGAAGACACTCATTGCAACAACAAAAAATATTTTAAGCAAATTGTTACATTGACCAGCTTTAAAAAAAAAATTCTAGTCCAATTACTGTACAAATTATCCAGCTCTGGCTCCCCTGGGCACTTACTTAGCACCCCAGTTACTTGGGACTACTTAATACTCTCCACATACAGCAAACAATTATTTAAATCTTGACCTTTGCCCATGCCCTGGAATTCTCTTTCCGCTGCTTAGTAGCTCTTATTAATTCTTCAAGGTTCTGATTCTTTTCTCCCAACAGGCTTCCATTTCCACCCTGAAGATGAGGTAAGCTCGGTTTCACTGTTTCCCCATATCCAAAATACATGACAGCCAATATGGCAGCAGCCTTGGCCAATCAAAACAGATCCAGCCATGCAGCAGTATCAGTGTATACCAGCTGAATAGCTACTGCCAGAAAGATCCCATTATGTATATTTCTCCAATAGGCACTTAAGCTTTTTGAGGACAGAAGCCATCTGATATTTAATTTCATGTCACAGTGCATACTGGCTATACCAGAGCTGAATTGGGACAGCATATGGAACAATGCTTAAGCATATACAACTGCTTCTTTGGTCCAGAATGCTTAGGAAATGCTTTACCCATCACACGATATGTGGTGATTCACAGAAACAGTGGTCTGGCTACAAGCCTGATTTCCCTGGAGCTCCAAAAACATCATGGGAAAAAGCATGGAAGCTGTTCATCATTAATGTTCGATACATGCAGACTTGCCTGATAAACGCGAGGCGGTGGGGAGCAGGAGCCACGCTTCACTAGAAGACCATGGGTCCCTTAAACAGAAAAAGCCCCACATCAAATCTTGAAGGTAGGGCCTGACACCTCATCGTGGCCTGCGCGTGAAAGGGCGCAATAGGGTCAGGCACAAGTGAGATGGCACGTGACTAGTTCCCCACTCAGCACCCTCCACACCCGTCTGGAATATCTGGGCCCCAGATGGAAGAAGGAGGTTTATAAAAGAAAATCGCATTTCCCAAGGTTGTGGACAGTCAGGTTAGCATCGGAGGGATGCTGTATTATATTGCTATGGCTGCTGTAACAAATTGCCACAAACTTGGTGGCTTAAAATAACAAACAATCTATGATTTTACAGTTCGGTAGGTCAGAAGTCTGATGGGAACCTCACTGGGCCAAAATCAAGGTTGTCAGCACTTCCTGCTGAAGGCTCTAGCAAATACCTGTTACCGCCCCTTTCCTAGCTTCTAGAGGCCATCTGCATCCTTGTGAAGCCAGCAAGGGGAGGTCAAGCCCTCCACACACTGCTTCCCTCTGACCTCCTCTTTGCCTCCCTCTTCCATTTAAAAACCCTTATGATTACATTAGGTTTATCCCATCCGGGTAATTCAGAAGATGCTCCTTATTTTAAGGTCAATTGATTAGCAGCTTAATTTGATCCACAACCTAAATTTCCTTTTGCTGGGTAACATAACATATTCATGGGTTATGGGATCTAATCCATAAGATCTAATCATGGACATCTTTCGGGGCCATTATCTTGTTTACCACACATGACTAAGCAGATTATACCCCAAAAGGCAAGCACAATGACAGCATGGAGTGAAGGATGATGCCCGGATGGGTCTGGCTGTGGCAGAAGCTCAGCCACCTCAGAGGAAATCAGATGATGAGGCAGAGGGAAAACTGCACACAGGCACTGAGAGCAGGAGCCAGGAAACAGGGGCCTTGGAGCGGTGGGTGGA
The DNA here is from genome assembly GCF_001890085.2 of Hipposideros armiger. Classification (NCBI taxonomy): domain Eukaryota; kingdom Metazoa; phylum Chordata; class Mammalia; order Chiroptera; family Hipposideridae; genus Hipposideros; species Hipposideros armiger. The sequence goes on from NW_017731718.1 coordinate 993,475, forward strand.
TTATATGTGTTTATATGTGAGCAGCTCATCTATACCTCATACTCCGCCCCGCCCTCCACAGGATTCCCCGAGAGTTAGGACACGAAGGGCTGACATCCTGTCTTTTCCTGTTTGGCAATCAAGCCAATGGATGGATCTATGCACAAATTGCAAACTAATCTTATCAAGAACATAAATATAGGTGAATTCTGGGCTACTTTTTGGTTCCACATATAGCACCCTCCTGTAGGTTCTCTATTAACTGTGAAGGTAAGGGCTTGGAAAATCAACACGTAGAATTTCTGAATTACATCAGACTTGTCCTCACTGGCTGGTACATCACGGACATTGCTCTTTAATAAACATCTCCAGGTTCAAATAACATATCATTTGAATTCTGAAATTTTACTTTTATTAAGATGAAAGTTTTTTTCCTGTATTTGTTTAATTTTCTCTGGCACATTCACCTCCTTCAAAATTTATTATTTATTTTAGGGATTGGAATTCAAATACATTTATAATTCCATATGGATTGGCTAGAGGGTGGGTGGGAATTTATTTTTAAAATAAATATTTGTATTAGCTACTTGACCTACAAAATCAGTTTTAAAAGATCTGTTATTATACACACCAAAAAAGTTGTTAAGTCATGGTTGATTTTATGACTTCATACAACCATAAAAGTCATTTATATATGACTTCATATATAAATTCAATGTGATTGTGAATCTTAAGTAAAAGATGAACTGCCGTAATTATTATAAAACATCTGCCATGTGATGTTAAAGATTAAAGTCATTTCTCAAAGAAAACCCTCTTAATTGAATATTGAAGGGTGGATTATAGATCTGGGTGGAAGATGTTTTCTATCATTTACTTACGGATGACGAGAAGAGACAATTTATTTTACTCTAGAGACTCAGATGTCTAATAGCCTTTATTGTTGCATTGTTTTTTTCTTCCTGATTCAGGCTTTGCCACTGCATCTCCCCACTGCTAATCTTTGTCTAGGTGAATTGGTAGAGCCCTTAGCAGCAGGACAGTGAGATGAATAGCTAAATGCAGCTATTCTATTTTCAGACAGATACATGTTGACTTGTTCTGAGATATTGCACATGGATTAACATAATGGACAGCAACACCTTTATAGAGAAATTCGTATGATTCAATTTAAGGACCTAAAAGGTATTTTTATATTAATATCTTTCTTGGTTCATACTGATATTTATTTCCTTTGTTTTCATATCACATGCTCAGAGTTCAAGGAAGAAAACTCCTGATTTAGGTTACTTTACACAAAATAAAATTTACTTATTCTACAGCACAGTCTCTACATGACTCATGATCCCACCAGTTAAATGTCTGACTTCAAATTAGATTTGCTTTACCAACTGTCTATCAGTAGCTCTTTGAGAGCCAAACACTGAATTAGAATTTGCCAATGATCAAAATCATGCAAAGGAGGGTTATTATAAGGTCTTGGTTTGGGAATTTGAGAGAGACACGCTTTGCAAGAGGTAATCACAGGGAAATGGTAATGACAGTCCTAGGAAAATGAGATTATGCCTCAAGGAATTCACAATGGAGTGTGGAAAAAATGAACACATAAATAAAAACTATATACAGTGGCACAAATCATAAGAGAAGCATATACCAAGTGTTTGTGGATCCACGGGACGAGGGAGATCAGTACTGCCTGAGTGGGGACAGGAGAGGCTTGGCACGGTGTTGAACCCAGGAGTCAGACTTTTGAGGATAAAACTCAGCAGAAGAGCAGAGAAAAGGGACATTCTGACCAGGGCAACAGCATGAGCAAAGTCGTGCAGGTGTGAAAGCGGTTGGCAAATTTGGGATACCAGATATGGTTGTTATAACAGAAAGTGTATGTGCATCAATCAATAGAGGGAGGAAACAAAGCAAAGGAAATGGGAATGAAAGGAAGGCCTTGGTTGTTTTGTGACGTGCCATTGTATGTCATGTGTATTAATAAATCAGTTTTTAGAAAACATTGTTCTGTGTGAATTGGGTCACAATAATTATATGATAATATATTTGATATATTTATATAATTGATATGAGTATATAAATTTACTGTATGCAGAGTATGTTGATATCTTACTGAATTCTTAGAGCAGCACAGGAAGATAGGTCTTGTCGTCCCTGCTTTTGCAAATGAGGACAAAGTCTCAAAGGACATTAAGTTGCATGCCCAGGGTTACTGAGCTTTGACTGAAACCAGCTGCCTTGGTATTCATTCATATTCAGCAAACATGTATTGAGTTCCTACTCTACTGCCAAGTGCTCTGATAGATGCTGAGAATACAAAGAATGCTCAAATGAATACACAGAAATGAGGGGGAAACTAATATATAAACAATGAATTAAAATATAATGAAGCAAAAACTGCTATAAGGATGTACATGGGATTGTTATTTAGAATACCCACAGAGGGGCACAGAAAGAGCTGCCCAGAACAGGTTCCACCTGAACTATGAGTAGGTTTTCAGGGGTGGAAGAAAGAAATGTTGTTCCCGGCATGGGAACTGCAAGTGCAAAGCCATAACAACACGAGAGAGCACTACATGAGGCCAAACTCAGAATAAGTTCAGGGAGGATCATCTTGGGTTGCAGATGAAAGCCATAGGAGTCACATCAAAAACAGCCTTTGCAGGCTATGCTTAGGAGTTTGAATTTTTATGCTGTAAGTGGCTGAGATCCACTGGAGGATTTTAATTGTGTGAACGACAAGATTAGATTTGTTATTCAGAAAGCACACTCTGGCAGCAGTTCAGTGGGTGGATTGGAAAGTGGTTACCCTGGAGATGGGCAGACCCATTAGGAAGCTATGACAATAATCCAGGAGAGAGAAAATGAGGATAACGGTTGCAGGAATGAGCAGATTCAAAGACATTTTGGAACTAGAATTGATGGTCAGGAAAGATTCATTGTATATAAAAGCTTAATGAAAAGAAGAACCAAACATCATGGTCAAGTCTCTGTCTTTCACATCTAGGTGGATAGTAAATTATTAATCAAGACATGGGATACCAAAGGAGACACAGATTTGGAGGAGAATGTTATGAGTACATATGGGATGTGTAGAATTGGAGGTGACTCTGGGACTTCTAGGTGAATATATTATGCATGGTTAATATATGTAGAATTCAGGAGAGAGGTTATAACCAAGTCTATAGATTTAAGAGTAATCATCAAATAGTTTGTTAATGAGGCTTTGACAAGCTATAAAACTGCAATATCTGGGTACCACTGCTTCTACCCCATTCATTTGCACCATCTCTGAAGTAAGTACTAGCTCAAGCTTTGTTCCAAAGTACAAATTAGCATAGCAGTTCAGTAAACAATGTCTCTGAGCTTCTGGAACGAAAGATGCTCAGTCACCATAGGCCCAGAATGAATGAAAAGTCACAGAAATAATAGGTCTATTCTCAGATCGCTTTTGTACCTCAGATCACTCTTTGGCAACTAGGTAAGAATTTATAGAAACTGCTAAAAAACAAAAAAACAAAGACCTTCTGGTAAACAGGGCAGCAAAAAAAGTTTGTTTTTAATATTCATTCTAAACCATATACGTGGTTGTATTTTAAAACTGCTACTTCACATTCTTGACCTAAATTCCTTTTCTAATTGGAAATTCAATTTTTGTTTTGATTATAGGATATAATTTCTTTAGGAAAAACTCCTGCGAAGTTTGTTCCTTCTCATTATGTTTTTACCAGATAAAATTACAAGAACCAATTGATATGTGCTTATGTAATGGATAGTGTTTGCCTATATTTTAATTAGAAGACAGTTCTTGGGGGTAAAATATTTTTGCTCAGTTATGGACAAACATAAACAACATAAATTTAAAAAACAAATAAAGAAAAAGTTTTACTTCTTTCAGGTTGGGTAGAGATGACCATAATGTTACACCAGAGCATTATTGTCATTAACGCTTGGAAAAACACTAAAAATCAATAATATGTCTTCAAATTGTGATAGATATGAAACAACCAATTTTATTACTCTTCCCTTCCCATCCCCATATTTCCTCATTTGGGCTACAGTGGGAAGACTGAAAGGTTCATTTGTTACAGCATATGTTCTGTCATCAGCGTGAGTACAATACCTATGGTGTTTAATAGGAAGGATTAAAAATTGCAATAGGTGCTCCATATATTTAATCTTCTCACGATAGTTTTCACAAAAATCCTGTTCTGAGTATTCACAGAGCTAATAAATTTGAAACTAGTAAAACAATAACAGTAAAATTACTAAAGCAGTAACATGAGAAATGCTCCATAACTATTCGATAGTGTTATTACTAATTAGCTATATCTCCACTTTTTACCTGAGGAATCTAACACTTGGGAGGTTTAATATCTATCCACAGTGAAATAGCTAGTATGGGATTGGTCCGGGTTTGGAACCCAGATTTGCCTGCCTCCAAAGCTTGTTGCTCTTTCCATTATTCTATACTGCTACTTAGTGACTAGTAAATTTAGTCCTCACTGAAAATAATATTCCCTTATGGTATAGTCTCATGGAGAGGAAATAGGTATGTGAAAAACCTGACTTCTATCCCTTCATAGCTGACTCCAACTAATCTTTTGATTTCCCTGTGTCTTCGTTTTTTCCTTCAGAAAATAAAGATGTCATTACTACCCTTCTTTGTCAATATACTATTCAAACATTCAATATAGTATAATATATTAAGATTTCTACATTACAACTTTCATAGACATTATCTCCTCTGGACTTCAGAACAGAGTTCATATGACCTAATGGAAAACACACTGAATTTCCCGTTGTACAAACTTGGAGACATAGCTTAAGTTAATGAAATGCTTTAAGTCTCTGTTTTCTCTCTTATAAAACCAGAAGGTGAATTAGATGTTCTCTCTGGATCTTTTAACAATCTTATAAAACTGGGCTGCTTAGGGTTTATTCCAAAATTTAGATGTGGAAAATGGCTCTGAGCAGATCAATGATTTCCCCTAAGAATGCTGGGCAATGAATCTTGAAATCCTAGGATCTGGGTTTTTGACTCCTAAGACAAGTTCCTTTCCTCTCTCCTGAGCTACATATTTATTCTGATGGGTGAAGACTCATTAATGATGCTTGACATGAATGATAATCCGATTCATCAGATGACTGCTTTTGCCTTTAGGTAGATTGATAAACTTCAAAGTAATTAGCATCTATAATTGCTAAGCTGAGATCGGAGTGATGTTGGTGACCTGCCAAAAGAAAACAGTTGGCATCAGGCTTTGTGAGTTGCCCTTCATCAGCAAGCTTCACTTTAACAGAGCAGAGTCTGCCCTGTCTGTACCTGAATTGCCCTCTTAAAACAAGCAACCAGTATCATCTTTCTCTTGAATTGGCTGGCACCGCTGTGATATCGGTTATCACATGATATGCCAAAAGGCAATTGTGATCTCTAGCTTCAAGGGGCTGGCAATTCACTTGGAGAAAATAAGGTTGATGTGAAGCAAATGGTAGTTTCTATCATAGTTGGAATAAACAGAAGGGCCTTTAAGTCACCTGGAATATCGCTGAGGATGGACATGTTAATATTTAAACTGGGTGAGAAGTCAGAAAACCTCAGGCCTCACAAAAGCAGAGCTTCAACTATCAAAGCTACCAGGACCTTGATAAATATTTAGTTTACTTACCTTATTTTATAAATAAAAAAGTTGACCACCATTTGTGTGGTCAGGGGAAGAAGGGATTGGAGCTAGGGTCTTCATTAGCTAATTGAATTACTGTTTAGGGAACTATACAGTAAACAGATGTTTGACAAATACCAACTACAAAAGGCACCAAGCATTTTCTAAATACATGTTGATTTTCCTGCAAGTAAACCCAAACTCTTCCAGCATTGCTTCATAAGCAAGTATCCCAACACTTTGAAATGTTGGAAACCAACAGAGAGGTAATAAAATGCAGCCGCCCCGCCTTTCTTTTTACTCTAACCATATCCTAGTCAGATGCTATTATCCACTGGCTTCTCTGATCCATTTTTCATACTGTCATCATTATTACCTTCCTAAGGCATCATTTCTCTTCTAAATACAGTTCAACAAAGCCTACCTGATATAGACTGAATATTTGTGTCTCCCCAAAATCATATGTTGAAAGCTGAAACCCCAAATGTGATGATATTAGGAGGTGGGAATAGAGTCTTCATGAATGGGATTAGTGCCCTTATAAAAGAGAACCAGAGGCTTCTCTCCTGTCATCCACTATGTGAGGACACAGAGAGAAGACAGCCATCTAGGAACCAGGAAGTGGGTCTCCCAGCAGACACCTAATCGGCTGACACCTTGACCTTGCTTGGACTTCCCAACCTCCAGAACTGTGAGAAATAAATTTCTGTTGTTTAAGCCAGCCTAAATATGGTATTTTGTTGTAGCAGCCCAAAGAGACTGAGACACTACTTGTGTTTTTCTAATAATGTTTTTTCTCCTCTCTCCATCCTGACGATCTACCTTTCTCAGTTGCCCTGTGCCACTATCACCAGTTCTGCTTTTGGCTTTGGTAGTGGCAAAGATGTAAAGGCTTTGGAGCAATGAATGCACTCTCTATTGGATCTGTTTCAAATAGATAATAAATATTCTGGAGAACAAAATGGGGCAATCATCGAAGTTATGCAGTGCAGGCTTTTCTCTAGGCTATGCCTATCTTCAGCTCATAAGCCTTCTCTGTCCAGCTATACTTAATCACCCTGGGTGCATACTGCTCCCATGGTAGTCTTCCATTCATAGCTTCACCTGGATGAAAGATGATGGGGAAGGACATAGCTGGTCTAGGGATTCAGTCTTCCAGAATGAAGAAAAAGAAAGTGGCTCTGATATCACCTCCTAAGAAAGACCTAAAGCTTTTTGGTGTGGCTAAGAGAATACGATTTTCCTGAGGGACCTGCTGAACAAGTTACATTACTTTGTACTCTCAATATACATATGGCCAGAACATAATTCCTCTCCCAGCGCCAAGCCAAGTTGGTAGAACAGCCTGCATCTCTCCCTCCTTCTACCCTTCAAGCTGCAAGGTATTATCTTTGTGTGTCTTTTCTCTTACAAGGCTGCATTTGACATTCAGCATAACCTGAGCTCACCTGGATATAAGCGTGGGTTAGGAAAAGGCACTCAGACAATCACAGTCCTGAGTCCAGAGCCTCCAGGAAGGGGCCAGGCTGCAAAGCTTGATAAGGCAAAAGTCACTTGACACAATTTAAGAGACAGGATTCACAGCAGCCTGGTTAGAAAAGCAAAAATACAAGCATGCTGCTTCTCAATGAGAGCATATAACATTGGCACAAAAAGCTTTGTTTTCTAGTTAATGAATTAAAAAAATAACCACAAAGAGAACCTAGAGCTGAGTTACCACATCATAATCCACTCATTTCTACATAATTAATAAATCGCCTGTTTTATGATTGAGAGACTCCCAAAAGTATCATCAAAGTACTAAAAATTCTAAGGATTGTTCTTTCTAGACAAGGATGATGCTAGTGAGCCACCAACAGCAGTCATAAATGTTTTTAGCAGTGAAAGAAGATTTGCAACATAACAAATGAGAACTACTTGAAAGTGCTGACCTATAGTTATGAATCAGAGAACATCCTACAAAAGTGTTAGCCTCATTAGTAGGAGTTCTGAACCGTCATTGCTGCAACAGTAATTCCCATACTAATACACGCAAAAAGGAGTACACAAGTCTGAAGAAATTAAAAAATTATTAGAGCTTGACGCCGCCCGTTGGCCAAATAAATAAATAAAAAGTAAACAACAATAACCAGTTTTTGCCATAGCAATCCTTCAATAAAAAATTACTGGGGCCAGCCGAGTGGCTCAGTTGGTTAAGAGTTGACTTGGGAGCGCGAGCTCTGAGCAGCAGGGCCGCCGGTTCGGATCCCACATATGAGGGCCAGTGACACTGCCCTCTACAGCTAAGATGGTGAACAACAGCTCAACTTGCAGCTGGGCTGCCGTGAGTCACCAGCGACAACATAGGCTGCAGTGGGGCTGCAGTGGGCTGCCATGAGGTACTATGAGTGGCCAGCAGCCAGTGTGAGTGGCTGGCAGCCAGCATGAGCTGGCGTAAGCTGCCGTGAGCGGCCGTCCAGTGGCCTACGAGTGACTGCCTCACCCAGGAAGAGCACAATGATCACAATACCAACATGGGCCAGTGAAGCGACATCCTCTACAACTAGACTAAAGAACCAAAGGACAGCAACTTGTCTGTTCCCCTTCCCGATTCCCCAGAGCTGTTCCCCTCCCCAATTCCCCTAAAATCTTAAAAAAAAAAGTTACAGTGGTGTAAGTGATAAAATCAGACACTAAAATACACATACACAATGTTGTATTAAGACACACACAAAAAAGGGAGACAGTATGACTAATCTAATTTTTAAACTATTTTCAAAAATAAGCTTAGTATTTCTTGATTCCCATTCTCTAGATATAATTTAAAGAAATATGTGCTATAATAGATGCAGAAGTAAAACTGATTTTAATGGTAACACCCAAACCGTGGCCCAGGGGCTGGAGTGAATTGATTTTAGCTATGAGGGAGTAGACTGGATCAGACTAACAAGAACAACTGCAAAATCTGTATAGAAAAAAAAAAAAGGAAAGAAAAAGAAAAGAAAAGAAAGAACTGTTTGAACATTCCAGAAAGAAACCAATGCAATCAGAACTTGAGGATTCTAGATCCTGAATCCTTGCAGATTCAGCCAGTATTCTAGAGAGAAGGGAGATACTTTGAGCTGAGCCCCACAAGCCCTTGGGGAATAGGCTGCTTTGGGGCACAGAGCATGAATGCAAAACAAAAAACAGTGGCATAGGATTTCTTGTGCTCTCACTGCACTGTAGTGATAAAAATCAAATGTTTTAATTGAGGAAATGAGAAAATATTTGGAAATGAGTGACATGTGTACAATGTAGAAAGATTAGTGCTTAAGGAGGGAATTTTAAAGCCTTAAATACATTTATGAGAAGAGGGAGAAAAAAACTAAAAGTCAGCAATCTAAGCATTCAATTAAAAAAATCCAGAAGAAAGAACAAATTAAACATAAATATAAAGAAAGAAAGAAAAAAGCAATTAAAAAAAAGAGTAGTATTCATGAAATAAAAAACACATACTCACCAGGGGAAATAAAAATGCAAATGTGGGTTTTTTGCAATGCTAATATAATTTATAAATCCTCAGCAATACTAATCAACAAAATAAGAAGAAAGGCAATAGTAGGAACAAGTGATTAATATCAGTAATAAACAGGGAACATCAATGGGCTGGCCAAGTGGCGTGTTGGTTAAGAGTTGGCTTGGGACGCCAGCTCTGAGCAGCAGGGACTGGGTTTGGCTCCCACATTAGGGCCAGTGAAGCTGTGCCCTCTACAGCTAAGATGGTGAACAACAGCTCAACCTGGAGCTGGGCTGCCATGAGTCGCCAGCGACAGTGTAGGCTGCAGGTGGGGCTGCAGTGGGCTGCCGTGAGCTATTGTGAGTGGCTGGCAGCCAGCATGAGCTGCCATGAGCCACCATGAGCGTCCAGGGGCCAGCGATCTATCTGCCTCGCCTGGGAAGAGCGCAATGGTAATACCAACATGGGCCAGTGAAGCGACGTCCTCCACAACTAGACTGAAGAGCCAAAACGGACAGGAACTTGTCTGTTCCCCTCCCCCGATTCCTCAATAAAATCTTTTTTAAAAATTTTTAAAAAATAAAAAAAATAAAAAGGGAACATCATGACACACATTAAAATATAGTAATATGCGGCCATGAACAACTTTATATTGATAAATTTCATAAATAAGATTAACAAATTCTTTGAAAAAACCATAACATATCAAAATTGATTCAAATAAAGAAATAGAAAAATCTGAATGGTGCTATTATGTATAAAAAAGATTGATTTTGAAATTAAAAACCTTCCCACAAAGAAAACTCTGATTTTCAAAATCAGATGCTTCAAAAGAGAATCATTCTAAATACTTTAGAAAGAAATAATTTCAATCCTGTACAAACTTTTTTAGAGTTTAGATATAAATGCTATATTTCCCAACTCGTGTTATGAGGCCATCATAATCTTGACAGCAATAACTAACAAAGACATAAAATAGACAATTTATAGATTAATCTTTCTCATGAACAGAGGCACAAACATACTAAACACAATAGTAGCAAGTTGAATTCAAAATATGCAAAAGCATAATACGCCCTCACAAAATTGGGTTTAAACCAAGAATGCAAGGTTGATTTATCAGTCAAAAATCAATTACTATAATTCACTACACTATCAGAAATAAGGGAAAAAACATGTAGCCATTTTAATAAATGCAATAAATAAATAAATAAATAAATAAATAAATACTTTTATAACCATTCCTGGTTGAAATAAAACAACAACAAATAGAAATAGAAGAAAGTTTCTTCATAGATAAACAGTATCTTCAAAGAAAATTTATAGCAAACATCATACCTGATAAAATATTAGAAAATTTCTTCTGGAGATAAAGATATCTCAGGAGAAGGATAGCTCCATTGCCATTTCCACTTAACATTCTCCTGGAAGCCCTGTCAATGTAATAAGGCAAGAAAAAGAAATAAAATATAGGAAGAGGAGACATGAGAATATACATAGAAAATCCAAAAGGCAAATTATTACAATCAATCAATAAATTTATCAAAGTCAATAGATACAAAATCAATACACAAAACTAAAGTATGTGCTTACAAAATACCAACAAATAATTAGAAAATAAAGATCAATACAATGTTATTTATAGTAACATCAAAAAATTAAGTATCTAGGATTATATCTAACAATAATGTCTAAGAAGGAAAACTATAAAACATTATTGAAAGAAATTGCAAAAGACCTAAATCAATATAGTATATACTATATCCATGAATCAGATGACAGTAGTGCAGGAAAGTCATTTCTCCCCAGATTGATCTATAAATTCCATATATTCCTAATCAAAATCTAACAGGTATTTTTGTGGAGATTGAGAAGCTAATTTAAATCAACGTGGAAATGTTAGAATAGCCATGATGACCTTGAAGAAAGAAAACAAAGTTGAGGTATTAAATCTTTATATTAAAACTTATTTATAGTTATTAAAACGTATTTATATTAAATAAGATATCAAAACTTATTTATAGCTATTGTAATTAAGCTTATTATTGATTAAAGGATAAACGATAAATTTACTGAGCAAAATATTTCAGAAATAAAGCTACATATACACAAATACTTCATTGATGACAAAGTTGTTATCACAAGCAGTCAAAATGATAGTTTCTTTGCCTTTTTACTCCCCAATAAATGGTGCTGTGTAAATGGATATCCACAAAGGAAAAAAAAAAAGTGAACTTTGAATCCCACCTCACTATCTTATGTCATACACAAAAATCAATTCCAGATGGAACAGATTTATTTCTATATAAAAAGTAAAACAATACATTTTCTGGAAAATAATATGAAAGAATATATTCATGAGCCAGAAGAGACAAAGACCTTTTCAACAGGACACAAAAGCATGATCCATAAGAAAATGATAGATAAATTGGATTTCATTAATTTAACAACCACTGAACCATTGATGCTAACTAGCCCCCTCCATGTTTTAGAAGAAGCCAAAATATCCAACTTTAAAATCCATAATACTTAAAATTTTCAAAAACTAACATATGGGTAAATTAAACATATCTAACTAGCAGAAATTTTGTGGTCTAAAAAAAAAAAATCAAAACATTAACGATTTCAACAACATGAAGTCCCTCGGTGGAGTTGCAAGAGACACTTGATTGTAATTCAGTTAATCCTGTTTCAAACGATGCAGTAGTAGGCAAAGATTTAAGTCTCTTCCACAGGAAGCATTTTAAAATTCAAAAGTGGTTTAAAAGGGAAAAGTTAATCAAAATGTCTGTGTATATCTGGCTTCACTCATTTTAGTTAGGCTTTTCTGAAGCACAGTTTTGACAGAACTAACCCATTGCGACACAGCCTAAAAGTAGAACCAAGTAAACACGGAAAGACCATCAGGGAAAAAGCAAGTGAGTGTATGACATATGTAAAGAGATTCTATCTCAGAGAACTAAGGCCAGAGGAATGTATTCAGTATTTATAATGGAAGTTAGAGCTTTATCTCATAGCACTAAGTATAGTTAATAATTCATGTTACTAAACTGTATGTGTATAGGAACAAGGGAGACCTAATTCCAAGAATAAGAATAGAATAAGAACAAATACCCTGCCATCCCGAAGTCATGAGTTATTCAAGTCCATAAACATAAACAAATCAGCCCCAAAAGTGAGATGGTGCAATTTAAATTAAAAAAAAAGAAATAAAAAGAGGCTTGATGCCCTGCCACTATAAAGCAAAAAGACTGAGCTGCCCTGAGTGACTGCCCCCTGAGGCTGACCCTGTTAGCAGGCAAAGACTGCACACAAAAATCAGGCTTTTCTTCCACACTTGCCTACAGGGAAACTCACACCATCAGCAGCGTTGTCTGCGACTACAGAGAACTCCAATATAAAGGTTTGGATTCGATGTGCTTTTCATATGAGGTTAAACAAGGGATAGTGTCCTCACACTGAGTCGTACTGTGCTTTTACTTCTGAAAATGATAGCTTGCCGATTCAAGGCTGTGATTTTCAGAACACATTCCCATTTCTGTTTCCAGTCTTGTGTTCCTCAGACAGCCCAGAAAGAAAGCATTGTGTGTGTGATGATTTTTTTTCGTGCCCCAGTAAGCTTTCAAACTGGGCCAATCAGAAGTGACGCATGTGGACATAATATCTAGCTTGCTTTAATTCCATCAATTAATATAGAGTGAGACTGACTATGTAGAATATTTAATACAAAGAACAAAAGAATGCCATTACATGAAAAATGTAAGAACTAGTTTGAACTGTGTGCTATTCCATCCTGCTTTATCTAGCCACTTTATCTGCATGGATTTCTTCCAGGAGATAAATCTTTCAATCAGAATTTTTTGGTGAGTTGTAGTCTGTGTCCTGTCAGGTCGTGTATCAAAATTGCAGGTGAATTTTCCCCTCTTGATTCTGCTAAACTGTAAAAGGGCTTGCAGAGCAAGAAATCTTAGATGTTTTATTCATTCTAGGCACTGAAAAAAATGGTGAAACTTTTTTTTTTCCTGCTAAACACAAAATACCCGTCTCCTGATATGTTTCTCTAAAGATATGACAAAGCACAGGTATTTTTATCCAAAGGACATAAAATGTACATTTAAAGTTATGCATATATTTCATGGTATAATTTGCTATTTTATTTTTTTACCATTAAGAAACACATTTCTAAAATCAATATCTACTCCTATTTAGATTTCTTGAAAGGGAAGAATGAAATTGAATATGAGAAAATGTAACTGGCAATGAATAGTAAGAAAGGGGTATTTATACTTTGTCTTCTGCAGTCCATCCTGTGAAATAATAATGAAGCCAGGGGATTGGTGATAACGATCACTTGCTTTTATGTGGTAGGGAGCCACCATTTCAGATGGTAGAAACCACTAAGGAAGAAAGTGACTGCTGCAGGCGGAAGCAGAGCTCCCTAATGCATAATTTAGAGATAATATGTTACAGGAAGGACTTCATCAAAACGTGTACAAAGTGAAGAGTTAGTGCTGTGTAATGTAAAATTAATGCTTGTCTTAATTGGGGTTTTAAGGACAGCATAAAGAGGCATCAGCAAACTCCTTACATTTTGGATTATTCTACCTTTTACCACCATCTTTCACTTTACTTTAAAATCTTTCCAACATTGGATATTTGGTTTGCTGCATTCCTATCCTACACACTTTCCCTCCATGGTATTTGATAAGCTCAGAAATAAAAGCCCCTCTCTGCTTGTTTGGGAATCTTCCCACTACATCTGGGCAGTCATTTTTCCATGACTGTTCCTTTAACCAACTCTCTTTCCTTGTGCTGATCTCCTTGGTCTCTCACATAGAATATTTTATGACCTTGATTGCCCTGGCTCCAGCCTTCTCCCCTCTTATCTGTCACTCAGATAACTTCTAGATTCACTTTTCAAAATCATCATGTTACTCTTCTGGCTTACAGGATAAAATCTTGGCTCCCATGTAGATTTAAAAGAAGCCAGCAGAGTCCAAGGGGCCCAGGAGGGGAAGGAAGTCTTGGCCAAGTTCACGTATCTTTGATTCCCCACCCCGTCTTGGCACACCAAAGGATAACTCAATGCTCATGGATTCTCAGAATTAAATTAGATTGGCTTGTCTTAGATTTAGAGGCTCTTGGCTACACACTCTAATTAATCAAACTAACTAATCTCACTCTAATCTAGAGATTGCTCAGTACTTCTGGGTCACACCTGGCTCACCACCATCTTTATTCTATTCCAGGGGAACACACTTTCCAGGAAGAGAAGATTCTGAGCTGAGCCAAAGGAGCAGGTAGAGTTTTAACTGATAAATGCCAGGGTGGTCCTGAGGGGGAGGAGATAAAGCAGGCTGGTTGGACTGGCTCAAATTCTAGGTTTAAACTAGAAATGGCAATGGCAGTCTAACGGCTTACATGTCATCCAGGCTAGATCAGTAGATTCAGGGTTTCACTGGGATTTGGAATCAAAGCCCATACTAATTGTTTGTGTGTTTCAAATGCTTCTTCTGGTCATACCACCGGGAATCTAGCAGATTCCTCTTTATGAATTTGGGAATTCAGAATCTGGGCATGTTTTTTTCCATCAAAGTCCACTAACAATGAGTATCTATAGCATATCAGCTCAGAGTGGGAATTTGAATCATTTTCCCTAATCACATTGAATGAGTTCAGTGAACAACAAAACGGTACAACTCAAAATGAGAAATCACCATTGCCCACAACTGAATTTTACGTTTCTTTCAAAATCATGTATTTAATATAGCACTCATGTTAATCCTGAGCAGAAGGATATTGAATCTCTGAAAGATCTTAACAAATTATGTAAACATCACTTTATTTGCAGTGTAGAGCCAAATATTTCCTATTAATGAAAGATTTCTTTATCAAATTCCCATAATAAAGCTGTTTATGGTATTTGCTAAATGAAGTGAGTCACATCAGTCCTCAGGGCAACGCTGTCGCCTTGTAGCCTTAGGAGATTTTTCGTATTCCGCAGGGATTTCATTTAAGAACTAGCCTTTTAACAATTATGTCTCTCTTAATATTTTAACAACTTTACAGACCTCTTGGGGTGCGGTGTTACACTGAAGCCTCTTTAAGCTTCACAAAAATGGATATAAAAGCTCTCAGAACTATTCCAAGAACCAGATTAAGCCTTCATGGAGAAATTTTGATTATTTGATCACACAATGCATCATTTTTTTAGAATCATATTAGGATGTATGTATAAACAAATATCTTCTTTTGTTTTCATTACTTTCTTTCAATGGAAGACATTTTTACAATTAAAAAAAAAAACCTAACAAGCCCAAATCTAACCTACAATTCTTGGTAGCAATTTAATAGCTGACAAGAAAAGGACTTCATAACCATGGAGATACTCGTTTTGACATGAAAATACTCTGTCAGAATGTGAACTCTGATCCAATACATGAACAGATACTGTTTCCCCTGATGCTTTTGGCTAGACTTCACAAGGAAATTGTTTTCATCATTTCAGTCACTTAAAAATGAACAAAAAGCTAATGCAATTGAGGCAGCAGAGCTCACAGGTCTGACAAATGGATAAAATGTTCCTCTGCTAATTTTTTTTTTAACTTTACAAATATTTTTACATCCTTCTATGTGTGCATGCACGCACTACCACCAGGAAATCCAGCTCCAACTTGTTGCTTCTAGAGCTCCTTTAATCTCCCCTCCCTCTCTCTGGCATTAGCATGTTTTCCATGACGGCAGTGTGAGTGCTTATAAATGAAGGTGCTGACATTTGCACTAGTTTCAGGGCCTTCTTCCTGATGTTTCAATATTTTTGGAAACCGTGATTGCTAAACCCCCCAACCACAGAAATCACAAGATGGATTTAGGATTGAAAAGTCTCACCGAAAATAGTTTTAGGCCATGACGAAGAGATGCAGCCCAATCACACCTCCCTTGGAAATGTGTTTGATAAGCTCCTACTTAGGCAGGATATCTGTTAGTATCCTAAAGGTGCATAACGACGGCTATGGAGGTCAAAGTGCGCAATAGTCTTGATGACTATGCTTTGAGTAGCTAATTCTGTTGTGTTTAAGAGTTATTAAAAGCAGATTGCTCAAGAATAAAATGCCAGCCAGTAGCAATATGAACATAAAATGTGATTAATTAAAAATTTATGTAGGAAAGGACAGGTGTGGAGTGTATTCTGGGTGTCCACCTTGACCAGACTGAGATATTAGGTCAGACCTTCATGTGTTCTGTTTGCATTAAGGCTCCTAAAGTTTCTGGAAAACTGAATGAAGGAAATTCATGGAACTGATCATCCCTGTGATCTCTGAGAATACGAGGGTCACTGAGGTTAACACTCTTGAACAGTGAGGACAGAGGAGTCCATCCACCGATAAGCACCGCCTACAAGCAGCCACTTTGACATAAGAGGAGTCAAGTGTCACGAGCTGTCTCCTGGGTATGGTGGTATAGCACGTGGCAAATACACTCTGCTCCAGGCCACAGGAAATCTGCCCTAAATGGTTTTAGGGAATGGTTCATAAATTGAAAGAACAAGGTAGCTCTTGGGGGTAAGAAGAAACTTAGAAAGAGCAGCATTCTCTTTACGGCAAAGACATGTGTGAAGAGAAGTGTTATGTCCAGAATGGAGTGACAAGGTTACAAACAGCAGTGGCAATGAGCTCACTGTCCCTGGTATCTGTAACGTTCCTGTGTTTCACCAGCGGCATAGAAACCTCTCAACAAGGCCATTGAGTGGCACTGTCTGAGTATAGGTCAAGGGAACCCTGGGGACAAATGTCTCCCCTCTGATTCAACAGGACACTGGATAGATCAATGTCAGGTGGACCCTTGGGGGCAGAATGGCTTTGGAGAAGAGATGAATGTGGAGAAGAACAAGTAACTACATCTGAGGATAAAAGTAATCCCACTGCTTCTAGTGCTGAAATGGCATGAGTAGATTTTTTGTTTTACTTCACTTCAGAGCTAAAATATTGTCAGGCACAAGAAAAGCATTATGAGGGAAATGTTTAGTATCCTAAGATCACATAATTGGAAGTTTTAAAATATGGTTTCCTCAGAAAAAGTAATAATTGCAAAAATGGAGATTTCTCTCGCTATCATAACAATTTGAATCTATGCTTGGTTATAATTTATAAATATCTGATATTGTTTTTAAAAACTTTTCAAGGAGAGTTTCTGTTTTTAAAAATGTTGTCTCATTGATCAGAATCAACAACTGAGGCATTGGACAACTGAAGAGTTGGGTCTATTAGCATTGTAAATAATTGTCTTAGGCATATCCAACCCACAGCTGAACACTCCATCTTTTCCCCAAGACCATCTCCTCTTCCTATTGCAGAGGTTGTCACCACTAAACAGCACAAGCCAACAAACTGGAGAAAATTCTCAATTTCTGTTTCTCCTTGCATTCATTCATTCACTCATGTCTTCATTCCTTCTTTAGTCAACAAATATTTTGGAATTCCATGTACACGTATGTGCGGGGCATTCTCATTGGTGCTAGGATAAACAACTCAAATTACACCCTTGTAACCGTGTCACCTTCCCATCAAGGCCTTTTGATGGGAATTACCAAGGCCTTTTTATTTAGCTTCATTAGCATCGCTTCACTCTGCCCACTTCATCCCACCTCCACTCCCACACTTTAGCTTAAGACAGGGTTTATCCGCATTAGCAGTCGGCACTATTAATATATTGGGCTGGATAATGCTTTTTTGTGGAGGGCTGTCCTGTGTACTATAGAATGTTTAGCAACATCCCTGGACTGTGCTCACTGAGTGCCAGTATCACCCCCCTCCAGTTGTGACAACCCAGGGTGCCCCCAGATATTGCCAAACATACCCCAGGAGGGGTACAATCAGCCCTCCTATTACCCCATTAAGTACCACCATCATCTCACTGCTAAGTTACCGGAATGAACTCTTAACTAGTATTCATTCCTTCTTCCTGTCTTCTTCTCCAATTTGTCATGCACATCATGAGCCCTTGCATTCACCGAGCCATTTCTAAGCATCATCCCTGTTTGTTTTACAAACAGGGTAGTGGAGTTCCATTGGAGTAATGTTCCCACAGTCACAGAATAAGTAGGAGCCAATATTCAAAACCAAGATCTGACTGAATAGAAAACAAAATTAAAATCAAACAAACAAAAACCTGTGTTTTTAACTAATATTCAATACCCCCCAGAGTGTATATTCTAATATTAAGAAACAAAAATGTTTTTTCTCAGTTTAAACCCATTTGACAGCTCCCTATGATCTGCATGATGAGCCCGACTTTTCAGGGCTTGGAGCTTAATCACTTTTCTACATCCTCACCCGCACTTCCTGTCATATACTCCTAGTCCACTGACCTTTGTGCTTTTTCATGAACATCTGTTCTCTTTCTGGCTTAAGGGATTTTCCTCATGCTCCTCACCTGCCTTTAAAGCCTTCTCTTGTCAAAATCATCTCCATTCTTCAGGACTTGATTCAGATACCATGTTCCTAAGATGTCCATTGCTGCTTTTCCATCACATCTTGTTCATGGTGCTATTTTATCCCTTATTACATTGCAACCCTTATGTTATGCATCTCCCCAATTGGTCTCACGTGTCAAGGGCTGTATCATTTAACTCTTTCCATGACTTTGGGCAAGTCATGAAACCATCCTATGCCTTAGTTTCTCTACCTCCAAAATGGGGACAATAACAACAGCTGCTTTTTTAGGTTGTTGCCAGAATTAAATGAGAAAGATTAAGTGCCTGGCAAGCATCAATGCATTAGTTATTATTTGAATTCCAAAAATCTGGTACATTCTTGGCACATGTTGAAAACTCAAAAATCATTCATTAAGTAGATATGTTCACTGTAACTTTCAGGGTTATTCTTCAGTTGAAGTTCAGCTATGCTGCGGCCTAATCGACTTTGAGTCACCACATCAATGAGGTAGAGCTAATTAGTTCAGACCAAGGTCACAGTTGGATTAGACTTGCCACGGGGAAGCAGATAGTCACTCCTTATAACCCGCAGTGAGTCCAACAGAGGCAAGAATCTTGCAAAGCTGCATCTGATACTCCAGATCCAAAGTAGATAATCTCTAGAACTTTTTTCTCACTTAATATGTATGGTTTGATTTTTTTCTCGTGGTTTTCTATTTCTTTCATTCTTCCACCTCCATTTCCTGGGAGCCATTTCCCCCTGCCCCCACTCTTTTCTGTTTTATGTCTTCATACTCCATTCTTTCTGTGGCTCCCCGAACTGTTCACAGTTCCTAAGTATCAGTCAGAACAATTTTTTTTAAAAGATTTTTATTGGGAAATTGGGGGAAGGGGAACAGTGGTGGGGAATTGGGGAAGGGGAACAGATAAGTTGCTGTCCTTTTGTTCTTCAGTCTAGTTGTGGAGGACGTTGCTTCACTGGCCCAAGTTGGCACCATCATTGCGCTCTTCCCAGGTGAGGCAGATCAGTCGCCGGCTTCTAGACGCCTCTCACTGTGGCTGCTGGCCGCTCACGCTGGCTGCTGGCTACACACGGTAGCCCATGGCAACCCACTGCAGCAGGGGCTGCAGTCTACGCTGTTGCCAGCGACTCACAGCATCCCAGCTCCAGGTTGAGCTGTTGTACAGCATCTTAGCTGTGGAGGGCAGTGTCACTGGCCATCATATGTGGGATCTGAACCAGGGCCCTCTGGCGTCCCAAGCCAGTTCTTAACCAATGCACCACTTGGCCGGCCCAGAGCAATTTTTTAAATCTGAATATTATTATCAAACAATTTGCTTCCCCAAATTCAAAGGAAATTGTGAGAATGTTACTATGGACAAAAACATCAAACTACTCATCAAATTACTTGGAGCAGGAATTGACTCAGGGGCACTAACTCACTCTGCCTAATCAGAAAAATCTTTTTCTATTTATCTTCTAATAAAAAAATTCTACATTTCTTTTTTATTGAAGATCAATTGTATGCATACTTTTATAGTCAGTATTATTTTATTACATGTATTTAATACTGATGTACAGTGTTACATCATTATTAAACTCTTCATTGGAAATGGCATAGACAAGTTTTAAGAAATAATATCATTTAAATACAAATCAAAGCCCCTATATCTTATGTATATCTGTTCTTTCCAATAATGTTTTATTGCAATGCTTGATGTGTCAAATAAAAGATTGCATTGTTCTGTGTTACAAGAACTTTTGAAAACAGAACTGTACACTAGGGAGATGGATTATGATTTCCTTGGGAATAGTAATTCTGAATCTCCAGCCTTTGAAATAATTGAAATCTTATTTTTAACCTGATATTAACATAGTTTAGGGAACTAAAACGTATCTTTTATTATTTATTAAGCATCATTCAAAAATATCCATACTAAAATGATTTATTTTTCAAGCAAATCCTTGCAAGCTGGAAGTTAGACAAATGTACTGTATTCCTCATATTGGGGGGGGGGGTCTTTGTTTGATTTAGAGAAACGTATAACATATCAACCATAATGATTTCACAAGTAACTCTTCCTCTTCTTCTTTTGTCATATAAGAAAGTGTTGGACTGAATTCCTTATGAGAACTGCATATTTATTTGGCACTACTATGCACCAGGTACTATTCTAGACATCGAGGATAAAAAGAATAAGACAGATTCTTTTCATAGAAGCCTTCACATAATGTGCAATTTCTCAGGAAAGACAGACAATTATACAAATAGAAGATGACATGGGCCCTATGTTCTTGTGGGATATTAGGGAAAGTTTCTTAGAGGAAATGACTTTTGAGATGATGCCTGAAAGATAAATAAGACTTGACTGGTAAAGTTTGAGGGGAGAAGTAGAGGAGCCAGGCAAGGAGAATAGGATATATAAAGACTCAGAATCAAGAGGCAACATGGAGCCTTAAAAGCATGGATAAGAGTTTGGCATGACAATGGTATCGAGTGTAGGGAAGATGGGTGGGCAGGTCAGAGGTACAGGCACAAGATGGGTCATGGAGGGTCTTGGGAGCCATGTCAAGTTTTGACTTTGTCTTAGGAATACTGGGAAAATTTACAAATGATTTGAACTGGAAAATGGCACAAAATGAGGAATCAACATTTACAGAAGATCATTTGGGCTACCGTGTGAAAATGGATATGTGGCGATTAAGAACGGAGTCAAATTACGAGGCATTTTCAGGAGTCTAGGTAAGTGATGGTGATGGCATGAATTAAGGTGGTGGCAGTAATGCTGAGAGATGAACAGAAATTGAAACATGATTCTTTTATTCACTATTGATTGACCTGGTGTTTAATTAAGCAGTGAGAGAGGTGTCACCAATGGCTCTGGGTTTCTTGTTTGGGTAACAATGCTACCATTCACTGACACAGATACACTGGAAGACATAACGTTGAGTCCACACAATGACGAGTTCAATTTTTGAAATGTTGAGTTCAAGATTCTTACTTAGATGCCTCTGGGCAAAGATATCCAGTAAGAAAGTGGCTCTAGTTGTCTGAAAATAGACCAGACTTAGAAATATAGATCTAAGAGATATTTTTAAAAGCTACTGAACAAAATCCATGTTTTCTCTTTCATCATGGGTGCATAAGCAGACCACATTTCCCAGTATCTTTTACAACTGGAATCTGCTATGTGACTGAAACCTGGCCAGTGGAATGTGAGAAGAAAAATACCCCACTTACGGGCCAGACCTATAAAAACCTCCCAGAGGCACTGGTCTATGGTCTTTTTCCCATGCTCTTTTTCTTTTTAGCAAATGTGGAAGCTAGCAGGACTCTGTCAGCCTGAGTTACTGAGCAACTGAGAAAGGGCCCTTCCACTGACCTTTTCACTTATCCAATCTTGCCATAGGAACAATATGTAAACCGTATTATGACTGAGGAATTATACGTTTAGGGCGTGAATTTTTTACAGCAATGAGGTTACCATAACTGACTCAGGAGCCTTCTGAATGAAGATGGGTAAAGAATAAAGACTTGAAGCCTCAGATGAGATTGGCCAGGAGGAGGGTCGTCTTAGTTTCTGATTGCGGCTGTAACAAATGATCACAAACTTAGTGACCTGAAACAACACAAATGTATTGTATTATGGTTCTAGAGGTCAGAAGTTTGAAGTGGGTCTTGCAGTGTCAGCAAAGGTGCATTCCTTCCTGAGGCTCTAGGGGAGAATCTAAATGCTTACCTCTTCCGGCTTCTCGAGGATGCCCGCATTGCTCCAACCTCTGCTTCTGTCACTACATACCCTTCACTGCCTCTTCTGCCTTCCTCTTTCCCTGATGAGCACTCTTGTGGGAACATTGAGATCACCTGGATAATCCAGAATAATCTTCCCTTTTCGAAGTCCTTGACTTGATCATATCTGCACAGTCCCTTTTGCCATGTATGTAACGTAACATATTCAGAAGTTCTGGTAATTAAGATATGGACATCACTGAGCAGAGGGCTATTATTCTGCCTGCTACAAGGCATGGAAGGATAATAGGAAAAGCATTGAAAACAACACCTTGAGTAGCACCAATTTCAAAGGTATGGGCTGAAGAAGAGAAGTGAGTAAGGTAAGCATGAATAAATATAAAGACATGGGGAAAACCCAGGGAGTACTATGACATGGAAAATATGAATAGAAGCATTTTAAGAAGGAGGGGGCAATCAGCTGAGTTTTTATCAGTGAGAGATTCAGTAGGATAAAGACAAATGTTCTTTGAACTTAGCTTAGAGGGAATCAGTGGCCTTTTAAAGATCTGTCTGAGGAGAGCAGTAAGAAAGAAGGCTAAGTTGAGTCATGATTGGGAAGGGGCATTTTGGAGCTATTAGTGGAATCTAAATGGGGTGAAGGCAAACTAGGGAGAGAACAGGGAGCAGGCGCAGGAATTGGAAACAAAAGAGCCCCCATCCCCAAATAAAAATACCTATGTATATTTATTTAAAAGTACCTCTGGAGAGGGAGATAGTAACTCTAGAGAGAGATGGAATAACAAGATTTTAGCCCTTAGAAAAGGAAGAGAATCTCTTTTATTTTAACGGGGAGAGACGAAAAGGGAAGAGTTGTATATAAGTAAATTGAAGGAATTACTGTCCAGTTACTTGTTTCTTCTGTAAACAGAAGGCAAGATCAGAGGCTGACATGAAGGGCAGCTGGGGAGGGAGTGGGTGTGCTTTTGAAAGTCCTAGGTATTGTCTGGAATACAACATGGAATGAGAGCTTGTTGGCCAGTAAAAATGCAATAATGTTGTCAGAGAGCTGCAGGTGTCTCGCCCAGATTAGAGAGGTAAGCCTATGCTGGACCTACCTTCAGAACTGTGCAATTTTTCTCTTGAAATGTCAGTGAGCTCACAAGTGCAGAGAAGGTAGCAATTAGATTTATTAAAGTTTGTGGGCTTTCCCTCTAGCTGGTGTGATGAGAAGACAATGGGATAAGAGTTTTTTTAATACTAGTAAGCAAAGGGATGAAGGGATGGCGTGGGTCAGGAGCTGAGTAAGACAGGAGGGACTGAATGAGGAGAGGGACAAGGGGCTCTACCATAAAGACACTAAAGAAGTCAGAGAACTGGTATGTTGGGAACAATAACGTGAGAGACAGAGATGGTTGGGAACATGTGGTGGTTAAGCGTGAGTGTGAATCTTTATTTGAGAGGTGAAACAATCCGGATGTGACAAGATCTAGGGTGTGGCCATGGAGTGGTCCCTGAGTAGCGGAAGGTCACTGAAGGTGAGGCAGGCGTGGAACGATGAGTGGAGGCGAGGTTGTCATATTGAGTCACCCAGAATGATGTCAGCCCTGAGGGTGGAAAAGATGACTGCTGGCCAGGTGTCAAGTTCTTCTCAGAGATTTACTGACCATATCATCAACAAACAGGCAGGAAGAGAAAACACAAAAGCTGCCCACAAAGGCAAAATGCATTGGAAGCAATTACTTGAATGATTCAATTAAAAATCTTTCTTATGGCTTCTTAAGAAAAGCAGACTTTGCCTGTATTCACCTAAATGAATTCGCTTGAGATTTTACAGTGCCTTAAATCATTTTTTTCTTGTCTGAATAGCTAGCAAGTTGCAGGCCACCTCTGATTCCATCTGGCCTTCAGGTCTGAGGCTGGATTAACCTGGACCAATGAAAGTGCACAACAGAGTGCTGGCAACTTTCTTCTTCTGTCAGATTGGTCATATTCTAAAGAAAGGGTTGTGGTAGAAGAGCTTAGACAGGAGAATGTGCAGTGATGCTAAAAGTATCCCTGCTCCACTCTGCATTTTGCCCTCTAATCTGCAAAAGAATCGCTTGCTCACATCAGCTCCCCAGCTCCATGATTCAACCCTGAGCATTTTTAAAAAACAGTGATCATACCTTATACTGTTTAATGTACTCTGGATAAGATAAACTGGAATCTTTCTTGCCCCATAGGAGTGAACAACTGCATGTGTATTTTTAGCTCTCTAAAATAATAGATTAAACCACTTCATTTAAACTTCTATTTGAAATGAGCAAGTAAATTAATAAGTGCTTTTAAATGATGATAAACAAGGGGATTCTTAGGAAAGAGCCCATGAAGAATATCACCTCCTGGGGCAGCTGATTGGCTGTTAGTTAGAGCACAGGCTCATAACACCAGGGTTGCTGGTTTGATTCCCACATGAGCCAGCGAGCTGCACCCTCCACAACTAGATTGAAGACAATGACTTCATTTTGGGCTGATGGGTCCTGGAAAAAGACACTGTTCCCCAAAAAAAATTATTTAAAAAAAAGAAGAGAATATCACCTTCTGCCTCCTTCCAGTTTAGAGAATTATAGCATCTACTTACTGACCACCTGCCATGTACCCGGAACTGAAGAAAACACAAAAAGGTACACAATACACACACATTTTTGCTGGGCACACTTGTTGGCTAGTTTGGAACATATAAAGCATGGATAGGACATTCATAAAACGTAAGATTTTTATCAACTATCAAAATCATCTGAAATAAGTAAATGACATTTATTATAGATGGGGTGAGCTCTGTTCACTCAAAAATAAGTGACATACAGTTTCTGTTCTTGTGTAGCTTACAGTGAGTGTATGGAGGTATGGGGGAGGTGGCATGTACACACTAAAGCATAGGACCATAGAACGCTTCCATAAACCACATCAGAGACTTGTGGGGCAGGAGAAGTTAGGATCATTCTCTCTGGGGAAGTGAAATGGGAACCACGTCTGGAAGGCATTGCAGAAATTTGCTAAGGGAGCTGAACGGAAGGTGAGAGACCAACCTTCCAGGTTTGAGCCTTCTCTGAAGTTGTTTTCTCTGATTAATATTACTCTAAATGAGTCCTTTGCTCACTAATCCACAATTTATTAAATACTTCTGGAAACAGAAAAAAGCAACTCCAGAGATTCTATGCTTCAGAAATGATGTGGTGAACACTGAAATCCATAATAAAAATAGTGCTTCTCAGAGTTCATGCAGCTCATGAGGGGACAAAGTGGGACTAGAGAAATCAACAAATGTCTGTGGTAAAAATGATCACACAGGCTAACCAGTACTGGGACAAAATATGTAGAAAAAGAAGCAAAAGTTCAACATTGAACAGTATTGCTAGTGGTTCTGACAATACTTATTTTTATTGCTCCTAGGATCCTGCCCAGGGCCATTCAATGTCATAATAACTAACATAGGCAGAACTTGGTGAAAATACATTTTATTGTCCTGTTTCCTTACACAAATATTCTGTGCTTGCTTATGATATTTTTGCAATTGCAACTGAGTCATTTACCTTGGGTGGGGATTCCAGGCCCACAGTGAGCAACTGTTTATTGGGAGGGACAGGCGAGGGAGAGTCATGCTCCACATTGAGACTTCTGCTGTCTCAGAGGCTGACCATCAGGTTATCACTTTATTACTTTACTGGACAAAGTAAGAACCAGATGTACCAGAATTTAACAAAAATGTCCCTAATGATCCAAATTTTGCAAAGTGGAGAAAAATCCAAGCCCTACCTTACTGTAAACTAGCAATAATAAAAATTGATGGGACTCCACAGATATTGCAGATAAATGTATTTGTAAAGGGGTCAGAGGGACTTCTGGCTTCCAGTCCAACATGTAAGGATCTCAGAAGTCACCACTCCATCCTACTAAGTAAAAAGCTGACCAAACTGAAAAATTAATAACTCTTCTTAGATCCAGCAGAGAAGTGAGGTCCTAGGGTAAACCACTGCCCCCAATTTGGAGAAATGGGTACATGCAGAGAATCACAACTTACTAGAGCAGAAATCCACAAGCAGAAACTTCCATGGGAACCAGGGAGGGTTAGGAAAACCTGAACTGTAATTGACAAAGAGCTGCAGGCTCAGGGTGGACAACTCTGGGAGTTCAAAACTCCCAGGGGACTCAGTCAGTCATAGGGGAGTCTACACTCTTGTGAATTTTGCTTCCAGGAGCTCAACCAGGTCCTCACAGTGAACACTGGAGAAAAATCTCCTCATGCTTCCAGCAGGAGAAGAAAAAAAGGAACTATTTTGAAATACTAGAGCATCCTGTTCTTAATTAGGCATGCTCTCAGGAAAAACTACTTTTAGCATAGCCTAACCTGCTGCGGTTTTATCAGAGCCTAACCCCTCTGGGGAAGGGAAATATCTAACTCCAGCTCCCTCTAACCATCCTGCCCCTCCTAAGGGGAGTGTGGTAGGACTAAGAAGCACCTGCAAAGCTCATGGTCCAGGGGTATAGACTCACCAAAAGACTGAGACCTAATCATAGGATTATGGACTGTTTCTTCTTCCCCACTGACAGCAAAACACACTGGTGAGAATGTGTAGCCACAGGAACTCTCATTCATCAGTGGTGGAATGCAAAATGGTATAGCCACTTTGGAATCCAGTTTGGCATTTTCTTACAAAAGTTAACATACTCAACCTAAAAACCAGCAGTTGTGCTCCATGGTATTTTCTGAAAGGTGTTGAAAATGTACGTTCACATCAAATGCTGCACATGAATGCTTACAGTAGCTTGATTCATAATTGCCAAAATTTGGAAGCACATGAGATGTTCTTCAGTAGGTGAATGGGTAAATAAGCTGTGGCAACGTGGAATATTACTCTTCACTAAAAAGAAATGAGCTACCCAGCCATGAAAAGATATAGAGGAAACTTAAATGCATGCAAGTATTGCTAATTGAAAGCAGCCAATCTGAAAAGGCAACATACTGTATGATTCCACCAACTATTTGGCACTCTGGAAAAGGCAAAACTATGGAGTCAGTAAAAAGATCAGTGGGTGCCAGGAGTTAGAGGGGAAGAGAGGATTTCTAGGCAGGGCACAGAGGATTTGGGGGACAGTGAAACTATTGTGTATGATACTACAATGTTCAAAACATGTTATTATATAGCTGTCCCAACCCGTAGAATATACAATATCAACAGTGAACCTTAAGGTAAGCTGTGGTCTTTGGGTGATAATGACGTGTCAATGTAGGTTCATTGATCATAACAAATGTACTCTTGTGATGGGGGATGTCTACAGCAGGGGAGATTGAGGGAGTGGGGGAACAGGGGGTATTTAGGAACTCTGTACACTTTCCACTTAGTTTTGCTGTGAACTTGAAAGTGCTTTAAAAACTATTATATATTTTTTAATGGGGGAGGGTTATAGAATTCTTAACACTTGGGTTCTTAGAAACTGGTACCTGATAATTTGATCTGTGTCAAAAAGATTAGCACTGGATCTAAAATGTTAAATGACCTAAAGATAGTTTGAAACTAGAACACTGGAGAACTGATTGATTTTCTTCTTGAAATGTTGATATTGCCATAAAATTATCATCATTAGTGTACTTATAATAAAGTACATTAAATAAATGCCAGCCTCAGATTAGATATATATTTTTAAATGTATAAACATTCATTATCCAACCTAGATATCAGGACTGGATGGAAACAGGTGTGGCATAACGCAAATGGGTAGAAAAAGCAGACAGGACACAGCTCTTCATTCAATGACAATGATCTTGAGCAGAAAGAAGCAAGCCAGAGCATCAGTATCTGAGCTGAGGTATTGCTTGTGAGGTTTCTCCACTATGAAATTACTTCCCCTCTCCCTTCCCCCCGTTTCCACAGGAGAATTTTTTAGACTAGATTTTCTTGAGTGCAAACATGGATCATATTTCAGGCTTCAGAGTATAAGATTGGTTGTTACTGCTGAAGAAAAAAAATCCCCAGCTAAAATGTTAATAACAGGGAATTGACATATTTTTTTTCCAATTAAACTTTACTTCGTTTTCCAAAATTTTAGGTGTATATGAGTATTTGGATATATTTTCTGCGGAAAATGACATACAAAGTCATTCTCAAGCAAAATCAAGTTACTTTAGTAAAGGTTTATTAGGGTAATTCCTACACAAACTATTTGAATAACTGGAATAAATCAGATTTCATTTGTAACAAAGCAAAATGACTCTATTTAACATATATACACATACACAGAAAAAAGTGCACATAAAGAAAAGGAGAAAAAATCTGTCTAATACTTAATAGAATATATTTGGTCATAATAGCTAGAAGTAAGATGGTTTTTTCATCATTATTACCATAAATATTTCTTATAACAGGCATCATTAAACTAAAATGAAATTAAACCAAAACTATGACGGTATGAAGAAATAATTCTATATCCTTCCTTTCACAAATTCTCTTAACGTCTTTTATGCTCCTTGAGTTCCTTTCTTTCTTTTTTGCTTTAAATGTCATCTTTAAGAAGATACTTTAAAAGGTCACATCTTATAATGCGTTTAAAAAGAGTTGGTGCCTTCATTAAAGGGTCCCAAGAGCTCAAGCTTCTGTCTGGGTTAAAATTGAAACGAGGTTTTAGACCCTGTTATTTCATTTTCTACTAAGTTTTAAGTAATATAACCTTAGCAAAACTCTTACATTGGTGTGAAACCACAGTAGGATTAAGAGGCCAATTAGACAGGCGTGTTCCCAGAGCTCCAGTCTGAAAGGTCAATACAACTCACTGGAAGAAATCAGAAATATGGTATTTTAATTCAACAGGCATTTTCTGGTTTCCTTATTCAGCATCTTAAATAACCAGAGAAATAAAAGTACCTAGAAAGGAAAAATATATATATATATATATATATATATATATATATATATATATATTATAATTTTAAAGTTCTCACTGATATGCCCTCTTTACATAAAGAGCACAATCTGAAGTCTGCTGGCACATAGTCATAGAAAGTTAGCAGTCTCAGCAGGATTTCTGAAAGCTAATAATGTAAACCAAGTCCATTTTACTTAGCAGTTATTTGAGGAGTTACCTAAATTTTAGGAGCTATAATGCCTCCCCAGAAGTTGTATGATATGGGAAAGAGCGTGTAACAAAAAGATGTAACAAGTTTATTTATTTATAAGATTTTCAAATTATAAATAGGATTAATTCACGTGATATAAGATGGAGAGACATTCTATAGTACACAGTGAGAAGCCCCTCTGTTGCCCTGTCCCCCAGCGACCAGCTCATTTCTCAATGACAACCAGTTTCCAGTTACTTGCATAAACTTCAGAAGATTTCCATGCATTTCTAAACATCTACAGAAATATTTTCTCCACACATGTAGTAACATGTTATATATGTTGTTATGCACCTAGTATTTTTTTTAATTAAAGGTGTCTTGGAGGTACCTTTCCATGTCATAAATGTAGAATTTCATATTTTTTAAATGGCTCGCATGGTATTTCATTGTATGGTTGAACAATAATCATTTATATAAAATAATTATTTATATAATAGAAACCCTACTAATAGACATTTGCTTGTTTATAAACTTCAGGTATTATAACTGATGCTCCAATGAATCTTTACCACATATCATTTCGTATGTATCCCAGAATACCTGTCGAAAATCCCCTATATGATTTTAATGAATTGAAAACCACTTTCTCTTTAGACTCCAAATAAATATTAAGCTAATATTTATAGACTATCATTTTGAAGGGAAATGTGAGCGGTTAACCTACTAAGGTCTCCCACATGCCCCAACCTTGTTTTGGAAATTTTAATGTTCTTTCTAAGCTGGTTCACAAGAATCTGAAATACAAATCAAAATACCAAGTCAGAAAATAAGGGAGTTTTACAAAGAATTGCAAATTTATATGATAATTTTTAAAACACTAGGGAAATTAAGTCCTATTTACTCACACCTTTTAAAAATGATCAATTTCTTGAAATTGCAACTCTACGAGAAATTCCATGGCTTATAGTTACCATCCACGTAGGTATGAAATGGGTAGAATCAATGGCAGCGTTTGGTGTTTTAAGGTATGAGAAAACTGCCTCACTCTATCCCTGCAGGGTTAGAATGGCAGAAACCCAGTGTCTGACATCAGTGATCTCTAGTTACTATAGGTCAACAGGCTTCTGCCAATAGGAAGATAAGAAAATTTCCTGCCAGAAGGCATGAGATATCATCTGAAAAAAAATCAAAATATATTTCTCATTAACTCTGAGTTCTTCTTAAAGGGCTGATAGGGGAAAACACAAGTGAAAATCTGAGATGTCCCACAACTAGAGCAATAATTTGCAAGAGAAAAACATAACAGTCAAATAGAATATTTTTGGAAGTGGCACTCACTGGGTCACGCAGATCCAAGTTCTAATGTAAGAGACCTTGGGGAACACTAGAATGGAGGGCATAGGTCTTCAGTCACTATTATTTAAAGTTCTTTTTGTTGATTGATCTATATAATAACCTGGTTTTCCCTAAGGAGTTTCAATTGCAGGTACTTTTGTTTTTTTAATCAAATAACTTTCTTAAGGCTATTACTAAATATGATATACACTTTAAGTCATTAGGTTTTATTTAAAAATCATAAATTAGAAATCATTTTAAAAATCTGCCCTTACCCCAAGTAAAAATATAAGCAAAGTATCTGAACACACATTTTTCCAAGTAAGATGTACAAATAGTCAATAAACACATTAAAGATACTCAACATCATTAATCATCAGGTAAATGCAAATCAAAACTATGATGAGATAACCACTTTGCAACCACAAGCATGGTTGGAATCAAGTAGTCTAATAATAACAAGAGTTGACAAGAATGTGGAGAAGTAGGAACCCTCATCTACTGCTGATGAGCATGTAAAATGGTGCAGCCATTTAGAAAATAGTCTGGCAGTTCCTCAAAAGATTAAACGTAGAGTAATAATAAGACCCAGCATTCCACAACTAGGTATTTACCACCTACTCCCAAATGAAAATATGTCCACACACAGACAAAAAAAAACCCCAAAAAACCATACATGAATGTTTATAATAGTGGCACTCACAATAGCCAAAATATGGAAACAATACAAATACCCATCAGCTGATGAAAAGACAAACAAATGTGGTATCTCCATATAATGGGACATTATTTAGCCATAAACAGGCATGAGATACTTATATATGCTACAACATGGATGAACCTTGAAAACATTATATTAAGTTAAAGAAGCCAGTCACTCACACACAAAAACTCCCCACATATTATATGATTCTACTAATGAAAGTTCCAGGAGAGTGAAAATGACAAAGACAGATTAGAGGCTACTTTGTGCTGGCCGGTTAGAGGTGGGCACAGGGGGTGTGGAATGGAGGCAGAAAGCGATTGCTAAAAGGTACAGGGTTTCTTTTTGAGGTGATTAAAGTATTTCTAAAAATTGACTATGGTGATGATAATGGCATCTAAAGCTAAAAATATACTAAATTGAGTATACCCAAAACTATTATATTGTACACTTTAAATGTGTGCTTTGTGTAGTATGGGAATTATATCTCAATAAAGCTGTTTTTAAAAAGTCACCGCCCCACCCCCAGAAAAAATAAAATAAAAGGACCTGCCCTTGTTACATAAAACTGCTTCTATTCTATCTTATTTAGATAATCTCTGGTTTCTGGAAGAATTAGCAGTTTTGCAATAAGACAAGGAGATTTTTACAAAGAAGGAAATAATCACAGTGGTCTTCTTAACCTTCTATATAATCAAGCACCATTGAACGTTCAGCAGCTTACTGTCAGAAGCAGCTTCTGCCAGCATATCCTAAAGCACTCACGAAGAATGAGTTACACTGATTTCTGAATTGTCAGAATGTGAAAAAGCACAGCTGCTTTCAATGGAAAGAAAATTAGATTGAAAAGAAAAGTGGCAAAGAATATTCTTATTGTTTGTGAAAGCCTCCTTCTCTGTAGGTCCCTTTAATCCATGGTCCATCAGGAAATGAAACTCTTAACCTGATATTTCTATATACCAATTCACTGCTACTTCTGCCCAGCACACACAGAAAAATCAGAGAGATCTTCTTATCTAAATCATTAGAAAAACTAAATATTTATTGTGAAATCAATCTGAATGATAGTGTAAGATTTATTATTATTATTTTTTTTTTAGGGATGAGAATAGAAAACTTAGACAATTTCTTGTTACTAAAAGGACATGCTGAAAGCTTTTTCTTCTTTTAGTGCAGTATTTTTAAACCCCCTAAATCTGCTTATATTTCAGGCAGTGAGCTAAATGCTGTATATAGACTTTCATTTAATTTGACACCAACGTTATAAAGCAAGTGTGTTAGTACAGATCCTTAAAATGCATGACAAAGCTGACAAAATAGCATACAAAATATCCACAGACTCAACACTAAGAAGCAAATAGGAACCAGGGAGGCAAACTGAGACTGATGACTTAGGGGACATTAAAGTTCTTACAAATCCCTGAACTCCAGAGGTTTAAATTTTAAGGTAAAGCAAAGTACTGGAGACATGGCTGTAGGCCTATGAGATACAGAAGTTGGAACTAAGAAGCCTTTCCATATAAATTCAGGACCTGAAGAGGTACATTTTCAGCATATGTATATATATATATATATATATATATATATATATATATATATATATATATATATATATATATATATATATTTAAATCTACCTAAAAACGAGAGAACTGTAAGGTAACATCTGGATTACAGCTAAAAACTGGGTGGGAAAAAATCTCCACTGAGAATTTGTAACCAAATTTAGTTCTTAAACAGGTTTGGGAATTCAAATTTATACAATTCACATGGTCTAAGAAGCCCAAAGCTGAAAAATCAACTTAAAATTGTACCCAATTTAAGGTTGCCTAGCAAAAGAAGAAAAGAAACTCTTTAGAAAAAGACATATGAGTTTTAGCTAAGCCTCAGGTAATTGCCAGGTATGGAGTCCAGAGAAAGATGAGTTTATAATCCACAATTATAAAAACACATGCCCAATTAAGCCAATTTGAGAGTGAGAGTAAGAAATAGCCATCAAAAATAGAATTAGACCCTCTCTAAATAGGATATTAGATACTAAAATTATCAGCTGCAGGATGAGAAAAAGAGGGAATTTAAGAAAGAGAGAGAGGGGCCGACCGAGTGGCGCATTGGTTAAGAACTGGCTTGGGATGCCAGAGGGCCGCGGTTCGGATCCCACATATGAGGGTCAGTGACACTGCCCTCCACAGTTAAGATGCTGAACAACAGCTTGATCTGGGGCTGGGCTGCTGTGGGTTGCCAGCAACGGGGTAGGCAGCAGTCCCTTGCTGCAGTGGGTAGCCATAAGCTACCATGTGTAGCCGGCAGCCAGCATGAGCGGCCGGCAGCCGCAGTGAGCGGCCATCCAGAAGCCGGCGACTGATCTGCCTCGCCCAGGAAGAGCGCAAAGATGGTGCCAACTTGGGCCAGTGAAGCAATGTCCTCCACAACTAGACTGAAGAAAAAAACGACAACAACTTGTCTGTTCCCCTTCCCCTCATTCCCCAATAAAAAAAAATAAAATAAAAAAAAAGAAAGAGAGAGGGAGAGAATGTAGAGAGAGAATTAGAGAGAGAACTTGTCAGAAAGAAGGAAAAGACTCACAGCTAAATGAATTTCTGAGTGATACATATTTAAAATGTTTGAACAACACAAAATAAAATTTAAAAACTTGATATAATAGATGTATATAGAACTCTGTACCCAAAAGTATAAACATTCTTATCAAGAACATATAGAATGTTTATGAAACTTGACCATGTGCCAGGTCATAAAGCAAACATCATCTAAGAACAGATATCATGGACTGTGTTCTCTAATTATAATACATGGATCTACCTGAAAGGTCCCTATACTCGGCTCTAGCCCCTCCCAGCTACAGTTCGTGGACTGTCCTTCTGGCTCAGGGACCCAGCAGAAGAAACTCCTAGCTGTGGCCTCAGATCCTGAAGGACCCTGTATTCGGCTCCAAACCCATCACAGCCAAACTCCATGCGAGCCCACAGACCAGATAGGAGACACTCTTGTTTGCAATCCTAGAGATCCTCTACGTGGCTCCAGCTCCTCCCAGGTGCAACCTGTGAGCAGTGTTTCTAGCCAGGTGAATCACTGGAAGACACTCCTATTTGTACTCCTGAAGATCCTGAAATGGCTCTGTACTCATCTCCCTGCCAGTTTGCAAGCAGCCCAGCTAGCACAGGGACCAGGTGGGAGACACCTCTGTGCTTCAGGAGATCCTGACAGCGTTCTTAGCTCCAGCCCTTCCAGCTATGGTCAGGGACTAGTCTAGACCACCCAGGGTCCTGGCAAGAGACACACCTATCGGTCCCTCCAGAACCGGGTCTACAGACCTCAACCTTGGCTGCAGAACCTGTAACAGCCCTGGGGATCAGTTCCAATCCCCAGCACAGGTTCTGGGGATCTAATATTCAGCATGGTGACTATGGCTCACAATACTGTATTATATACTTGAAAGATGCTAAGAGAGCAAATCTTAAATGTTCTCATCACACCAAAAATTGTGTAATTACATGAGGTGATGAATATGTGAACTAACCTTATTGTGGTAATCATTTTATAATATATGTATCAAATAATCACATTGTACATCTTAAACTTACAAAATGTTTGTCAATTATAGTTCAGTAAAGCTGAAAAATAATTTTTAAAAACTTTAACCTATAAAAGAAATACGTATATAGATCTAAGAAAAAATAATGTTCATTTTTAAATACTCTAAAAAATGCTGAAAGTATTATATATCAAACTGTTTAGCGCTTAAAAATGGTGTTTAAGGGCTGACTGGTTAGCTCAGTTGGTTAGAGCGTGGTGCTGCTAACACCGAGGTTGTCGGTTTGATCCCCACATGGGCCACTGTGAGCTGTGCCCGCCTTAAAAAAGACTCAACTATGCCATTATAGCATGAAAGCAACGTGTAACCAATGGCCATGGCTGTTCTCCAATAACAAACAATCAAACAAAAACAATGCTTAAGAACATTCTTGTATATTCTTCTTTGGACTCATGTGCATGTGCAAGTTTTTCTAAGGTTCCTACCTAAAGACTGAAATTTTTAGGATATAGATATGTTCAGTTTCAAAGAAAATAATTTTCTTCCAAGCTTGTACCAATTTACATTCCCATCAGCAGTTACAAATGTATCATTATTTTCCATGTGCTCATCAACATAGACTAGTATTAACTTATTCTTTCTTTGCCAATTTTACAGTAGAAAAATAATATCTCATTGTTTCCATTTCTACTAATTTAATATTCAGTTGGTCTGAATATCTTTTAATAAGTTTGTTCATTTGCATTTCTATTTTGGGTTTCTAATTTATTGGGTTGTTGGAAAAGTCATGATGCATTTTTGCAATGAAAAACATAGAAAAGAATACGTCATGACTTTTCTGACAACCCAATAAATTATGAATAATTCAAATCTGTCTAAGAATATATGTATATAATCATGTAGATAATGCCAAAACCTATTACTGTTCCTTATATTTTAGCCTTATATTTATATGCAAATTTAGCAATAATGATTTTGAGGTCATCAATACTATGATATTAAAAATAACTCATTTTTTCTAAGATTTTGTCATGTGCTATAAACTCTCTAAGGACTTTATATAACAGGTTTATTCATGTATTTACCTTTCATTCAACAATTCTTGTCTCAGGTAATAACCAGTTACGCAGTAGTGAATGAAATGAAGTGTCTGCCCTCCTACAGCTTGATGAGATGATGAACAATAAATAACCAATTGAACAATTATTTACAAAATATAAAAGAAGAAGAGTGTGATAAAATAGCAAATAGCAGAGGCTATATTTCAATGGAGTAGCCGAAGAAGGCTTTACTGAGTAGGAGGCATTGATGAAGGACCCTCATGCATGGAAGGACCTAAAAATCCAGGGAGAGGAAAGGATTTTCTTGCAGAGGGATGATCATATCCACAAATCTCACTCAGGAAAGTGAAGAGCTGAATGAAGGGCTTGTGGCTAGCATGCAGTGAGTGAAGAGGAAGAATGAGAAATCAAGTTGGAGATGTCAGCAGAGACCAGACCACACACGGCCATGGTGGCCAAGGAGAGAAGGCTGCTTCATTCCTGTGCCAAGAGAAGCTTAGCCTAAGAGAGTAGGTATATCGAGGTGGGCTTGACCTGCCAATGACCCAAATCTTAGATTAATTGAGTGTCACACTTGTATTATTCTTCAGAAACTGTGAATATAAATTAAATTGCATTCTTTAAAAATCACATAATTATCACATCTTTCATAGATTGAAGATGGCTGAAAAATAGGACGAATTTGAACTTCCAGAAAGAAAAAATTTAAAAAAAGTAATAAATATTCTTATCAAACTTACACTCCCTTAAGTGCTAAAGCTAAAACTTGAATTGGGTGTTCTAAACCATGCTCTTTTTGTGACATCACAAAGAGAGATCTAGTCCTTGAACCCAACTGCAGCACTCTAGTGTTGCATTTAACATGAGGCTCACCGGAGCATTTCATGTATGAATGGGTTTACTGAAACATAGGAATCCTCTCGCTTGGGTAAAACATCTCTGCAGTCAGACAGCATTATGTACATCCTAGTCATTTTGATGGCAGTATCATCCTGCTTCATCTGCTTTTAGACATCCTTAGTGTTACAGTAAATCCTATCTCCCTACAAGTTCTCCATTCCTATCTGATCCTCACAAAAAGCATGAGACTTGGGCTGAGTAAGTAATATCATCTCCATTTTATAGATGGAGAGGTGCAAGCCAACCTCACTGAGTTTCAGATACTTCACCTATAAAACAGGTGCTTACTCTGCCAACCTCTCATACTTATCAAGAGGAGCAAATAAAATAATGGATGAGAGAGTGCCTGAAAAACTAGAAAACATCATAAAAGGTAAGCTATTATATTATTACGAAAGAGGACCCATCTGTGCTATATACATTACAATTCAGATGTGCACAACAAGGTATGTAGTATCCATATGAGATCTGCACCTTTTTCTGAGGCCCTGTGGTAATGGACTTCGGGGTGGGAGGAAACCTAAACCTGCCAATTCAGAGGGACTCAATCTCTTTCAGTTTAAAACAATCTCCTTTTAGGTTAATTCAGTCCATTTTTGGCAAAGAATCAAAGTAACGTTGAAACTCCCCATCAGAACTACCTCACCTGAGTCACAGATCCCCCCGGTCCCTCACCCTGCTCTATTCCCAGATAACATGTGAGTATAAGGGAAAACTTACATACCCTTGTGACATTATGGCAGGGACCCTGGTGTTACTCCGGCCCTATGCTTCTTTTTTGGCTCCCACTTGCCTTTGGCTGAAGTAAATTCATTCTTTGGCTGAAGTAAATTCATTCTACCTGTCTCCACATTGGTCTCCATCCTCTCTGCATCTTTCCATGAAGTTCTATAGCTGATGTAATGCTAGTTTTTTCTCAGTCCAGCAGTTCACAACCTGCACCTCACCCTGACCTCATTTCTCTCTGCCTTTCTGATCTTCTCAGTCTCAGCCTTGGATTCCAACTGACCCCTGGCAAGGTTGTCTTCTCTTCAGCCTCTGCTAGGGGTTCCCCTCTTCCTTCGCAGTTCCGGCCTCATTACTGGCCTTCTGGTTCTCAACCTTTGGTGTCTCTGGGGACATGAGGGAATTCTGAATCTCTCTATGCTACCTACCAATAGGTGTC
Organism: Hipposideros armiger; assembly: GCF_001890085.2. Taxonomy (NCBI): domain Eukaryota; kingdom Metazoa; phylum Chordata; class Mammalia; order Chiroptera; family Hipposideridae; genus Hipposideros; species Hipposideros armiger. Next base: position 1,031,578 of record NW_017731718.1, read on the forward strand.
AGTGAACAAATGACTCTCTCTCTCTCTCTCATCTCTCTCTCCCCTCATGCCCCCCTTACTGGAACTATGATGAGTTTTTTGCATGATATTTTCCTTTTTTCTACTTCTTCCCAGGGGGTGAACAATAGAGTAACAAAGTTGCTGATCAAAAGGGGAAAATATCTGTAAGTATTATCCCATTCCCCTATTTACATGTCTGCTCATACCGTAAGACCCTCAAGAGCCAATACCTCTGCTATGCATCTTTGCATCAATATCATGTAAACCAGTGCTTTGCTTAGAATTGATACTCACTGAAGGTTTGTTGAGTGAATCAATGATTGAATCTCCTTCATTTATTGGTAAAGAAACTGAAGTGAAACATTTTGCCCAAGTTAAGAAGTGAGTTAAAGGCTTAGCTGGGACTAGGGTAAAGTATTTTTTTTCAACATAACATATTGTTTTTTACCTAGTCTTCCTTAACTGCTGGCAGTACCTAGAATATAAGACCCAAGTGTAAGGAAGAGATGCAGGAAGGAATAATAAATCAAAAGTTCTCCCAACAAAGAAGAATTGAGCTTTAGGAAAAAAAAATCCAAAAGAAAGTATTTGAAATAAAAATGTTATTTTTCTCTTTGTCCATACAACATAAAATCAACTCAAATCTGTACTGCTAAAATCTCTAAATAGGAATCTTATAAAATGCTGTCTTTCTGCCATGATCAATGATTTGTGCTGGGAGACGGTACAGCAGAAATTCTTATAGACATTCTCCCTTACAGACATATATAAAATTAGGACCATCTTCTCCTAATAATAATATAAAAGGTTTAAAAGAAATTAAAAGCTATCCCCTTGAAAGTAGAATTCTCCCATTTTGCTGATTTAAAATTCATTATCTTTTGAAAATCTCTCCCTAGAGTTGAACCACATTCACAAATCCTGTTGGAGAAATGGCTAACTCCTATGTAGAGAATAGTAACAAATTTTAAATTGTGGCACACTCATGTTCAAATAAAGCATCTTGATAAATACCCACCAAATATATTTGGGGAGCTTAAGGTTTATGAGTTTGAAAAGTTATTTTCTTAGCGAACAACAGTAGCACTATTCTCAAGAAATATATCACAGAGGGAGGTAGGATTTTGGATCTATTTGTTTATGTTTCTGAAGGGGATTTAGGCAATCCACTTTTGTGCAGTATGTGCCATAGCAGACCAAAGGATCAACTGAGATATTAGTGGGGCACATTTACACCAAGAAATAGGGTCCTTCTGAAAAATGCAATGGTGGACAAACAGGAGGAAGTTCATTCATCCCCTTAGCTTCTGCTTTCCCAGTTCACCTTCTTCTCCCCCCACCATTGTTAATGTTCTCCTTTTCGGGGGGCGGGGGTGGTTCTAAGATGAGGCGACATGTGCTGCTGAGGGTTTCTGGGCTATAATCTCTTAAAACAGTTACACCCGGGCACTAAGCAGCAAAGTACTCATACACAATGACATCATTCTGAAGTATTAAAATATGTCACCAGAATTGTTTTCCTGTGCGGATAATGTAATACGACTACAGATAGTGACATAGTGTATATGTGCATGTGTGTCCTGTCAGGGAGAAAAAAACACTTGCAGAATTCTTAGAAACCGAAAATGCATCAGTGAATAGGTCTTTATGTTGGATATTTATGGGGAATTAAGTTTGTTTTCTGATTCTGTTTCAACTTTTAAGGACCACCGTTAATGTGATTAATTAGCAAGAATTTATTGACTTGAAAAATCTCGACAGCCAAACATATATGATTTTTTTAAATGTATTTTTTCAGGTGAAACTATAAACTGGAGACCTAATTAAGAACTGCTGTTTCCTGAAATTTTGTGTGCACAGCTCTGGGAAGGAAAGTTGCATGGAACTTTACTTGAAGGAGTACGTGTAATCTTAAGAGAAAATCCCAGCATGCTGTTCACTTCTTTCAGACATAGTCCTACTCAAGAGCCCCAGTGAATTTATGTCCGTGGTAAACATGAAAGCCCGCTGTGGAGCTGGCTTAGGGAAAACTCAAATCAGCTCAAACGTCATGAGTTGAGGACTTCAGCTGTTCCTAGCCAATATTTCCAAATTTACACTTAAAGGCTGTGATGGATCATGCAATTTTATTCTTTTGACATTTTCTTATGTGTTCCACTCCCATTACTCTGCTTAGGATGAAAGTCTCTCTAATGAGACAGCAAATCATCTAGCAAGAAATATAATAATACAAGAGCACTCAATGTAAAAAACAAACAAACAAAAAACCAGAAAAACCAACCTGACTTTCGATGAGGTTGCAAAAGGCCTAAATTTAACTGATTTCTGACCAGTACCCACTTTACCAGCTTTCATTCAAAAAAATCTGTTTTCCTTTCCTAATGTTGTCTTTTCATCAAATACTTCCGATGTAGACTTTAAAATGCAAGAATAAAATAAAAACGTACAGTTTTCTAAAAACTGTCAAAGTTTTATTAGTTTAGCAACACATTTATCCCCAAATGTCACTATCAGTGGTGATAAACTTCTGAAGTAAGAATTGCTTCAAAATAATAAATGAATGCTTTTTTACGCACTTGAAAGAAGCTTTCTTCTAATGCCTCAGGTAGAAAATATGAACTACTTATAAGAACAAAAACCAATCTCATAGTTGTCATTCAACTAGACATTTTAAACCAGTAGTTTTGCAAACTTCTTACATTGTAAGGAGTGGGGTGGGATGGGAGGGGGAATCACAAAACTTAAAATTTGCATGTATTTTTTCAACTATATTGTGAAAAGAAACTAGTACAGCTTGTAAATCTCAACTAAGAAACAAGTTATTTCCTTTAGATAACACACTAAATATCAGGTCATAAAGGATCAGCTAACAATTTACAGTCCTGAGGCATAATTCTGTAGCCTGTAAGCTCAACAGAGCCAAACGCAGGTAATACCCAATACAAAAGCCCCTTTTTCACTTCCTGGGTAGAGCCTCATTATGTGCGTCCCTAAATGTACAGGGGAATAGAGGCTCTTCCTTTCCTGGGTAGTGCATTTCTCCACCAGCTCATTGCCCCAAAAGAGGTCTTAGTCATATCCTGTATCTGGCCCCCTCAGTGACCTGGAGATCGAAACATCCATGCTTGCTCCTTCTCCTCACAAACAATTTGGCTTCCCTGACTCCATTTGCTGCATTCCTACTTCACCCCAGACACACCAGGCCCTTACTCCAGAGCTCAAAGCCCCAGGCCACACAAAGGCAGAGCAGCCACATCAGAGCTGCTCCTGGCACCAAGGAAAATTATTTGCCCTGAGAGGCAAACACAGCAGGGGCAGTGTCCAGAGTATCAATCCCTCTCTTCTGTGTTATAAAAGGCCCTATTGTAGAAACACAAATCACTCAGAGATGGCATGTACAATGTCTAATCACTTAATAACTACTGAGCGTATACTGGGTACGGGCCCCAAACTAGACACTGTCTGTAACCTATTCCCTGGAGGAAGGCAGGGGAGAATATGACACAGAATTATGCTCGCCTCCTGCCCTAGCCTTCACACCATGGCAGGCACACATACTTTGAACAGGCAGACAGGTACAATAGAGATGAGACTATTTTGATCTGTGAGTAGCCAGGTAAAGGACAGCACGCAAGCTTAGTAGTCACGCTGACCTAGTTCTGAATCCTGCCTCTGTAATTAATCAATGGTGTGACCTTGGGGGGTTTACTGACTCTCTCTGGGATTCCCTTTCCTTGCTTGCAAAATTAAAATAATCATATCTATACCTTCACACATTGAGGACAGGGCATTTAAATATATAGATGCAAATCTGTGTCACCAGTCCACAATTTGGTAAGTGCTGGGAAGAACACTTTATCTAGTATGTAGTAGCGCCCAAAGTTCTGTGTGGCACATAGAAGGTGCTCATCAATGTTAGTGCCCTTCTCCACTTCTAGAACTCTAAATGCGTGTCAAGATATCTCATATACATTATCTTTCTTGATCCTTACACACAAATCTTACTCATAAATATTTTCAACTCAGGGCAGAATTTTAGGTCTTTGGATTTCTTTACATTTCCTTTTAGGAAACTTTATTGAAAAGATACACTTGTTTTCTCCAATTACCTTAGCTCTGTTCTTTGGCAAGTTTTACAAAGTACCTGAAGCAATAAAAAGGGTTAATTTTATTCCAATGTTCCAGATGTCTTCAGCACCTTGACTTTGGTAATAGGCTAAGAACAGTAAGTCTTTTTAATGAAAGTGAAAGGTATGCATTGTACTTAAATCTGGAACTTTTTCCCCCTGAAGAAACATTGCCACTGGGACTGCCATCCCGCCATTTTAGACAGGGTGAGATATGTTTTTGCTCAGGTTTACCCTTTTTCAGCGCATTTTCAACCACCTACAGTTGGTATCCAAGCAGTTAAAACTACATCAGCACTAATAGCTATGAGCTCATCTTGTATAAAGACATTTTTAGTTAAACACCACAATCTTGGGGAGAGGGGGGGAGTTAGCATGCTTAACCAGGCTGGCTTGGAATAGCTCACAATATGACGCATACCACAGGAAATAGAGTGGTATGAGGCACCTACAAAATATTTTTCAAACAAGTCATTGACGCTGTAAGCCCCATGCCTCAGCTTTAGGAAGTCACTTATTAAGAATCAACACCAGCCGTGCCAAGCTAAGCTTTTGCTCTTGGTGATTTTCCAATTGAATATTCAGGGCCCTGTCTCAGTCTTGTTTTCAGGGGAGTACATGCCTGGAATGTTAGCAAGCTATTTGCTGGAAAAAATGCCCACAACAGGCCCAATGTTGATCACATTAATGCGTTTGAGTGGGTATAGAGTGCAAATGATTGAAAATGCTTCCAGATCCCCGTTGCAGGGGACAAAGCAGGCTCTGTTCTCTGATCTGATGGTCATTTTTTTTCCAGCGGAGGATGTGGTGCAGGAAGAGGGAAGAGTGCCAATCTCTGTCTAATGGTTCCAAACAGGGCCGGGGCCTAGCTCTCTGGATGCTGATGAGTGGGAAATGAAACACAGATGGGTCAGATGGGTAAGGAGAGGGGGATTACAGGTCAGGCCAAAGAGTTGGAATAAATTAAGTGCTTATGAGGTACAGAATGGCACATTGTTTAAGTGAATGGACAGGGAAAAAACATTCCAGCATTGTTCAGTCCAGTGAGCGAACTCAACGTCCCTCTTCCCAGACCAGCACAGGCCACAGAGATCCTCGTCGTCAGAATGGATGTGACCAACAAACTAAAACATGGCCAACTGGGGTCTGAAACATTCTTCTAGGCTCCAAAGAAGCCAATTTTGTTTTATTACATGTGAGATGTAATTTATTGGGAGAAATGTTTGGGTTCATGTGTCAGATCAGAAAGAGTCAGATTTGGGGTTCCCTGGGGATCTCTGAGGAGAAGGTGAGTAACCACAAATTAATACAGCAGGGAAATAAAGTGACAAAAGAAATGTTTCATTGTGCCTAAAATATTGAACCAATTTCCCCCTTTTTAGCCTTTTAAACTTTTGCTCACAAATCAGAGTAGCTCAACTGAGAAAACTCAGCAGAAACCTGTAGCACCTGATAACCAAAAAAAAAAAAAAGTGAAGTCCAATACTCCTCCTTAGTTTTCAGTGTCTCCATAACTGTCTTCATAGGGAAAGACAGTGAAAAGGACTTTTTGAAAATATTAGAAAATAACTCAAACAAATAGGTAAGTAAAAAAATAAAATAAAAAACAAAGCACAGAAAACCAGAATGGACCTGTCCATTTTGTGTTCTAGGTGTGTTAAAGAAATCTTGAAATCCCAATGTGTATACAAGCCTGATTATTTAACAGTAGGTAATCATACTCATAAGACAAGCTGGAGAAAGTATGTTTTTTTGAAGGGACAAAACCCATGAATGTGAGTGCAGAAAGTGTCACAACAAGGGAGAGAGCTGAAGTTGCAGTTTGCCAACAGGATTAGAAAAGTTCTAAAGCTTAGAATTAATGGTTTCTTTTTTAGAGTGAAAGAAATTATTTTCCAAAGTTTATTTTCATACTAGCCATGTTGCCATTTTATGGACTTGACCTTTAACAGAATATCCCACAGGCCAAGCTGGAGACAGCGGTTGTCCACAGTCATCAGGGGTGCTCACACTGCAAGTATGGAGTGTCTCAGTTTATCAACTGGTACACATCCAGAGAGTGCAGGGGGATCCTTCCAGACAACCAGTATAGAGAGCCTTGATGCAGCATACCTTTTAAAAGCCAATGATTTTCACTCTAATTATTTTAGTTAAGTTGGTTCAGTGAGTGATACCAATTATATGTATATGTTGTCTGAGCTTTCACTCTTTAAGGCCATTTCAAAACTAAGAGATGTACTACTTATAATTTAAATATTTTAGCTTTTCCCCTGATCTTCTCCCCTTCACAACTTTTATTATTTCTATGTTCTGAGTCTTGGAAAGGAACCCCCAGTTCATACAGCAAAATTGAAAAACCTTCATGACACAAGCATCAGTATTAAGAGCTGGAAAAAAAAAAAAACAACGACTGCGGAGACATTTCTAGCCTATGTTGAGCAAAAACATAAAAACTGTTATTCATGGAAAGAAGGACAGACCCATAAGAAACTAATATCCGGTTTTCGAAATATGTTGTTTCCTTTCTAATGAAATGGATAATTTTTTTTCAGTCTCCTTTTCTCTCTTGAATAAAAAAAAATGAGAGTGGGAAATGTTTGTGGAAGAATCTGAAGGCAGAGATTATTTTGATAATGTTTAAATGACTACGTGTTATAACAAAATTGGAGAGAATTCTTTTCAGAAACACACACACACACACACACACACACACACACACACACACACACACACACACACACACACACACCAGAATAGGGTTCTCATACTAACATTTCATTTGGAGCACACCTCCAATGGGATTTCTGAGTGCAGTGCAGAGGCCACCACAGAGCTCTCAACTTGACTTTCTGAGTTAGATCCTTAAGTATTAATAGAGGGGATTGAATAGCAGACATGCCTCTCATGTACCTGTGAAGATACCTAGGCCACCTGGCTCTTTGCCTGGTATTACCAGAGGATGGAAAACATGCTTGCAGGCTAGAAACAGACACGGCCAAATCTCTGTGACTAAGGCAAAAGCCTAATGCAGGATGGAGAGGCGTCCATGACAAACACCTGCAAGGTGGAAAAGCAGGGCAATGATGATGAGGCCATTGTCTCCTCCAACCAGTGCTACTGATCTGCAACCATGACTGACTGTCCACTCATACATGGGTACATGTTCTAAGGAACGTGACCCTCAGGTTATTAGGCTGGAGAAAACACTAGAAAGGCACAACTCTCTAGAGCAGTGGAATAAATCTAACATCTATTCCATCCCTACAGTTACTCCGCAGTTAGCATTTTAGCACTTATGACAATGAGAATAAAGAGAATAATGAGAATAAAGCTAAATTTCAGACCCCACAAAACCTGAATCCATGCTGGGGTTACCATTTATAGGATGGAGCTAAAGAAAGAGTTTTTAGAGAGGGAGGTATACACTTCTTGTCTTGATATATCTGGCTGGAAGCCCTGAAAAATTAAGACAGAGTTGCCCATTTGGTAGTCAAATACCCGATCTGGGGAATAGATATGAAATTCAATTCTCCTGATCCCCAGTATATGATTATTATGCTACATCACACAACTTTCATTTAATGAAGGACCAGAAGCCTTTTGTCTAATCTAGGTATTCTCCTAGAAGTTGAGAATCTCCAAACACTCTTCTTTTTTTGGTCTTTAAAAGAGGACTTGGGGCCACAATGCAGGAATTTTCTTTTCCACCAATAACTTGAAATAAGGAAGGAAGTATTTACCGACTCTCTGCAAAGCACATGCTTCATGTTGTTTTCAAGTTGTGGGGACAGATTTATTCTCCATCAGTACCCTTTTCCCACTTGACTCTCTTATAAACAAAGACAGGAGCTCACAAAGCAACTGACTAGGGCAGGCTGTGTCCTGTGGCCATGGAACATATCTAAGCTATTTATACTATAAAGGGGTGGTCACACCCCAAATTCAGTCATTCTCAGAAGAGGTTCAAGATGCTCCCACACAGTGATAAATGATGCTCTGTCTTGTCAGAGGCTAGAAGGAAGCATATAGTACTCCTCTTTCAAGGGGGTGGACCTGACATTACTATTCTCATAATGGTTCTTTGGTAGTAAGCACAAGGAAAATACCATCATCCTGAAGATAAAAATGCATCCACAAGCAGTACATGGTAGAGATTACATTCAAATCACGGATGTCTGCAATTCTGTCTGCCAGGCCAGTAATATAACCCATAGACCAGTTCTCCTCTGTAGAGTCACTTTACAGCACTTGGGTGTTTGCTCAATTAAAATCCTACCCTGGTGGGAAAAAGCAGATTTCCAAATGGTGACTTTATTGATTCAATAAAATTTAAGAAATTCTGCTTATGAAAAACTCATTAACCAAAACTAATAAATAAGAGTTTACCCTGCAGTCTGGTTCCTCTTTATTTGACAGAATTAAAAATCACTCTGGAACAACTTAGTTCATTTTTTACTTGTTAATTGAGCTTAATAGTTTAGTAATTCCCCTTCTGTTCTAAGCTTGCGAACCCTTCATTCTTTCCAGCAGCACTTGCATTCTCTTGCTTTTAACATTACAGAGCATATATTTATAAAGAAGGCTCACAGATACGGAGAGCATGGAGGAAGGGGGACGAAATGAGAGCCTTTGACTTGGGCTGATGCAATGATTCAAGTCTCAGCCCAGCCTTTGGGGATGGTGTCAAATTGCACGGCACTGTTAGACGGATTCTTCAGCATAGCCGCAAGTACAATGTCCATGTTGGAGACAATTTTATTATTGAATACATGTCACAGCAGATTTCCACTTCTGGTCAGCATCTTTTATAAGAAATTGTGGAGTCAAAATTGTGCATGTAGTGGACAAAACCTTTCAATCAATTTCACCCTCTGGCACAAAATTTTTCTTTGAAGAGATATTACTGTACAAATGTTTGTTTGTTTATTCTTAGCACAATACTTATTATGTCAGTTTTTTTTTAAGCAGGAACTTGTTAAAATTAGCTTTGACTGAATATGGATGTGTTATGACCTTTGGGATAAAGTGCAAAACTTGAGAGACAATAGCAGAGTTTGTCAAGCTACTTTTGTCACTTTTCAGTGTCCCTTCAACCTCTGCATAGATACACCAACCACACCTGTTCTAGCCATATACATTATACTTGTCTTAGAGTCTCTGTACCAACCACTGCTCACTCTACAGTAAACAACCTGGCAACTCTTATTGCATACCTCTTAAAAGCTAGTAGTTGAGGTGAGTCAGCCTGAGTTGTATAGCCCTTGAAATATATCACAGTCTTTTTTGTTGGCTATATTTAATAAATTATCCATTGAAAAGAGAATTAAGGAAAAAGAGGATTTAGGCTGGCAAGAACATTCAAATTAGTTCAATGTATACAGACAAAAGTAAGTAATTGTTTTATCTTTGGATACAAATTGAGTGCTACCAAAAAAAAAAAAATAGCCTGGATTTTAGGGGTAATGTCAAGTTATTTTCCCAAACGGTAGTACCAACTGTGCTTCTTCCAGCATTGTGTAAATGTTTCCATTGTTTCACATTATTCCCAATTTAGGTCTGAAATAATTCATAATTTTAAACATGTAAAATCACTTGAAATATGCAAAAGCAGAATTTTTGCATATGTTTATATTACATTTTTATTTTTATATGAAATTATTAAAATGAAACCAAAAGGAGACATACAGAAGAAGTTACCTCAAGACTGGTAGGAGGTCAGAGACGCAGAAGAGGCTGGTCTCACGCCCAAGTATAACCATTAAAAATCGGGAGGATATCAGCTGTGGAGGTCCACCCCACCCCTGAAGAGTGAAGGGTTGCAGCCCCACACCAGGCTCCCCAGCCCAGGGTTCCAGTGCCAGTGAGAGAAGTCCCCATAACTTCTGGCTGTGAAAACCACTGGAGATTGTGACTAAGTGAGAAGAGGGTGGCTGCAGTCCCAGACATTCCTCTTAAAGGACCCGCTCATGGGCTTACTCAATGATGGGTTCATTTGCTGTGAGCTCCAGCACTGCAGCAGCAGCTCAAAAAGTGCCAGGGACATATGGGGAAGAACTGAGTTGTCTGGCTTCAGGGCGAGGGCTGGAGGTGCATCTTCCTTCTGGATGGAGGAGCTGGCAGAAGCCATTGTTTCTTGGTTGAGACCTCGCCCTTTCCAGTATGAAGACCAAGTCAGCCTTCATGTCTAAGTCTCCATCAACCTGGCTAACACCTTTCATTCACCCTCCCTGGGTGATTCCCAGAGACCCTGCCCAACCCAACTTTTCAGCACACACAAGCCACTTATAGTGGCTTTTCCATACAAACAGACTGTATTGGCTCATGCTGCAGACTTTCCTAAAATCTCCCAAAGGTTAAAAAACCCAAACAAGCAGCACCTGGCTTTGGTGTGTTTTGTACCTCTTGCTGAGCAGCTGTAAGTCTGGCACTAGCCACAGCCAGGCTTGGTTCGTGGCTGGGCCCCCTGAAGTACCTCCAAGCCCAGTGAAGGTAGTGGCCATCTGTGGATTGCTTTGTGGCTCAAAACAGGTGGCCCCAGGCATGACACAAGCTGTGGCTGAAGTTGGCCTGAAGTGAGGCTCCTCCCAGGAGGCCCTGGGAACCGCCTCAGCTTTGTATCAAGGTAGAACATCACCCAGTCACCTCTGAGAATGACATAACCAAAGGGAAGACTGCTAAAGAGCCCTGTTAAAGCAAATCCTGCTCTGTAGGGTCAGGCCCTGAACCACAACTCCTCCACTGTAGTCATGGCTAGTCCACACAAAAAATCAGCCCAAAGGTGAATCCCTCTCATTGATGAGCAAAGAGCAACCAAGGCTCAACTACAACAGGAGGGCACACACAACCCCCACAAGAGACACACCCAGAACATCCAGCTCTGGTGACCAGGGAGACTGTGACACTGAGTCCCACAGGACACCTACTACATAAGGCCACTCTACTAAGACCAGGAAGCATAGCAGCATAGCAGCCCTACCTAATACATAGAAACAAACACAGGGAAGCAGCCAAAATGGGGAAACAAAGAAACATGTCCTAAATAGAAAAACAGAACAAAGCTCCAGAAAAAGAACTAAACAAAATAAAGGTAAGTAACCTACCAGATACCAACTTCAAAACACTGGTTATTAGGATGCTTAATGATCTCAGGAAGAACATCAACAAAGAGATAGGAAAACTAAAAATAGAGATAGAAAATATAAAAAAGAACAAGTTACAAATAAAGAATACAATAACTAAAATGAAGAACACATTAGAGGGAATCAACAGTAGATGATATAAAGCAAAGAATTGAATCAGCAATTTAGAAGATAATGTAGCAGAAAACACCCAAACAGACAGCAAAAAACAAAACAAACAAACAAACAAAAAACAGAATCCAAAAAAATAAATAAATAAAAAATAAGGACAGTTTAAGGAGCCTCTGGGACAACATCAAGCAAACTAACATTTGCATCATAGAGGTGCCAGAAGGAGAAGAAAAAGAGCAAGGAATTGAAAACCCATTTGAAGAAATAATAACAAAAATTCCCTAACCTGGTGAAGGAAATAAATATACAAGCCCAGGAAGTGCAGAGAGTCCCAAACAAAATGAACTCAAAGAGGCCAACACCAAAACACATCATAACTAAAATGGCAAAAGTTAAAGACAAAGAGAATCCTAAAAGCTGCAAGAGAAAAGCAGTTAGTTATCTACAAGGGAGCTCTCATAGAATGTTAGCTGATTTCTCAACAGAAATTTTTAAACCAGAAAGGATTGACACAAAATATGCAAAGTGCTGAAAATCAAGGATCTACAACCAAGATTACTCTATGCAGCAAAGCTATCATTTAGAATCAAAAGATAGATAAAAGGCTTCCCAGACAAGAAAAAGCTAAAAAAGTTTAACAATACCAAACCAGTATTACAAGGAATCTTAGAGCGACTTCTTTAAGATGAAAAAAAGATAAAAAATATGAATAATAAAATGGCAATAACTACATATCTATCAACATTACTTTTAATGTAAATTAAATAAATGCTCCAGTCAAAAGATAGGGTGGCTGAATGTATAAGAAAACAACACCTTTACGCATGCTGCCTAGAAGAGATTCACTTCAGATCGAAAGACACACAACAGACTGAAAGTAAAGGGATGGGAGAAGATATTTCATGAAAATTGTAATAAGAAACATAATAATAAGCTGGGATAAACAGCACTTATACCAAAATCGACTTAAAAACAAAGGTTATAAAATAAGAGACAAAGAAGGACCCAGTAATCCCACTTCAGGGTATTTATCCAAAGAAACCCAAAACACTGCTTTGAGGGGATGTGTGCATCTATATGTTCAATGCAGCATTGTTTGCAATGGCCATCGAAAGATGAATAAACAAACCAAAAATTACTCTTTTCATTTCTCTACTTTCGGGCACTTATTTTATTCCTAGATAGATTATGCTGTTTGATTCTATTAATGACATCTTTTTTTCCCATGTATTTATGAAGATAGTTATTGCTGGTGCATTGGAAAGTTATTAAATGTATGTGTTTATCTTGTGTCAAGTAAATTCATTAAACTTTCTAACAACTATAGTGTTTACTAATAGTTATTCAGTTGAATCTGTACTGTTTGCAGGGATGTACAAATAACATAAATGTATAATCATAAAAATATTTCTTTCCTACCCAAAAATATAATTTTTATTTGTTGTACATTCAAGTGCTTCCAAAAGAATGTTAAATAAAAAACATTTATCTCATATTGAACACTTGTTATGTGCTAGGACCTGTCATAATTGTTTAATAAACATTTTATGTTACTTATGATTTCCTTGATTTTTTTTTGCTACTTAAAAAAATGTCTCCAATATCCTTAAATATCTGATTGATTGGTTTGAAATAGATATATTTTATGATACTAAGGCAAGTAACTTATATTCCTTGTTTAAACTAAAGTTTTATTCAAAAAAATTTTGGGGTTTATAGAAAAATTCTAAGTATAGTACAGAGATTTCCTGTATATTCATCACTTAGTTTCCCCTAATTTGATTACTTACATAATCATGGTGCGTTTGTAAAAACTAAGAAATTCACATTGGTACATACTATTAAATAAACTCTTTTTAAAATTTTATTATTTTTTTTAATTAGTTTCAGGTGTACAACACAATGCAGTAGTTATACTTTTTACCCCTCAAAGTGACAACCCCCTCCCCCAATCCGCCACACCACTCCCCCCTCCCCTGATATCATACATATCTATTACAATTCTATTGACTCAACTCCCACACTGTACTCCACATCCCATGACTATATATATATTCAATTACAGTTGACATACAATATTATACAACATCAGCTTCAGGTGTACAGTGCAGTGATCAAGCCTCTACCCCATCCATGAAGTAGTCTCCCTAACAAGACATGTGACCATGTGACACCCTACAAAATATTTACAACATTATTAATTATATTTCCCAAACTGCCTTTCATATCCCTGTGGCAATATTTTAGTTACCTATTTATGCTAATTCCTTCCCCTTCTCCCTCATCCCCACCTCCCTCCCAACTAGCAACCATCAGTTTTTCCTCTATATCTCTGAGACTATGTCTCTTTACTTGGATTGTTCATTCAGTTTTTTAGATTCCACATATAAGTGAGATCATATGGTATTTGTCTTTCTCTGACTGACTTATTTCACTTAACATAATAGTCTCTAGGTACATCCATATGGTTGGAAATGGTATGATTTCATTCTTCTTTATAGCAAAGTAATTCCCATTGTATAAATGTACTACAGTTTCTTAATCCAGTCATCTATCGATGGGCATTTTGGTTGTTTCCAAGTCTTGGCTATTGTAAATAGTGTTGCGATAAACATACGAATGCATATATTTTTTGAATTAGCATCTTGGGTTCTTCTGGATAGATGCTCAAGAGTGGAATTGCTGGGTCAAACTGGTTCCGTTTCCAGTTTTTTGAGATACCTCCATACTGATTTCTGTAATGGCTGCACCAATCTGCAGTCCCACCAACAGTGCACCAGGGTTCCCTTTTCTCCACAACCTCTCCAGCAATTGCTGTTTTTATATTTTTTGATGATAGCCATTCTGACCAGAGTGAGGTGGTATCTCATTGTGGTTTTTATTTGCATTTCCCTAATGATTAGTGAGGTTGAACATTTTTTCATATACCTGTTGGCCATTTGTATGTCCTCTTTAGAGAAATGCCTCTTCATATCCTCTGCCCATTTTTTAATTGGGTTGTTTGTTTTTTTGGTGTTGAGTTGAATGAGTGTTTTATAAATTTTGGATATTAACCCCTTATCAGATGTATCATTGCCAAATATCTTCTCCCATTCAGTAGGCTGCCTTTCTGTTTTATTGATGATTTCCTTTGCTATGAGAAAACTTTTAAGTTTTATGTAATCTCATATGTTTATTTTTTCTTTTATTTCCCTTGCTCGAGGGGATATATCAGTAAAAATATTACTGAGAGTAATGTCTGCAAATTTACTCCCTATGGTTTCTTCTAGGAGTTTTATGGTTTCAGGTCTTACATTTAAGTCTTTAATCCATTTTGAATTTGTTCTTATATATGGTGTAAGTAGGTGGTCCATTTTCATTTTTTTGCACGTGTCAGTCCAATTTTCCCAGCACCATTTATTAAATAGACTACCTTTACTCCAATGTAAATTCTCGCTTCCATTGTCATAGATTAAATGACCATCTATGGATGGGTTTATTTCTGGGCTCTCTATTCTGTTCCATTGGTCGATGTGTCTGTTTTTATGCCAGTACCATACTGCTTTGATTACTGTAGCCTTGTAGTATGATTTGATGTCAGGTAGCATGATACCTCCCACTTTCTTCTTATTTCTCAAGATTACTGTGGTTATTCGGGGTCTTTTATGGTTCCATATAAATTTTAGGATTATATGTTCTATTTCTGAGAAAAATGTCCTTGGTAGTTTGATAGGAATTATATTGGATCTATATATTGCCTTAGGTAGTATTGACATTTTAACTATAGTAATTCTTCCCATCCATGAACATGGTATGTATTTCCATTTTTGTATCTTCTTTGATTTCTCTCTTCAGTATCTTATAATTTTCTGAATACAGGTCTTTTACTTCTTTGGTTAAATTTATTCCTAGACATTTTATTGTTTTTGAAGCAATTGTAAATGGGATTGACTTCCTGATTTCTCTTCTAATAGTTTATTATTGGTGTATACACATGCAACTGATTTCTGAATATTAATTTTGTATCCTGCTACCTTACTAAATTCATTTATCAGGTCTAACAGTTTTTTGGTGGAGTCTTTGGGATTCTCCATATATAGTATCATGTCATCTACATATAGTCACAATTTTACTTCCTCCTTTCTAATTTGGATGCCTTTTATTTTATTTTCGTGTCTGACTGCTGTGGCTAGAACTTCCAGAACTATGTTGAATAGAAGTGGTGAAAGTGGGCAGTCTTGTCTTGTTCCTAATCTTAAGGGGAAAGCTTTTAGCCTTTCCCCATTGAGTACGATGTTTGCTGTGGGTTTATCATATATGGCTTTTATTATGTTGTGATATGATCCCTCTATTCCCACTTTGCTAAGACTTTTTATCATAAATGGCTGCTGGATTTCGTCAAATGCTTTTTCTGCATCTATTGATATGATTATATGATTTTTATTTTTCATTTTGTTAATGTGATGTATTATGTTAATTGATTTGTGGATATTGAACCAACCTTGCATACTAGGAATGAATTCCACTTGATCGTGGTGTATGATCTTTTGAATGTGATGCTGAATTCGGTTTGCTAGTATTTTGTTGAAGATTTTTGCATCTATGTTCATTAGAGATATCGGCCTGTAGTTTTCTTTTTTTGTAATATCTTTGTCTGATTTGGGGGTCAGAGTAATAGTGGCCTCCTAAAATGTGTTTGGAAGCCTTCCCTCCTTCTGTAATTTTTAGAATAGTTTGAGGAGAATAGGTATTAATTCTTTTTTGAATGTTTTGTAAAATTCACCTGTGAAGCCATCTGGCCCAGGACTTTTGTTTGTTGGAAGCTTGTTGATTCTGTTGCTTTGGGTGAAATGCTGAAAAGATCAATTAAATCCAACTGGTCTAAAGTGTCATTTAAGGCCACTGTTTCCATGTTGATTTTCTGTCTGGAGGATCTGTCCATTGGTAACAACGGGGTGTTGAAGTCCCCTACTATGATAGTGTTACTGTTGATCTCTGTCTTTATGTCTGTCAATATCTGTTTTATATATTTAGGAGCTCCTATGTTGGGTGCATAGATGATTACTAGGGTTATGTCCTCTTGTTGAATTGATCCCTTTATTATAATGTAGTGCCTTTCTTTGTCTTTTATTGTAGTCTTCATTTTAAAGTCTATTTTGTCTGAATTAAGTATTGCTACTACAGCTTTTTTCTCATTTCCATTTGCGTGAAATATCTTATTCCATCCCTTTACTTTCAGTCTGTGTGTGTCTTTTGATCTGAGTTGAGTCTCTTGTAAACAGCATATGCATGGGTCCTGTTTTCACTCAGCCACTCTATGTCTTTTGATTGGGGCATTTAGCCCTTTCACATTTAAAGTGATTATTGATAGGTGCATATTTATTGCCATTGTGTTATTTGTACTCTATTTAAATTGCCCTTCATAGGGGTTTAATAATTTAGAATCAATAGTTCCCTTCAAAACATAAAATATTTACACTTTATAAAATATTAATTGATTAACAATATGGTTGTGTTGTTTATAAGAGTGTAACTGAAGTCCTGTAATCATGCTGTTGACATAAGCCTGTGAGGTTAGCAAAGTGATCCTTTGTAAAATGTAAATGATCTTCAAGCAGTGGTATTTATAAAATATCTCATTAATAACTTAGATTGAATCACTCCAATGATTAGCATCATCAGATATAATTATAGTGATGAATCAGACAGGAAAGATCCTAGCTAAACCATTTGCATTTTTTTCCCAGAAGTACTGAAGTCCTAATATCACCAATTCTTCTAAGTTCCTGGACATTGATCTGGAGGTGGATTCTGCAGTTCAATACCAAGGTAAGGAAAGAAACAGCATTATTATTGTTGTTCAGGTATTAATAAGAAATGTGCCGTTCCCCATTTTGAGAACAGGCTCAAACTTTGACAGGGTAGTTGGTTTTTGCAACAGCCACTTCCCATTCCGACATGAAATTATGCATAAAGAAAAAAGTTTGTCGATCAAACTTACAGTTTGTTTCTTTGCAGCCAAAACCCTTTTAGCTACCACCATGAGTTGATTTACTTGAGCCACTTTTTTCTCACAGACTTGAATTGTTCGTTTTCTCTAACCAGTTCATTTGGAGAGGTAGGGGGGATGGGATTTGGGGAATAAAAATCAGGGAAAATAAAACACTGCCTAAAACTCCCAGGGTGGCTCCTTGAAGGTTTAATAAACTCTTGATTTAATTCAGGTTTCTCCAATTTTCCCACTAATATATTTTTTTCTGCTCCAGGTTGCCATCCAGGGTACCATAATTGCACTTAGTCCTCACGTCTGCCTAGCTATCTGTAGTCTGTGAGAGCCTCAGTCTTTCCTTGTTTTTAATGACCTTGACAACGTTGAAGAGTCCTGGTAGGGCTTGTAAAATGTCCCTCAATTTGAGGTTGTCCGATGTTTTTCCTCATGGTTACATTGGAGTTATGAGGCAAGAATGTCAGAAAGAAGTGCCCTTGCTATCACATTATGCAATATAAGTGGGTACATGTTATCAACCTTACTTATCTCTAGTAATGTTAACCTTGACTGAGGTAATGTTTGCCAGGTGTCCTCACTGCAAAATTACTTTTTCCCCTCTTTCCATACTCCATTCACTAAGCCACTCATGAAATCTAGCCTATGCTCAGGTGAGGAGAGAGGGAGTAAGCGTCACCTCCTGGAGGAGACAGTACCTACACATATTATTTAGAACTATTGTGTAAGGAAGATTGATCATCTCCTCCATGTATTGGTTTATTTAAACATTGATTCATATTAGTATGGACTCATAGATGTTTATTTCATACTTTGGATTATAATTCAAAACTGTATTATTTATTTTATTGCTCAAATTGTTCCTGCTTTGGCCAGTTGGCCCTTTCAGCTGGCTTCTGTGTCCCTTTGACATGCCCCATCATTCGTTGTTATTCTGTTTTGTTGTGTTCCCTTTGTTTCTTTGAGCACTTCATTACTTTTTGGTAAGATTCTCTAGACTTACCTTGTACTCTCTCTGGCAAAGCCCTAGAAATAGCCATTTCTCAAAAGAGACTTGGTTCCTTTTATTGAAAAATGGTATTTGGAAACTGAGAGCTGGGCACTGGATGTTGTATTTCTTTTTGCATTTAAAGTGTTTTGTTTCACCTTTTTAAAAAAACTGTGGTAATATACACATAACATAAAATTTACCACCTTAACCTTTGTTATGTGTACAGTTCAATGGCATTAAGTACATTACTATTGTGCAACCTCACTGCCATCCAACCACAGAAGTCTTTTCATCTTGCAGAAATGAGACCCTGTACCCATCAAACAATAACTCCTCATTATACCCTCCCCCAACCTCTGGAAACCACCATTCTAATTAGTCTCTATGAATTTGACTACTCTAGGTACCTCATATAAGTGGAATCATACACTATTTGTCCTTTTCTGACTGGCTTACTTCACATAACAGAATTTCCTCAAGGTTCATCTATTTTGTAGCATGTATCATATTTTCCTTCTGTTTTAAGGCTGAATAATATTCCATTATATGTATATAGCCAATTTTGTGTATACATTTATCTGTTGACGGACACTTGTGTTGCCTCCAGCCATTGGCTATTGTGAATAATGCTGCTATGAACATGGCTGTACAAATATCTCTTTGAGTCCCTGCTTTCAATTCTTCGGGTTATATACCTAGAAGTGGAACTGTTAGATTATATGATAATTCTACGCTTAATGTTTTATGGAACCTCCATATTATTTTTCACAGCAGGTGCACCATTTTACATTCCCATCAACAGTGCCCAAGGGTTCCAATGTCCCCACATCCTTACCAATAACTTCAAACCCATAGAATATACATCACCAAAAGTGAACCCTAATATAAACTATGAATTTTGGGTGATGATGACATGTCAATATAGATTCATCAATTGTAGCAAATGTACCATTCTGTAGGGGGAGATGTTTATAACGGGGCAGGCTATGTATGTTGTGGGGGCCAGGGATATGTAGGATATCTCTACATTTCTCTCAATTTTGCTATGAACTTAAAACTGCTCTAACAAATAAAATTTTAAAAAATAAATTTAAAAAAGAAACAAAATATTTTTTAACATTTCCCTATGGCCTCAGTGAGCACATTGAAAAATAGGTTGAACTTAGCCTATAGGGATGGGAAAACAATTGCATTGAGGCAGTATTATCTGAGAGAATTAAAATACATACATATTTTTAACAGCTTCAAAAGAAACAATTTTTATTTGACTTCTTTCTAGAAACTGATATCTGTTCCCTCATAGTAGTTATTCTTAGCTTTTCCTATAAATGAAATAATAGAAGTTTGGGGTTCAATTATTAAATCTATGGCAAACTATCTGCAGTGAAAATGCCAGCTAAGCAATCACTAGTGGTATTTAACATAACTTTTAAAATTGTCAAGGGAATAAGCTGACAACTTAGCAAAGCATATTGGGAGGTGAACAAACTTTTTGACACCATTCCTGTTCTTTGCCAAACTCAGTGAAGATAAGTTTGTGAGGATAAAAAAGCTTTTCAAATTGGCTGATTTAATAACCTCTTCCCACTAGAGAAAAATCTTTTCAGTCTGATGAGGCTAAAGCAATCTAAATGGAAATATTGGTTCCCACAGATTTCTATTGGCTTTGATGATAAAACCTTCTGCCTCATCTATTTCCTTTTGATCTAGTTGAAAAGGGATGCTGGGAGAGGCTAGGACCAGGCTCCTTCAATGACCAGCTGCTGATACAGCTGTGGCTTGTTAAGGCCACAGGACAAGAAAAAGTTCCAGCATGCTTCCTGTTTTATCACATTCTTAAGTTAACATTATATTACTGAGAAAAGTGATATCCACACAGATGCAGAAATATGGTATGTACTGAAGGCCAAATGGATTGTAAAAATGAGGATCCAGCTACATATTTCAAGAAATTATTAAGATGTAAAAGCTTATCAATAGAACCTTTTTCCAACTTAGCAATTTGAAACAAAGATCTGCTTTTAGATAGTTTACTTGTCTAAGATTGATGGGGAGAGAGTTTGAATTCTCTGGAGAAACACACTCTCTGGTCTCAAGTATCCAGACAGATTTGCATCCTAGATCCAACCTCAGAGGCCTAAGGAATGCTGCAGAAGGCCTCCAGCTGATAGGGGGGATCTTAACCATGACTCTTACTGCTTTCCATTAAGGAAATGAGAAGCAACTCACTTTTTACAAGGTGTTAACTAAGCTTGGCTGAGCAGCCCAACTGAAAAATCAAACATGCCCAAACACTTCATGTTTATAAAAACAAGCTCCATTAACATGCCTGGCTTCCCTTTTCATAAAATTGGAGATGATTTACTGCATATCTTAGTGCAGTCCAATTTTCCTGTAAAATGCGTGTTCTGTATTATGTTTGGCACATTTTAGGCGATCAGTGTGTAATTGTTGAATTGAATTAGAATTGATTTGTTTTCCATGAAAATTATAATGGGGGATTTTACAGAACTTGTGACTACCCAACTGGCATAAAATAGAGTATTTATACAAGCTATAAGAACTGGTATGCACTCCTAAAAGGAAGTTAAACAATTTTTTTTTAATACCACAGTGTTCATCCTTCCAAAATTGGGCTTAAAAGGAAGACTAAATTCTCCAATAACTTGCTCCATCAAGTAGGGCCTTATTAAAACAAGTCTCTCCAGAGTAATTTAAGCATCTCCAATCCCTATATACCTGCTTATTTAAATTATTCTAGTAAACCCAATTCTAGGACTTTACTAAATTTCTTAAAATATTTCCAGGATAATGTCTACTTTTTTTTTCATCCATTTAAAAAAAAGATATTCAATAATAAAGAAAAAAGAGTACATAGCAATCATCTCTGTACCCATCCATAGAACAAATACACAACTGAAACCTGCTGTTTACCCATCCCTGATCATACTACCTGTCCTTCCACCTCAGAAGGAAACATTTATCCTATTTATCCAAGTCTTAACTCGAATTTGCTTACTGACCCATGACCTGGAAACAGGGGAGCATTGTAATAGGTTCATAGTAGAAATTAGTTCCACTTTTAATTTTTTGCAAATCATGGACTGAAGTAAGGTTGTGATGATTTCACATATTCTTTAGAAGACTTTGTAACCCTATTGTAGACATATAAAACTTAGTACAATGTTGGTGAAAAAGGAAGAGGCATTGGAGAGGCTTCAAAACCCATTTTCTCTCATTGCATAGGCCATCTGGTCCCCTGCTTTGCACAGGCAGGTCTCTGGCATGCTCCACGCATGGCCAAGTGTTCCTTTCTGCTCTTCGTGCTACATGCTTTAAGTCTTGCAATACACTCAAAACACTATTCTACCCTCAGTGCCAAAAGCCACATGGAAGGACTAATTGTACAATTCACTTTCAATCCTAATGGCTTTCTGTTGGTTGATTGGTTGGTTGGTTTTTTGAGAATCAGACATTAAATGTCTAGAAGAGTTTTTTCAATTAAGTATACACAAACTGAAATTGTAAACACTTATTCTCTGAATATTTATTGAGCACCTACTAGGATATCCTGAAGATACAAAGGTTATTTAGTGTTTGCTCTTTTCAAGTGCTAGGGAATGAGGATAAAGCAATGAGCAAAAGAGCATTGGCAGTTCCTGTCTTTATGGAGTTCACAAGCTGGTGGGAAAAAAAATCGAGATAAGGGAATAAAATAGAGAAAGCATTTTAAGCAAGATATGAACAAAGCCCAGTAGATGGTCTCTCCATGCTCACCACCCTCTGCTCCTTCTTTCAGATTTCCTCTTCTATGGCCAAAAAACAGACCCTCAGTCTTGTTCCTCCTTTGCACATATCTTGAGGGTCCTTAAGTATTCTCATTCTATTGACCTTGACCTTCACCTCAATCATCTATATATATATTTTTTTCCCCAACAATATCATTTAGGTGACAACAGACAATAAGTTTAATTTGATTTATTCTGGCTGTTTTGAAGTTCCTTCCTAGAAATACAACACTGTAACTCAATGGAAATAGAATAGCCATGGAAAGTCCTGGAAAAGGGAGGCCGGGAGTAGAAGTTGGAAGCATCAAATCTGGCTAGAGGTGAAGGATTTTTACAGGGTAGGGTTTTGAGGGAGGCTAAATCATTTCACGCAGAAGAGGCAACTCTGAAAATTCCACGTGGGAACCCCTGTGGGAACTTCTGCTATTGGACATTTCCTTTCATTTGATCAATTCTTAAATTGTTCAAAGTCATACTCATTTTTAACTCATATATTGATTCTCCTAGACTGGGAGCTCCTTTGAGGGCCATGGCAACTTCCATTGACTATATTCAGATCATCCTTTCCCCTACAGCACAAGGCTCTCTACAGAGCAAGCACTTATTCCTCCCAGAAACAGTCATCGGCTACTACCTCACACAAGGCCTGGTGATAGTGACATGGAGGACACAAATATGTGCGCACAAAGCAATAACATGCCACTTTGACCAAGAGAATGGGAACTGGAGTATCTCCCTCTGACAAACACATGGAAAAGTTGTGAGCATTTGGTCCTTTAAAAATGACTTTTAGAGATTCCTTTCAGCCCTGTATCACGCAGCACTAACACATATATAGTGTCAATATAATATTGTTACATCTTCAACCCACATCATCAGTCACAGGCTTATCTGTGTTACACAGTCTCCATTTCAAAGCAGTTAGGAGACTCTAAGGGTGGGTAGTGATTTAGAAAGAGGAGAATAGTTGCACATTTCCGAAAGACTCATGGGTGTATTTTGTGGGAATGATGATAATGACGATCATGATGATAATGATAAGGTCCCCAGCTGTCTGTTGACGTTCCTTTCTGGGAAACAGCTGGAGATTCAGTCTCTAAAGATCGCATCTGGCTTGATTTGCCAGCACTCAAATCCCATTGATCTGGTTCTGTTCTAGCCCTCTGTACTCACAGTTCAAAGAGCAGGGAGGCCTGTAAAGAAATTACTGCCATATTGTTCAATCGGCCACAGTGAGCAATATATACGATTATAATTAGGAACACATTAAGGGAAGCAGCTCAGTGGACATAAGCTGCTTGACTGCATACGCTTTTTGATGAGGGCTTAGCGCCAATCCGAGAAGAAAAAGATTAAATGTTTGTTACCAATCCTTTTGAACTTGTGGCAGAACATGTGGTAAAGCATTTTTGATTCAAATTAAAAGCATCCTAGGATAAAAATAACCCTGTTCTCCCAGGCCTTTCCGAGTGAAACCATTTGGAAACTGATTTATTGTGTAGCCCTTAACCTCTTTCCACCAGCATGATTAACGTAAGCATTTCTGAATCCCATGTAAGCCTGGACAGGTATTTGTCTTGTTACACATCTGTGGAACAAATGGCAATACAAATTAGACACTCAACAGATGTAAGTTTTCAAAGGCCAGGCAAATTTAATTTGACTGTGCATGTAAATGAAAAGTTCATTGAGCTCTGAGGTCAGCGCTGTGGGTTACAGGTAAAGAAGGTTGTTGCGTCAAACGTCACCGAAGGGCCAGTAGTTCAGAAGCCCTCTAAAAGGACCTTCCTGAACCAAGCAGGGAAAATATAGGCTGCCATTGAAGCACCAGAGAGGAGAGCCTGGACATGGCTGGAGAAGAAAAGGCCTGGTTTGACCACATCATCAGGAAAGCCTTTACATGGTCCTTGGGAAGAAAAAAAGGCAAGATGACCCTATCAAATAGTCTAAGCTTCCATGTTGAGAGGAAGCAGGGCTTAGTAGTTTCTCCTGGGAATGAAGACTAGAATTCATCCTCCTATTTCCTCTGTGGCCTTGGGCAAGTCTCTTAACCTCTCTGTGCCCGTTTACCTATAAAATTGGGATGTTGGTATTTACCCACTGCACAGGGATCTAAAGTTTAACATCTTTCTAAGGTGATCGCTGATCGAGAGCACCTTTCTGTTGACTAGATGGGATGCTACCTGACTCATGAATCACTGAATAAAGCCAATTAAATCTTTGAAAAAGTAAAAGTGATTGCTGATATACTGAAAATGACACTGCACGTTGATACTTCATGAGTCTTGAAACTGTGTAACCGTATGATTTTATCTGCCAAAAGAATACTTTAGTTTGAGTTGCTTTTAATTATATGTTATTTTAATTTCTATAAACAGTGAAGTCCCTAGAGGCTAACTGAAAAAAAAACAAAAAAACTCAATTACAATATTTTCTTACATTCTCTCACCCAATCATCCCACATCCAAGAAACACACACACACACACACACACACACACACACACACACACACACACACACACACACACACACACACACACANACACACACACATTTCTTTTTCCCATTCCAAA
The DNA here is from genome assembly GCF_001890085.2 of Hipposideros armiger. NCBI lineage: Eukaryota > Metazoa > Chordata > Mammalia > Chiroptera > Hipposideridae > Hipposideros > Hipposideros armiger. Next base: position 1,056,291 of record NW_017731718.1, read on the forward strand.
TCCTGAAGACTTTTTCCCTTTATATAATTTCTTCCTGGTAAGGTAGATATAGTTAATAGCAGTGATGCTAAACTTCTGAAAGCAGTAAAAATCAATAGTTAATACCACAAGCAAACTTTTCAGCACTCTACTTATCAAACTTTGTCAAGATGTCCACATTCTATTATCTAAAGTAGCATTTTCCAAGTTCCCAGGGATGTTGATAGGTGTTTTATGTAAAAAGTTCTTTGATCATAGCATTTTGGAACGTATTTGGTTAAAGCCAGTAATATGACTCTCTTTAATATGATAATGTGTGTTGTGAAATTTTGAGAGGGCAAAGTATGAAATATGTTCCTAACTTTTTTATACCCTTTTACTCTCAGGGGCCTGTTGTTCTGAAGAAAACAATTGGGGAAATACTAACCTAAAAGATTTTGTTATACTTTTGCTATTTAAGAAAGGTGAATGAAAGTACGGCCTCTTAAACCACAGGAAGTTATTTCTAAATCCAAACGAGGTGCATTGAAAATGAGGATTTGCCTTTAGAAAGAAGATTAAGGCAAATGGGCAGATAGAGTATTCCTTTTTGGTCTTGCTTTCACCAGGAACAAACTGTGGCTATTACTTTTTTGCTTTGTGTGCTTTGCTTCTTTCCTATAGGAATAATAATAATAATAAAAGTATTTGGAGCAGCCGAGCTCTCTGTATTATAAATCGGTGCCAATTACTAGAGGGTCAAACAAACCAAATCCGTAGTTTATGTTAGTTTTATAAATAAATATATTATGTTTAAGTGATCCTTATTGTTCTTTGAAATGCCAATTAGTCAGGAAACTCTTGCTGCTTTATAGCCAGCTAGTCAGGGAAAGTGGGAGTTACGACTCCACAGCAGTGTGAGAATAACTCACTGCCTCACTCCTAAATGGCAAAGTTTAAAGGGAGCACGGGACGTCTTTCAGGTAAAAGTAGTATAAATGAAGACGAAAATCCATTAACAACTTTTACTGCCGATAGCTAGGTAACCACAGCGCCCTTCCTGTGAGTACCTTTACATCATCTGTTTTTCAGGTCTGCCTTCCCCATTAAATCCTGAGTTCCTTGAGGTCAGAGACGACATCTTTTTTGCATCATTTTTCCTGGAATATTCTATAGTGCCTGAATCATAGTAGGCACCTGTTATACATTTACTGAATTGAACTGACATCAAGTGATTTGGAATAAGAATATTCATAAAAATATATTCTACAATACTTAGCATGCTGCGGTCAAATCTTATTTTCAGAGTGAAGTAGAGAAACTTCATATCTACCTAGTTATTTCTGGCCAGCATATGTAGCTCATTTGTGGCTGAAAGAGATGACATAAAAGCATAAATACCTTATAATATTTATTCTGGGTCATTGAAATCTTGCCCAAATGTAATGTTTACCTATATGATTTTTTAAAAAATCAACATGAGAAACTTTTTAATATACTGGGTAAATGTCACTATTTGATTATAACCCCTTGAGTTGATTTTGAATCTTGAGTTTTCCACCTGTCATGGAATTATTCCTTAGTGCTCTGCGTCATCTGGGAGTGTGATAACTCTGACCTTAATGTTATTACCTAAGATTTTGATTAAATATTTCAAATCCATGGCCAAGAGAAGAATTCAGTAGTCCAAAAATAACTGCACTTAACTAATCAATAGCATTGGAATGTGGACTTTTAATCTGTAGTTATGCTCTCATCCTCTCTGCCTTTCTTTAATATATACAAGGATATCCCAAGACTTTGTCAAACTCTTTGCTGACATGTATTTTGATTCCATTATAATTGTAAAGTTACTGTTACTATGACGCCGTTCTCAGAGCCGACACCTACCTACAGCATAATAGAAGCAAAACAACCCTGAAGATTGATATGGTCAAGACTCATGAACAGACAGCACAATGCCAGCCTAATCATGTCCAGCACAGTTGCATACTTTCATACATCTAACTTCCTTGACATTAACATGGAAGCCTCCATCATGCAACATATGGCCAGTGACTTAGCTCCCTCAGGCTTCCTTGCCCCTCTGCTATTTGGAATGTGAATCCTATACTTTATATTCTTCTGTTGTGATGCCTTTTTTTCCCACTGAAATGTCAGGTAATTGCCACAAAATGCCTTCAGTTTATAGCTTTTGGATTTTGAGAATAGCTCAAGATATCTTATGATTTATTACAATCTATGCCAAAAATTCCAGGAGTTACCATCAGGCAGATTTTGGTACAAGACTATGAATTAAGTGATACATTTCTCATCAGTGTTAAGATATTTTTTAAAAATACACATCAGAGAATTAAATGAGAGAATCCTAGTCTGTATGAGATATTAATAAAGACAAAAGTAGTCATTTAATTCATTGGAAAAGCATGGAGTATTCAATCATCAGCAATGACACAGAGAAAGAAAATGAGCATGGGACTCAATCTTGCAGCAGTTAATTCAAATGGACTGAAGACAAGAGTAAATAATAATTCATAAAAAAATATTTGAAGGATATAGAAGCCCCCCTGTATAATTTTAACCAACACAGAAAACCAAGAAGTTGTAAAAAGATACACATACTGTAATTTAGAAAAACTAGATAGGCAAAAGATAGCACATACAGAGTCAAAGGACCAACTTACAGGGAAGAATACTTGTAAATTAAATAATGAAGGGTTAATATATAATGCATATTATGATAGAACAATATTACAAATAAACAAAGAAAAGAAAAAAGAACTGTTGAGTTATAGGCATGAGATAGTTGTAGTATCTTATGGAAGAGTAAATCCAAATGACTAACAATTGTATGAAAAGGTGCTCAAGTTCCCTTGTGGTCGGGGTCGGGGATGGGGAATTTAAAGGAACAATAATATGTCATTTTATCAATTTGCCTCAAACTAGCAAAAATAGAGAAAAAGAACACTTACAATACGTTTAGATAAAAAGTTATAATACAATTTAAATAAAAGAAAATGGGAACTCCCCCACAGAGTTAGAAACATGAAGTGTTGTAGTCTCTTTTAGAAAGCAATGTGGCAAAATCTATTAAGTTAAAAATACTCTTCGATCCAAAATTCCCACTTTGGTCACCCAGAATAGAAATTTTAAAAATATTATATAAGAGTATTTCATGCAGCATTGTTTAGATATATTTTATGTAAGAATGTTTCAAGTGGCAAAAAGAAAACTGAGTGGAAACAAATGAAAGTTTACTGATAATGGTTGAATTCATTAAGCAGCCACTAGAAATAAGAAAATAGAATTAGACCATTTGATATGGTTAAAGCATTTTCATGTGGTATTACTAAGTGAACAATAAGTTGATGAAATGCTTTATTATATAATCTTGTATTTATTTTTAAAATGATAAAAAAATAATCCCTATTATACATGTGCACACGTGTGTGTATATATTATATATATATACATATATATTTATATGTACATGCATGTATACCTGCATATATTTTTGCTTGCAATTATATGACCACGGTAAGATACACAAAATATGAATGATTGTATTGTTACTATGTGTCACTGGGGGGGCATGTGAGAAGAGAAGGGATACCAAGTAAAAAAGCATAAGAAAATAGTAATACATTAGAAACCTCTATTGTATGTGCAGCTATATACACATATCTTCAGATTCATGCATTATGTAAAATAATATACATGTATTTAAAGGAACGTTTGAATGAAATGAATGAAAAGGAAGTAAGCATAGAAACTATGTGAACAATTCCGAATACTACTTCTAACAAGTTGAAACTATTACATTACAAATTAAATCAATTAAATAATTTCTGATACTAATAGCACCCATGTCAGCTCTCTATTACCATATGTTAGAGATTACCAAGTGCTTTGCATTAATTGTCTCATATAAAACTCATAATCTTGCCTATGATTAAATATAACATTATATGCAACTTTACCTTATTTTGTAAATTTAGTTTAAGAAATTGATACGCTTTCCATTCAGATTTTAAAGTCATTTACCAAGAGAAAAGGTTAAATTATAAACTTTTATTCAAATTCCCTGCCACCTTATAAGGCCACAAAATCTAAATGATGCTGACAACAAACTACAGAAACGAATGCTGAGAGGCAAGAAGCTGTGCCTGAGAATTTCAGTATTCCACCCATGAAGCTATGGGCACTAGCATTCTTTCAAAAAGACCCAGCTGAGCTGGGAATGAAGAATCACAGCTTCTAATCTTGGCTTTGCTGAGAACTTGCAATGTGACTTTGAGTAAATCACTTGACCTTTCTGAGCTTCTGAGTCCCTATAGGTACTAATCCTGGCCTTATCTCCCTCATTGTTTCAAAAATGAAATGAGATGGATGATTTATGTGAAAGCACTTTGAATAGTAAAATGTGCTATATTATTATTCAAACAAGGCATTATCCTCTCAAACCAACTTAGGAGGGGGTTGTAAATGGAATACTGCATATTAATGTGCTTCTGGGTTTCAGAGAACTTGGATTCTCTGGGCACTATCAACAGGCTTGGCTATTTTTCAGCACAGCATAAATTATGTGCTCCAAACAAGTCTTCAATACCCTTCGGAAGCCTGAGAGGCGAGTGTGAGGCTGCTTAGTATCCCCAAAATAGGTACAACTGAACAGAAACGAAGAGCGTTTCAGAAAACAGTGAACGGGCCTGCCTGCCTGCCAAGTCTGTGCCCAAGCTGCAGTTCCTCATGTGCACGGGTATTGAGAATAAAGGAAGCATGTCTAAAAACCCAAGCCCGGGCAGGAATTTCCATAGCCTCTGGGTATTTTACCAAGTTACTATAATAGATGCGTGTCCGTGCATACGTGTGAATATACACAAACATGACGTTATAAAAGCAGATAGCTTTGCACGTTACACACCCAATTCGCACAATGGCATCTGTTCCGCAAACCTTACTTGCTATTATTATAACTGGGTCCTTTTGCAAGTGGGTTTTGGGTGGTTTTTACCCTACAGTCATTTACCCATTCTGTAGCCTTCTAGGTGTTCACAAAGTGCATGTTTTTCACAACTGTATCTGTACATTGCCTCTCAGAAATAACTATTTTCCTACTTACAAATCTCAGAAGTGCCTGAATAGTTTGTTATTGTTGTTGTTTTTAAAATATTAGAGCTTGGGAATGAGGCAAGACTTGGAAAAATTTGGTCATGGATTTTTTTCAATCTGGGGACGCTGACTCAATCTGGGAATTCTCACTGGCATTTTATTAGAACCACCAAATCCATTTCATTACCTGCGAGGTTTCAGAGGAAGCAAATCTCTAAAACAAGGTTCCCCTTGTGTGTTCCAGTGCACCTTGGGCCTTATTCTCCCCACAAGCCCGTAAAGGTAATAGCAATACACTCTGCTGGGCGCACAGTCAAAAAGCCTCATTCCTGGTTGCCAAAGCCTTCACGGCTGTCCTTCCTCACTCCGGGTGGCTACTGGCAGCCCTTATCACCTCCCGGAAAGAGGGTTTTTTTTCCCAATACAACACCGCTTAATGGTGAAAGGCCAGCATTATAAGATTTTAGATTTGACTTGACATCTCAGCTCAATCACTTACGTGACTTTGGGCAAATTTCTTAATCTCTTTGATCCTATTTCTTCATCTGGCAAATGGGCAGAAAAGCTTCTAAGCAAAAGAATGACAGTGAGGGTGAAATGAGACAGCACACAGGAAGGGCTTAGGAGAGCACCAGGTGCATAATAAGCACTTAACCAGTGACATCTGGGAGTTATAGTAACCCAGCAGTCATCGCAGGCATCACTTGCTAATACTGCAGTAGAAGTACCCAGTAATGGAGAGGTCTAAGTCCATTAAAGGAGAAAAAAACTTTAACTCTCTAAACTTGAAGGGAGACAAGCTGTACACATCAGTTAGTCAGTTATAACTACACAGACAGCTTTCCTGTCCGTAAATCGCAGGTCAAGCTCCATAAAATTTGCACGGGGGAGTCAGGAAGAGGGAGTCTTCACTCTCTTGGGTGATTCCTGAACAGCTCCATGGCAAAGCAAGAAAGGGAAAATAAATCTAAAACCCTGAATACATTTGGAGCACTTGGATATGTAATGTAAGGTGTACATGGCATTACAAACCACTGTAGATCCCAATGTATGCTGAGAATCAGAAACTCTGGGTTGAAAGAACTCATCTCCCTGCCCTTGGTACGACTGCTGAGGCACAAGTGTCTTTCGCTTGTACCCTTGTCTTTTAAAGAAGAGATCAAGCTTGTCTGTGTGGTTCCTGTGGGCACAGCTAGGGGTAGGGGCAGCCTTGATTTATAGCATTTGCCAATTTCTGTGGCATAAATACTCCCGCTATGAGGCTTTGCTGAAAGCAAAATTGTGAAGGGATGCACGCAGCCAGAAGTAGCCCGCCCCACTGCACCACTGCGTAAATGGAGCCAGCACTGAGGGTGGGTATTATTAAGATGAAGATTTCAGCTCCCTCAGCCTCTCAAGTCACTTTGGTATAACACCGTTGGGTTTTATCGCTCTCTTCAGGCTGAATTATTTCTACTCGCTTAATTTTTCCCACTGATCTTACCTTCTTGTCCTTGGGTCTTCCTCCTAAAGCACTGCTGGTAATTATAAGCCATCTGCATCCTTCTGACTGTGAAGCTAACAAAAGAGAGATGCAGAGAAATCAGTCATTTATGGAAATATGGAGACCTGGATTCCAAATAATGCTATTACAAAATAAGCTTGTTTTAATTAAGGTTCATTATAGCATGTGTCCAGAGTAAGTTGCTAATTTTCGAGTTCAGGTCCTTACCATTTACTTTTGGCCTATCTTCAACCCCTGTTAATATGGTTTATCAATGTGTCTCTCCATCCTATCCAGCCTGCATGCTGCTGTCAGAAGTATCTTCCTGAAATAATACTTGGATCACATTCCCTACTCAACAATACTAGTAGTTTCTCAATTGCCTCAGAAAAAAAAGTCCAAACACTTAGCTTCCAAGATCTTTCTTCTGTTGTTACTTTATATTCTACCTTTCCTAACTATTCTAACCAGTCTGTGATGTGATCATTCCTCTTCTGAACTCATTCAGTTCTCTTGTCTTTACCTCCCCGATTGCTCATATTACAAACTGTTTGGTGTTGAAGCTATTTGTTTACATAATCTCCTCAAATGGATTACCAGCATGAAAAGCACAAGGGCCACATCTCTGACTATTCTGTCAGCATGCTCCAAGAAAACTCTCTGCAATGGTGGGAAAGTTTTTTCTCCACACTGTCTAATACAGTGGCAACTAGCTGCACGTGGTTATTGCGCACACGAAATGTGGCCAGTGCAACTGCAAAACTGAACTTCAATTCCATTTATTTCAATTCATTAAAATTAAAATTTAAACAGTCTCAGATGACGAGTAGCTACATATGGGACAACACAGCTAGGCCTTCCACAGGAATATAGCAGTGTCTTCTACTTTGCAGATATGCAGTAACTATTTGTTGAAAGAATCAATGAAATTTTCTTGTCACACCATAACCCCCCAAACTGCCTTCTGGTTCACCTCTAATTTCTAACTCTCTTACTGCAACCTCTAGCCACTTCCTTGCCCCCCCAAACCTTTCCAGTGACCAGCCACTGGATGGAATTTAAATGTTCACAAGTACACAGTCGGCTTCTATCACTCTAAAACTCAGAAGTAAGCGCTGAGCATGCCAGGAATGGAGCATTTAAGAGCAAACTATTTCTTTCCACAGGCTCATCTCTACTCTCAAAGGCAAGTATGCCAAAACCCGCATGTGTTAAAATCTACACCGAAAATTTCTAAAAATTGTCCAGCCACTTTTGGTCATTTCTGCCACGTTATTTAAATTCAGTAAAAGTCTAGATTTCAGCTTATAGCTGAAACATGGTTAACTCTTGGTAGAATATGAATATATACATACAAAATTAAATATATATATATATATATATTTAATTTCCAGCAAATAACCGCATGTATTTCATGCATTCAGTTACACAGATGGGACAACAACAGTTCTTTTGCAACTTAAGGCATTTAAAATAATGTAAACACTCTCAGAAATGTTAAAGAAAAACTAGAAAATTCTTTCTCTCAAACAATTTGGAAAATGCCAAACTTCATTGAGGAATCACTCTGAATAGAATTTTAAAGTGAAATGGACCTTAGACATCAATGAGCTCAATGCACCTACTTTACATTTAAATATAATCATGGTCATATAGCATTGTTTTCATAAAGCTATTAGTAAATCTTTACCTATGACAGAGATAATCGGAAATATATCTGATTTCTGTGACACTTTCCATTAATTAACAGCATCCTAGTTTATAGGAGTATTAAAATGTCTTTTGCTTAAAATGAGCAGATTGTTAGATCACTTTATGCTGTTTTCATGCTGCAGTCTGTAGTAGGCATATTGAATAAGGTAATGTAATAACATCTGTCTTATACAAAAAAATCAACGCCTGTAAGAAGAGGAAACGTTTACTTATTTGCCTTGTGTATTTATTAGACATCGAGCTTTGCAGATGTCACTTTCCATGAATAATTCACCCCAGAATTTGACCCAACTCCTTATTAGCTTCCGTTTCTCAGAAGACATTTAGCATTGCATCACTTTGTGACCTAGCACATTCACACAAACACACACACATGCGCGCGCGCGCGCGCACACACACACACACACACACACACACACACACACACACATAAACACAAACACACACAAGGACACACACAAGAACTTAGTGCCAAATATAACTAAATATTTTATAGTATAACATAAGTCACAGAAGGTATTCTTTATGAAGTCTGCATTATTCTATAAATAGTCTTTGTAGAAAAATTCGAAAACACTCGTAGGCAACCAGTCATTTTGTACTTTGCTCTCCAATTATACTGAATTATGGAGCCTGTTATGTTACTCAATGATTATTATATTGTTTTACTGCAACTTCCCAATTTCAATATCAAAAGGAATACAAACTTGCCTCCAAGGTAGTGAGACTAAAATGTATTCACTATCAATTTGCAATTTTTCTAGTTCTAAATGTAAGAATTAAACTATAGAGAGACATTTTTGAGGCATACTTAATTATAAAGCATAGTTAAATAAATAAAATATTATCTTTGAACTTACATAGCACCCAAACTAAGCCAAAAGATGTTAACAGAATATTTTATTAGATGAAGGTTATGTAGCACTTTTTGGTATAGAAAATAATGTGCATAAAATTAATATATTTTGTATATGGAGTGTCCTAATGAAGAGTTTACTAAATTGCCTACCTCTAAAATTTCCCGACATTCATCTACCCATCTTGGTTTTCCTTACTAATGGGCTTCCAAGCTTTCTTCTACACAAAACACAATGGTCCTTTTTTGACTTAGCTTGTTATATTTACCTGAGATTACAAATAAGTGGCAACTGTATTCTTAGGATATTACTATAGTAGTGTACTAGGAATATTTTTTGTTTTTCTTTTTTTGAATTATCAGTTTTTCTCCTAGGAAAATCAATTTGGTCTGAGACATACAGATATTTCCCACTTGAGAAATGCCTGAATCTATGCAACCTGTTGGACAGGTGAGCTGAAGGCTCCCTAGGGTCCGTGTATTGAGCAAAACCTGTTCTAAACTCCTGTGATGCTCAGACTTCTAAATAGCATGTTCACAGTGTAAAAACTTGCTTCACTTAAAAGCACCCAGCATGAGGGCCGGCAGAGTGGTGCGATGGTTAAGAACTCGCTTGGGATGCCAGAGGGCCCCGGTTCGGATCCCACATATGAGGGCCAGTGACACTGCCCTCTACAGCTAAG